>NC_092521.1:31230397-31595397 GCF_037038585.1 Patagioenas fasciata | reverse complement strand
GAAGTTATTATATCACGTGGGCATGACTTTTACTTTTCTTTGAAACAGCTGGGGTTTTCCCGAGATAACCCACTCATGGCCAAATGGCAAGAGCTATATTTAGTGTTATACTGAAAGTGAACAGGCAACTCTATCCCTTTAGAGCACGTTATATTATGACTGAATTATGTCAGTAAGAGTTTGCTGAATCTGAAACTAAAATGTGGCCTGCTGGGGCTTGTCAAGAGAGCCAGGGTATGATTTACACAGTCACCCCTGAAACAACCTGAGCTATGTGACTATCTAGCATGTATAACTTTGGCCTGTATTTTTAAACAAAGCTTTAATTTTCTTCATGTTTTCTGAGTGCCAAGATTTTGACAGTTCTGCAGAACAGTATCTTGGTGCACCAAATGAAAGTGCACCTGAGGAATCCTCTTGCTGATGAATAACATTGTGAGGAACCACAAGTCATGTCTGTAGTGCTCTGGCAGGTCAAACCTGAGGATGCCCCTTTGGGTGCTGCATGGAGATGCACTGGCTTTTGTACCTGCTGCAGATCCTGGGCACATCCCATGCTCTTCGGCATAACACTTTTCTTGTAAGTCTTTGCAAGCTGCTCTGCAAGGCCCTTCTAGCATCTTCTCCTCCACCACTCTGACTTATTCAAACCATACACATGGAGGGATGCAAGGGTGGGCAATATCCACTGAGTTCTTGCAGCAATACAGGGTGAAAAGGACCTCTTTCATCCTGGCAAGGAGCTGGCTGTCTGGAGTAGCAGCCTTCCAGTGCAGTCAACCCCAAACCTGAATGCACTTGAGTTGACCTGTGTCTCAGAGGTCCAGCCTAAATCAGAGTCTCTACAGATCAGAAGGCTCCAGATTTCCTGTATGGGACAAGATTTTATCTCAGGCATTCACAGGCATGTAATACAGCTATGTACAATAACAGGTATCTTTGCAGTGCTGTTTTGGTATGGCACAGCTCCCCTTCCACCTCCAGTTCTGGATAAGCGCTTGCAAGGGTGCTCAGAAATTTCTTTCTTTCTTTTCTAAGCACATAAGACTTTGGCTAAAGAGACCACAGTGTGAGTGCATCACAGACACCTCCATACAAGAGTGAGTGAACACGCAGCAAGGAGTGTGTGCCCTGCAGCAGTAACACTTGGCTGGCCTAGCAGCAACAGGGAGGTGGCAGCGGACTGTCAGTGTGCCATGCTGGCAGGCACAATGACAGCAGAGTGGGCAGAAGAACATTCTGTGAGGGCTGTCCCAACTGGTCCCTTTCTGCTTTGACCAGTTGCTTGATAGACTCTGCTCAAACCATGGCCTCTGTCCCTGGAAGCCCACCTGGAAGGATGTGGTACCAGCCTTTGCTACTGTTGACTGTGCAGGAATGAAGGCTCAGGGGACTGAGGCTTTGCATGGACTAAGGCTGAGAGGTAGCCAAGGATGGCTCCTGGTGGGACTGATGCCCAGATGGGGCATGGCTGGTCATGGACTCGAAGTGTCTTGCTTTGCTTGTCTCTGAGACATGACCTTGTCATCCTAACGCATTCTGCCCTGAACTGTGTTTCTGATGTGTGCTCACAGTACCCAGCCTGGGAGCCACACAGCTCCACAGGGGTGGTGTGGGACCCATCCAGCATTGCAGCTTGGAGCTGGTGGGGCTGGAGGACAGGGTGATGAGGTAAACCCATGGGCTGGAGCAGCAGGAGTAGCCAGGGTCCACATACCACAGCAAAGGATCTGTAGGCATGTAACGAGCCCTTCTGCTGAGCCCTTTGCCTGTGCACGGTGCACTTGGGAGTGCTGGTTCACAGCTGTGCTGGTGCCTGTACAAACCAGGGGGCAAGCCAGGCCTGCCTGCTGTGCTGGGCAGGAACAGGAAGAGACACAGGGGAAGCAGCTGAGCAGGCACAAGCCTCAGCCTGTACGGCAGAAGCAGAGGAACCAAGTGGTATTAAGCCTATGTAAGCACATGGTGCTCGTCATCTAGGGGAACTAGCTGGTTGGCGTCAACACCAGGCACTCACACAACCCAAAACTGTCTAGCAGCCATCTGTCAGGGAACAAACATTTTGGAGCTCAGTTATCAATGTTGGACGTTTCAAGCATAGACTGTTTGATAGCCATGAAGTAGGCACGAGCTACAGGTGTTACAGGTGAGCTACAGCATGTTGCTCACTGGCCAGTTTTTTGCTTAGCAGTGCACAGGATTGAGGTAGACTTCAGGGATGACCACATTTTATAGCTTTTCCATGATGACTTTGGTGTGAGGTTCCCCTGGGATGTGCAGGACCCACACCGTGTTCTCAGTATATCCTATTGCTAGTGAAGTACAGAGGTTACATCTCGGTGAGAGCCCAGCTTCCCGCCTGTGCCATGAAGATCAATAGGTGTACTGCAGCACCTAAAAATAGTGACCTTCAAGTGATTTTAAAGGTCAAGACCATGTAGACTGTCAGAAAGCTTAGCCTCAAAGGCACTGCAGCAGGAGGATCATGAGGATGCTATAAACAGGCTGAGTCCAGCCCTCTGCTATCATAGCAACCACATCATCTAAGTCCCTGCACAAATTCAGCAAGCTTATTCCTAAATTAGCTAGATTTCTGTTCCCACCCTGCTGTTGTAAAATGTGTTAAATGTCATGCACCCCAACAAACCAACCCAAACAAACTCAACTTTCAACATGAAATTCTGTGTATATCTCCCAAGGTTTGCTGAACATAACGTTCAGAGGTACTACACCTCCAGTATCCTGCCTGCCTGGGGAAATACGTAATTTGTAAGAAGCTACAGAGAGGATCATTATCATAGAAAGTTTCCCTGTTGGTTTCACTTCAAAGCTTTAAAACTCAGATCTTCATTTAGACTAATGACAGTCTGCAGAAACACACACTTGGCTTGCAAGGTAGCAAACTGCAGGAGAAGCAATGGGGAGAGTGCTCAATAGTTGACCCCGTAACTGCAGTATAGCTGCCTCACACCTTGCTGCGTGGCCGTGTCCTGCTCACCAAAGACAAGCCTGGACTTTGTTGTGCAAACAGAAGCCGCCAGTTCCAGAGCTAAGATGCTGCTTAGAGGTGGGCTGGTGACTTCCCAGACATGTCTGTGAGGAGACCCAGCTCCACCTGGACTCCTGTGCATGAGGGGTCAGATACAACATACAGCTGATGCAGCAGCTTTCCAACATGCTCCTGTTTCCTATTATGTGATGATTTTATTTCAGTGAGCCGATTCTCAATGGCACTGGGGGTTTATTTCTAGCAGGAAGAGAAAATTATTCTATGAGTGAGGTTATTCTTGGTTGTTCAGTCCTGTTTGTTTACAGGGAAGTGCATGCATGCCTACGTCCCCAAAACAACCTGGAAACGAACAGTGCACAGTTGTGTTGCTCACTCTTTCCAAGGCTGCCTTTCAGCTCTGCCTGCCCACATTTTCTGTCTCCAGGAGATCCGTCCCAGGGCAGTTCTCTCCATTACTGCTTCCAGCCTCTAATACGCTTCTGACAGCCAACCTGCTTTCCTCAGCATTTGCAACTCATTCCATCAGGATGAATTTTGGTACCTGATACTCTTTCATGCCATGTATTATGTAAGTTCCTACTCTTTTTAGCTATCACAGCCATTAGAGGCTGTTTTTCTCTTTCCATTTAACTTGGAGAAGCCCTGCACGGATTGCCCACTGTTTTTAATGATGTCTCTGCCTTTTCTCTGTAGAAGGCTATTTGATTTCAGATTGAAATAGCCCTTATTAGAGTAGTAAGATACACTTTTCATCACTTGTGTGAATGGTAACTAAGGGACAGATCCAAAAGGACTCAGAAGAAAGTTTACAGTGGAAAATTATTGTGAAATAAGCAGAAGTATGTATTGCTGCACACTAATTATTCTGTACTTCCTCCCACATTCTTAACATTCTGTGAGTTCATAGAGGTTCCTTCAGTATTTAAACTTCAGGTGCTAAAATTATATCCATTGCAACCTGCTCCACCTCCATAGCTCCACTTAATCCAGGAAATCCCTAATTTCCAGAGTTGCTTCCATTTCCTTTCTTACTTTATCCTGTCACAAACACCTGAAGTGCTCCTTCGGGGCGTGGTGCAGCAGTGGAGAGGAACTCAGCACATACCTAATGCTGAAGTGCCCGAGTTTGAGAAACCAAGTTCTCCTCACCCATACCCACACAAGTGACACCATCTGCTCTGAGGCGTCCCCACTCCCTGTCACCAAGCACGTTTCACCTGCCAAGCTGGGTGACAGGAGCACTTTGAGACCCACACTGCCTACATAACTCTGACTCTGAGCTAAACAGAGGCATTTGGCTATGTAGCGTATAGATATTGCTGATCATGCGTAGGTACCTAAAAAAGGCCTGACTGTACTGATGGAAGGTAGTTTGCTGGAAATCTGCTATCCTATGTACTCCTGTGTTAACAGATCTCTGGGAGAATTCAAAGCATCAGTGATTATGCAGCTAAAGAGAAGTGAAGCAGACGCATATTAAACTTTTTAAGATGTTTTTCTTACCAGTCAATAAAGTGCTGATTCTCACTGTCTTTTCTGCAGCCCGCACTACCTGTCAGCTTTCTGCTAATATTTTATTTGCACTTTACAGATATAATTTTTTTTTCCTGCAGCCGGTTGATGATTTCTGAAGAGGTGGTTGAATGCTGGTGAAGGTGAGAGCTAGCTGTAGGCCAATGGTAAATGGGAAGCCAAAAATATTTCAGTCCAAGCAGCCTGTGGCGACCTGAGAAAAGGGCTCTGCCTGCATCATGAGCAATGCAGCATAACAGGAGCAGATCAGCAAAGTGAAACAGTTCGTGCTGAAAACCTGACATCTACATTAGGTGCCTTTTAGGACGGTTACTTTTCTGGTTCAGTGGACTGAACACACACTTGTGGTTTGAGCACATGAGACGTGCTCCTGGAGCACACCTCATGGTTTAATTTAATCTGCAAGGAGTCTAGCTTACAGACCCCAAGCATGTTATACCAGGTGCAGTAAGTGAGGACAACTGGATGATTTGTTTCAAAAGCACATTCCTCAACTAAATCACCAGAGTAGATAAGGTGAGAGACTGCTTGAAATAGATTTAATTTAGACTAAATAAAGCGAAGTTTGCCCTGTGTGATGTGTAGGAACAAAGAAGCTGCAGGTTCACAATAAATCACAGCTGACATTAAAACCCTCAAACGAGGATGCAGTTTCTTCTTCTTTCTGCATCCCTCTACTTCTTTTCTGGTACACTAAAAAGGAAGCTGGAATGCTTAGCTCTGCATTCTGCATCTCACTAAAGAACCCAACCATCTAGAAGTTAAATATTGCAATGGAACCTTACAGCATCTAATAGTAAGCATCTTGGGTTTCAATTAAATATTACCCGCCTCATATTTTAAACAGGGGAGAGCCAGATTTTGCTTTCAGTTATGCTGGAGCAGGATTTATTCTATAAATATTTAAATAAACCATATTCATTAAATTAGTTTTCCTCCCACTCTTTCTATTTACTTCTATTTGCTATCAAAAGTTCCATTATGGATTCAGCTCAGCTTTTCCCCAGAGGCTGTAGCCACAGTAATACTGTTTGATGTAAATAGGTTGTGGTGACTGAACTTTTTACTCCAGTAAGCATATTGCTTGGAACATGCTGCTCACTCCCATGGTCCAAAAAACTGTGAAGGGATGACTCATACCTGACAACTGCTACTGATCTCATTTCCCTTACTCAAACTCCACTCTTTATGTACAGTTCTATTTTGAGTAGTAGGATGTGTGAATGTATCTCCAATCTTTCTTTATTCAGCCTTAGGAGCAAAGAAGGGGCATGATTTCCTTTCTTTTAGTGGACTGGTGCTCATCTCACTAATGTTGAGTCCATTTACAAGATCATAATGGAAGTTTTAACTTCAGGTTATCCCACAGCAAATGCATGTGGTGATTTCAGAACTACATTTTTGAGATAGATGGCCTAGTGGACTTGCACTAGCCTAGATGTTAAGAAGTCATTTACATGTGTGCATTACCCACTCTGAGCTGGTTGCCTCTGTGCACAAAGATGTGTGCACACATGACATGCTTCCTTCCTGGGATGTCACTAGATTACTGCTGTGGTCTTCCCCTGCTAAATTCAACCACAAAGAGTTTATGCTGCAATAATCGCTCTCTGGTCATGTTTATTTTAGTGGTTCTCCCCTTGCCTTCCCACGCAGCTTTTGTAGACGTGTTGGCTTGTGTGCAGTCCTGCTCCGGGGTCACTGTGACTGAAGTCACAGCACCATACCAGTGTCGGCACAAATGCTGACACAAATGCAAGTGAACGCTCTTGCCTTGGGAATTGACACAAGGGAACGCGTCTTCCCCTTGCCCTGTGTTTCTGCATTGTGTTTCCACCTGGAGCCACTCAGAGAGCCTCAGAAAATGAGGTGATATAGGGAGCTGCGTGATCCTCACTGCAGAAGCTGGTGTTTTTGAGAGAAACGGTGAAGAGGCTGACCAAGCAAGACCATAACTGGGCTTCCATGTAGTGCCCTAATAACCCAAGGCTATGAAGATTACTTGGAAACCTGAAGGGAAAATTGTTTATGGTTGAGCCCATATTATATGCTGGACTGGATTCACTGACATGAGTCACACCCTAGTGCTCACCTCAAGCCTTCCATTTAGCACTGAGCATTTACTTTTCAGTCTCCGTTGCCATCCTATAGCTAAGCAGTTCTTTTCTATCAAGATTTCAGTAAATCTTTAGCAAAAGGTTTCATCATCCAAGTTAAAAGAAGGTAAACAGGTAGCAGTTGGCATTTCTACATTCCCACATAGTAGGGACCACACACTTCTGATCACAGATGTTTCATGTTATGTGCTGACTCTGTGCTGTTCACACAGATTTGCAGGAAAATGCTCCTGTCATACAGAACCAGAACCGTGTCTCACCACATCTGTCTTCTTCTACTTCAAGATTAACTTATTAATGAAACATGAAGGAAGTTGTCAGAAAGGGAACGTGGAAGGGACATTCAAAGGAAGGAGAAGATAGACTAACACTGGACTCTGCGATGCTCCCAAGCTGGCATTTGAGCACACGCTCATCTCCTGTCCATGCTGCTTGGAGGCAAACCTATTACTTAGAAGCTAACACAGGCCCAGCTCAGAGGAGGGGAAAAAAAGCAGTATTTTTGCAAAAGCTAAGAGGATACCCATTTGAAAGGTGTGCTATGCTGGGATCACCGATTACAGTTGTACTAGTAAATGAAACACGCCAGGAACTGTCTCTTCACACGGAGATTTGCTGAGCAGGATGGCTTGACTCCAAGCTGTTAAAGTCTCCTGTCCAGACCAGGACAGCCACAGGGAAAATACCTGCTGGGGATTTGCGCCAGTTCCTGATCTGCTCCCAGGAGCTGCCTGGGACAGCACAAGCTGGCCTGGACCAAACCACATCTGCACCGCACTCGCAGCGGAACCGCATGGACAGACAGGTGCCAGGGCCCAGAAACTGCTGGGTTTCTCTTGACGAAGGAGTTACTGTGCATCAGTATTACAACGTATTTCCCCTTTACATGATCCTTTGCAACACCATTATGAGTCCGGCATCTGACAGACAAGTTATGAAGTCTTTTTTACAAAAGAATTCATGTTGCATATCAGAAGGGTCATTGCATTGGTAGGAAGCCTGAGGCTGGGTTGCCCTTGTATATGTAGCCATAGGGGACCGAGCTACAGGCATCCTATAGTGAGCAATGTGGATATGTAGAGCACACAGTGGTGAGCAAGCTCTGTATCAGCTGGCTCCTTGAGTGTGGACCAGTAAATAAGAACACAGCCTGAGTGATGATGGGTAAGGTGTTCTGAGGAAAAGCAAAAAAAGAAGAAGAAAGAGAAGAAATGAAGAGGAAGACCTAAAGACGACAATGCACTGAAAACTGTGCTACAAACAATTTCAAAAATATTAAAGAGAACTGGCATGGAATTCAGTCTTTAAATAAATATCTGCAGAGGCTGTGGTGAGAGCTCATTGCAGGAAATGGAGCGAGGGGAAGCCGCCCTTTAAAGATTCATAATGCTATTAGAAGAGATTTCCCTGTCTCATGATGTTTGTCAAATATCCAATTTTAGACTAGTGATAAGGTCAGACATTAGTACCCAGCTCCTCTGTTAATATTTAATACTTATTGACCCCCATTCTCATGTTTCAGGGGAACATGCTGGAAACTGTCATAAAAATTACATGGGGATGTGGTACATAAATACATGGAAAGACTAGCTGTAGTACTAATTTCTTCATTGCCTGAAACTACATTCATTTGCTTCTCATCTGCAGCTCAGTAGGACCTGTAGGATACGACAAATATCTGTTCTCATGGTCGCATGTTGCTGCACGTACAGAAAGGCTGTGGCTGTTTCTCGATGCTCCCCGGCTGCTGCGTCCATGGTGATGCCATTCAGTGCAGACAAAGAGACGAGCAGGGAGAGCATTCATTTCGGCCAACACCGCCAGTTTACAGCATCACCGGTTTTCTCCTGAACTGCAATACCCCGATGCCAAACACGGACCTCGTGATCCCCTTTAAACTGTTCTGTAGCCAAAAATGAGAATGCTATCTGTCAGCACAGCTTCACCAATGAATTAATGAACACAGAATTACAGATATCTGATTATTGTTAGATAAATGTGATATTGACAAAGCATTATGCAATATTCTGTTCCATGCTACTGCCATTTGCTGAAGTTAGCCCCACGATGTGGATACTAGATGACCAATCACTGCATCTGCTGATGGTTAAAATCAAGACCTTCTGAAAACATGTAAAAGAGAGTTGAATGCCCATATTTTAAGGAGAAGGGACAAGTGTACCTGAAGATCACACTCACCAGCTGGTGATAAGCAGACAGCTTGTGAGTCAAGGCCTCAGTCTGCCACATGGGAAAAAGTCTACAAAGATGAGAGCTTCAAGAAACTATGAAGATGTGAAAAATGAATCATTATAGTATTAATGTATTTTTACACATTCTAATCTCAGAAAGACAGAGCAAAGTAGAATAAGCAGTGAGCTTTAGTGTGACAAAATGAGCTTGGAGGCGCTACCTGTATCAGTGATCTGCAGCAGAAGGTCGTGCACAACAGCTGAAGTGCCAATGTTTGCCAGATGACTAATTTTGTAGATAAGTTGACCTCAGATAGGACTTATTTCTAAATGAGCTGGGCGAGCTGCATGAATCACAGCATGATAAGAGGCTGAAAAGGCTAACTTGAACTAATTCCAATGCTGTAATAAAATAAAGTGCAAGTATTCAGCTGAATACAATGCTTGTACTAAAGGCATACTGGTAGCTTTTCAGAACAACATCCTCTCTCTGCAGGACAGATGCCTTATATATAAACTGTAGGCTCTTCTGGGCTGAGACTTTTTAGTGTTTATTTAGTACAGGATTAAGGGAAGCTATGCTCCATGTTTGAAGCCCCAAATTATTATTATGAGATAGTCCATGACACAGAAGAGGACATTTTCCCTGCATACCTTATGCATTTCTCACTATACTTGGACCTGAAGTGGCCAATCCCAAGAGGAGAATTTTTTCAGGCACATAGTTTTTCTGCATGGTATTAATGATAGTAATAATAATGATACTAATTATATTATAACAATGCCTTATATTATAATAACATAATAAATAAAATACAATAGTAATAATGCATTACTATGTTATAATATGTGGTAATGATAATATAACACTCTTAATATAATAATAGTAATACTAATGACAATAAATATAACAAGAACAACAAAGCAAAAATAGCTTTCCTCTCATCTATGCTGATTCATTCCCTCTTATTGATTTAGGCACAGCAGCAGTATTGCCTGAGCCCTGTATCCTTATTCTCCCTTCTGCTTTCTGAACCATGGAGCAGGTTGAAGTCAGCTCTCCTAAAGTGCAAACGGGGCTTGTGGAAATGCTGTTCTTTCTACTGTAGCTCCCTGCAGGTCCAGACAGATGCCATGAGATCATAAGCAGCCGCCATGAGCACTTATGGGCACTTAGAGTTGGTCCTGATTTCTTGAGTGCGGGATCATTCATCTCAACACCAACACAGAAGAACAGGTGTTGGATCCCAATTACCTGTCACCAACCAGGAGAAACTGCTCTTCAGGGAGCATCTCCACATCTCCAGCTTCTGGAGGAGATCTTGGTGGCGATATCCAGGATCGTTCAGACACAAACAGCAGGTACCCTGGGCTCAGCACTTCCCTGGCTGAGCAGAGCAGCTGCCTGTGTCCTGGCAGTGAGCTCCTGTGCCCTCACATGAGTCAGAGCTGCAGGCTTCTACACACTCAGACACCAGCATGCACAGTTACTCTTACCTTGGAAATCCCTAGTACTTTACACACGGCTCAGCTGTCTCCAGTCTATGGCTTTATAACAACTCTCTTTTGTCTTTTTATCTCTCTCTTCTCTCTTTTTTTTTTTTTTTTTTAACTATTATCTTATGTCTCTGGCTCCTGGAAATAACTGATTAGATGAGCATCTCAATTTGCATTGAATCATTTTGACTTCATCTGCACTATAAGCAATGTGAAATACTGTATCAAAGGCTTAAAGAAACGAGAACAAATAAGTCAAAAAACTCCTTACATTTTTAAGAGCCTAAATAACAGTTTTGAGATCTGATTCATTATTTGGGGGTGTTTGAGGTTAGAAATTATGAAATCAACAAACCTTTCAAGTCAAACAAGTTCCACAGCTATAATCACTGAGAAACCTGTACAGAGATTACCTTCAGGTTAGGTATATCTGTCTTGAGGCTATGCACATGTATATGTACATGGATGGAAGGATGGATGGATAGTTTTTCCTGGAAGCTCACTTCCATTGAAATCGGTTAGGATCACTTAGGACAGGGAAAGCTTAACCATTATTTCAAAATCAATGCATTTTATATGGGAGCAGTTACATGTTCTTTTATCTGTAGGGAGTGCAGCACTGGGTCTAGCCAGATGTGTGTGCGCATGATTTACATGGCAATGAGACCCCATCTGGCTTTAAACAATGGCCATTGCCACCCTCTGCAGGCCAGCAAAGATCTGATTGACTTGCCCATTCTCCAGCGCTGCTGCTGGGTGCAGAACGGGAGCTCCCGGTTCCTTTGCTTTCAGGTGAGTGCTGATAACACCTTGTGGGGAATTGCAAGTTAAACACTTGGAAGAGAAAAAGACAAGGGAAACCTACCGCTGATAAAAGATAAAACCACCACATATACTTAACTGGGCTAACATTATCTTGTTATCTCTTAAATTAGCAGAGTTCAATCTAATTAAGTGTTCACATGGAAGAAACCCAAGTTGTGGTGTGACTAATCATCTTGAAGGCTCTTCTAACCGCAGCGTTGATAGGGCTCTATTGTGCTGGCAGCTGAGAGAAGATGCAATTCATGCCCCTAATGGTTTGCAGGGAAAACCGAGTCTCCTCTTGAAAGGGTGAGCAGAAAATCATTTTATAGGTGCAAAACATAACTCTGCTAGGTTATTGCGACTCTTGAAACAATATCAGCATATGCTAATGCCTTTTTTGCTGTTATCAGCTCCATTTACTATGCCAGGGCTGTTGCCTAATACATTTAAACTGATAAGTTATATTACATCTAAGGCAGGAATTTCTATAGTAGATAAAGCCTAGGAAATCAAACTGTATCGAGGTTTAAATCTCTGTTTATTTATTTATACTTCAAGGTTTATCAGCAACACAGTAGCTAATAACTTGCTGTTGTGGATTCTTCAAAAATGCCCAAGAACCTGACAAAACCACAATTTTAGGAGCAGATTTGGATCCCAAAACTGTGACCTGGTAGATCCAACAGCCAGCAACACCCAGGGGAGCAATGTGTCTAGCATTTGCATTTGATGATTTATTACTTCCCGCTCCATATAGCTGGATGCCCCCCTTATATCTAGGTGGTTTTTTTATGCACACCTACATCAAGGCTCTGAATTCACACAGCTGCATCTCACAGTAAACTGGAATCACTGTCACCATGCCCCCGTTAATAGGTTTAGACCTGTACAGAAGCTGTAGACAGAAGTCAGTTGCAGACAGTCATAGTTTGTGATATCAGTGAAGCTACCTTTTTTTGATACATTAAACTAAAAATTAGCTGAAGCTTCTTGAGGGTAGCATGGGCCTCAATTACTTGTGCCCAGCTATTGAGAATGAGCATAAACTGCAACAGAGTGTGTCTAGAGTAAACCAGTGTATGTGAGATACAGGCTGGTGCTGGTGAACATCGTCTGTGGTGTGGGACAGACCCTTCCTGACAGGCTGCTGGCTCTTGCCCTCTGGTCCATGCAGAACACAAGCCCCAGGGAGGGTGGGAACCAGAATGTTCAGCTGGAAGGAGAGCAAGCTCTTGTATTTCTCTTGGTTTGCCTGGAAGGGGAGGAAGCCTGCAAATGAAAAACTCAACTGGCTTCTTCATTTGAACGAACTACAAAAAGAAAACAAAACAAAAGCAGATGTAATAGCAGCGACAGGCTCTCACACTGGTTCCTCTCAGCTACTAAGCGGGGGGGGTGAGAAATGAGTGAAGACAAACAAGCATCTGGTCTTCCTGATTATCATCTGACCTGTGAATTTAAAACCTTGTGAAACTCGGAGGTGGGAGGGTTCCTCCCAGGGAACTGTGTAGCATTCCTGGGATGAAAGAACAGCCCGACATCCAAAGCAGCTCACCTGCAGAACAACTCAGCTATTCATACCACTAAGTAGGTGAGAAGGTGACAATTCCTTTCTGCTCCTTTCCCCCCTCATTTGGGCTGTCACAGCCCAGAGGTTCAAAGCCCTCTGCCTGAAGTCCAGCTTATAAATCCCCTTCACATCCTGGCCACTCCATGACTGGCTGCTGTCCTGTTGGTAAACCTCATGTGCTGTTAGAGAGGATCTCAGTACCTTCAGGTTGCTAAAGTCCTCAGGGCACATGCACTCAAAGGGAGCAGCGTGGCAGCCAAGGACAGGCCCATTTCCCATGCACAGACCTACAGAAATGGGCTTCAGACAGGGGTGCAAAGCTGCCAGAGCTCAACTGTAGCCATGGGAGCTCTGCTGCTGGAGCACCTACTGCACATCTCCAGTGGGCTCCACCACCCACACTGAGCTCCCTGCTGCTGAAGCCAGGCTAGTGCAGGTGTAGGGGCATACGAGTTTGGGGCTGAGGAACAGCCCAAAGAGAGATTTGGCAGATGGAGCCAGTGATGCCTGCTCACAGTTAGAGCCCAAATCCAGCTGCTGCCTCTGCAGAAAGTAGTCTGGACCTTTCCCGTCATGTATTGAAAGCTGTGAGAAAAAGATATTGCCTCTGTTCACAGTTGAGTTTTCCTATTAGCTGCTTCCCAGGCTGGGAGTACCTGGGGCCTTGGACATCTGTATCATGGCAGCTGTTGGCTTGTGGGATGCAAGGGAGAGACACAGGAAGGTATGGACAGGAGCTGGGCCCCCACCTTCCCTCATTTATTTGTTGCCTCCTTCCCTCACCCCTCTTGGATGAGAACAAGGCATTTGGGTACCCGTAGGGTGGGATGGTGTTACCAAATGGCGAAAAAAGTGTTTTGAGTAAATAGAGGAAAGAGTACATTTGAAAATTGCTGCAGTAACTACAGCATGTATTGCAGACATACACACACACACACATCTGTTTCTTCTTCTTTTAAATCATGTCTATGAGACCACACCTCCTCCTAAAAAATGGAAAGGAAAACAGGATCAAGTAACATATTAATGAAGGGACCCCATGTTGTGTCAGCTGGAGGACATATACCCAGATTCCTTTACAGTGGTCTCTCCATCAATATCTCTGGTATGTTTAAAGCAGCATAGACCAGTGGAATTCTTCATCTTAAATAAGTCACTTGGAGGACCTGCCTAAGGAATATGTGTGCCACCACCATCTGGTAGGTATGGACAGAACTGCTCAGCCACAGACTGACAGCCTTGCTGCTGGCACCCAGCATTGCCAGCACGTGGCATCACTTACAGCCAGCATCCAGACAGCATCCAAACAGCATCACCAGCACCCAGTATCCACACGGCATCACCGGCACCCAGCCTCATCAGCTCTATGTCCTTCCTGGCACTCGGTGTGTGAGAGCCTGGGCAGCTCTTGGGAGACATGTCTCTCCTACTCTAGCAACTTTTATTGTGTCCCTCTTCACCTGTAGAAAACTGACGATGTACATAAGGTGAGAAACATCCTACTGCTTTGAAGGACAGACCTTGCAAAAAGGCATTATCAGATTCTGATGAGCTTTAAAGCAGATGCTGTTACTGTAGCTGCCCACCACCAAAAGGGTACAGCACTGTTCCAGATAAAACGCATGTCATGAGTGAGCTCCCATGAAGTTTCATCCATTTAAATGTCTCTCAGTGTTTAAAATAACAATGCAATTATTTTTAGATTTACCATACCATGGTTAAAACAAGCAGCGCCAATACTCAATACATTCACATCCTTTATGTTCCGTTTTTAAACAAAATGGACTATAAGTTGTTGGCACTGGATAGGTCTTGACAGTTTAAAATTAAACATGCTGTATAAAGGAAACTGATAACCCAGAGATAATTGTTAGAAGCAACAGTCTCAGAAACTCCCTACTTCTTGGCCAGCAAACATGGCTGGTGAGCACAGATCCGGAGCTCCCAGGCAGGGCTTCAACCCATGTGCATGTTACACATAAGGCTGCCTTCAGCCATGTGCTCTGTCAGTCTCCTCATTGCCCTCCATCCTCTAACGTCACAGGGACATCGAGGTCCCCAGCACTTCCAACAGTTGCCCATTTATCATGGATGAGCGTGGTTACCATCACAAGGAGCTCTGGTTGCTTCTCAGACACATGAAGCTGAGCAGGATCATGCACTGGCAAAGCAGCAAATGCATTAAAGAGCAAGAAATGGAGACCCTTTGCCAGCCAGGAGACATCCCACAGCGTGCTGTAGACCAGCTGCTTTGTTTGGCACATGATAACTTGGGATAAACCCTTAGAAACCGAGAAGATTCAAGTGGGAGTGAGAACGCAGATAAATCAGGCTTACATTAAGCAGGTTTACCTCCAAACACGAGCAAATTAAGCACTTGCAGAGAGCCAGAGACTACTTATGCCAGTCTCAGAAAGCCAAGTGTCTTTGGCAGATGCGGCCTGACCATATCCAAAAACAAAAGCAGTAATATTCAGTGGCATATATAATGCTGCAAAACCTGAACTGACTCCTAGGATTAATTATTTCCTCTCCTGTCACCAAAAGAGTGACAAAAATTGTTGGCCCAGAACGCACAGGTAGGTGACTTTCAGTGTAGCTTTACTGAAAAGCAGAAAAGAAAGCCAAACTCAAAATCATATTATGGGCAAGGAAAAAAGACAAGTGTCACAGGAAAATGTCACACAGTATAAGTGGATTCAACAGAAAGTGGAGATTTGCAGCCTAACTTCAGACACGCTACTGAAGTTTTCTTTGAAAAGCCTGCCACAGTTAGATGTAAAAGCATGTGGGTTGTTCCTCTGCCCTCCTCAGGGCAGATGAGCAATCAAAACAAACACATTTATCTGAGGGATCTCTTAATCCTCTGCATAAACAACATTTCACCATGCAAGTTATAGTGGGCTTAGTGTTCCTTGAGCATTGAGAAGCTTAACACCGCAGTTCAGTCCTTATCCTATGAGCACAACCACAAAATCCCAGCCATGTTTGCATGTCCTAAGGTCACCCAGAACAAGAGGCAGGGATAAGGGCCAAATTTGGTCTCTCTCTACAGAAAACACAGGGTGCTCTAGTCCACTCAAATCCCTGCTTCACAGTAAAAGTGAGAAAGCCAAGGGAGCCTGGCACAGGGTTTGAAGCAGACAAAGGATGTATATTCACTTTTCCTTAGGTTAGCAGGAATATTCATGTGATATCTTTCTCCCAAAGTAAAAGAGCTCCTTAGGTCATTCTTTCAGTGCTCTAAGGTTGGAGCGGCAGATCCCTGCATAGCTGCTGGGCAGAGGAGGGTGAAGTCTGGCACAGGGAGAGCATCTGCCCTGAGGGCTCTGGGCTGGAGTCTGGGAGCCAAAGCTTTTCTGGGAAAGTTAAGCAGAACCCTTTCAGAAATGCTGCCAAACCTGAAAGCTCGGGGGGGGGGGGTCCTCCAGCAAGTGTACCTGCCGGGCACGAGCTGCTCAGTTGCCTGAAGAGTCTGGAAGGTGAATAAAGAGGGTGGCCCTCCTGGGAAGTGAAGGCATCTCCCCCAGCAGTTTCCCAAGGGACTTCTGCAAATCCGCCACCTTGTCACCTTGAAGCTACAGACCTATTTTAACATCCTCCTGGTTCTTGCCCTGATCTTCCCTACAGGCGCACAAGTTCCTTTTGGATACAGGACTTAACCAGAGAAGAAAAGGTCTCTGGCTGAATCTGGGGTCATCTAGACATGAGCAAGTTTTATTTGGAAGCACATTTCTCCATTCTGGCTCTGACTGCATTGGTAATTTTTGAACTTCGTCTTGGAGGGGGCTGTTTTTGCGAGTTAAGCTGCAAAACACTGGAAGGAAAAGGAGCTGCCAGAATATAGAAGTGCTCTGACACAGAGGTTTTAATTCTGAAAGAGGAACTTGGTAAGGCTGGTAGGGAAGCTGGTGGAGTTTTTCCCTATATGCCACATTGTAAGATAGTAAAGCCATTGCCTTGGGTGTTATCCAGAAAGGAGTTGAAATCTGACATTCACTTGTGGTATTGTGAGTATGAAATCAAAAGCCAGCCAGCTCAAGGCCATGTTGCAAGTGATGTTCACTGCTGGAGACAGGGTACAGGCACAGACAGACCATTTACTGAAACCACCGTGGTCCTTATATACTGCGTAGCCACTGCAAAATACAGTCTCTGTGGGGAACGGTACCACGGAGAAAACACTGGGCTGAGAAAGGAGGAGTGAAGTAGCTGGGGGAGCTCATCTCTTGGGCTTGTCCCGAGCCACATGAGTTGCATGTGATGCCCATGAAAGGCTGAATCAGCTTTAAGCAGCTGTTAGGTAAATCTCCTCTCCCCTGAGGGCACACTCAGCCTGGGGTGGTTCTGGCAATCAAAGGCTCCTCTCTTCTCTTCCCTCGGTTGAGGGCCTTATCATCAGCATCTCAGTAGGGAGTGGATCTTCTGCTGAATAGAAACAAAGGCTTGGCTTTGATCATATGGTCTGGACTAATCTTCCTCTGTCAGGCAACTGTTTTTATTTATCGCTGCCTTCTTAAATGCCACTATCTCAATCACAACAATGTTCATTTAAACACCTGTGCAGAAAGGCAAATTATTTTCCAAAAGTAGGAATCTGATACTAAGTTTAGGAAAACACGTAATCAAAAGCTTTTCAGACACTATACATTTGGCACTGATTAAGAAGTACTATTTATAGTGCCAAAAGGTAATCGGTGATAAAAGGTATCTTTATTCCCATGTTATAAATGAGGTAACTGAGGCATGGAAGAATTAAGTGACTTGTTCACGGTTTTATTAAAAGCTTTGGCCATGGCTAGGAGCGGACACATTACTAACTCCAGCGCCAAGCCTTTTTAGTGTCTTTACTACTTTTTCCTGACAAAAATTCAGCCTCAGTTGAAGATAGGAAAATTCTGTGAGAACAACTTCAGAAAGTTTCCCGTAAGCAGCGAACTATCAAATCCTGTGGATTTGCATCTTGAAAGCCAAACTTCTCATCCTCAGCAGGCTCCCATGACACCAGCACCTTTCTTCCTCCCAGCTCCCTCCCACATCTGCTTCTCCCCCTTGGCGCAGCCAGAGCCCTGGCAGCTCTGCTGCTGCCAGAGAGCTGCTGGCGATATCCATCCTTCTCTTGGGGAAGGAGGTGACTTTGGGTCTCTCTCTTCTGCACAGCAGCTGACCTTCATGGGAAACTCATCAGGAGAGTTGCCTCTTTGCAAGCCCTTCTTTGAAATGTGGTTGGATATGTTCAATGGTACCCGAGAGATTCCAGCAGGCTAAAGCACCATCAGGACTGAGATAAAGTGTCTGACACTGCCTGGAGTGGTGGGAAGCACTGCAGATGTCCCATTCAGCAAGCTGCTAAGAGGTGTATTTTGTAAATAGTGTGGTTTACTAGCGCTGGCCCTATTTATCTTCCAGGAGATGGCAGCAGGGACTGACCTCTGTTGTGGCACTGCTCCATGGATGCTGCTCAGCGGTGTCAGCTCCCCAGTGTGTGTGTCACTGCCCGGAGGCCACAAAGCCATGACTACCCTCAGCCACAGGCTGGTGGCCATGTGGTGGAGTGCCACCTTATCCCAGCACAGCCCCTGGGGCAAGCTTCTAGCTGCTCTGAGGTTTACCTCTCACCTTTGCAGGAGTGGCAATAAATTGCAGTGACAACCAGGATTTAATAGAAGTCATTAAAAGGCTACTAATTATACAGTTGTTTTCACTGCTTTTCATAGATGTCTTGTTTACTGGCTGAGACAACAATACTGATAGGATATATACAAAAGGGGGAAAGCAGCTTGGATTTATCAGCCTGCTCAGCCATGGACTGTGGTCCCAGCAGAACACATACTCTCTTCAATTGTATTAGTATTACCTATACCTGCTAAAGGGTTACAGTTACAGGTACTCTGATGTCTTTTTCCCTTGTATATCATTCTGTGTGGTTAATTATATACATTAGTCTGCCTGATGTGGGAAGCACAGCAGAATATGCCCTGGCTGTTATGAAAGAATCAGGACATTTAAACTAAGTAATACAGCCTGAGCAAGAAGCCTCAGTTCATCTTATGGCATCAGCACAGCTGCCCTTCTTAAGGTCTTTCTGTCTACATTACACTGAAAATAGCACACTGCCAAGTTCAGTCCAATAGTAGAGACTATGACAGCACTTCAGACATGTTTTCTGAACAATAAAGAGCTTCTTTCCATAGTAAAAATTCACATTTCCTTCTTTTGCACACTTCGGTAGCGACAGTAATTGCAGTAGCTAGGGGCAGGGAAAGTTGATTGCCAAAAACTTGAAAAACATTAAAACAGAAAAGTGTGACCTGGCACCTGAGAAGCTGGGAATGTTGGATCAAGATCCATACATAGAATTAAACTACAGAACAACTATGAGACATCTCTGAAATGACCATGGAAAAGGCAAACCATGACCACAGGATGCATCTACTGAGGTACGTCCAGGAGACAGAGGGAAATGTGAACACCATACTGCAAGGCCTTGCTTATGCATCCTCTGAAATCATAAATATTACTCTTTTCACCTGTATACACGCAGTGTGATTTCATACTAAAACACATAAAGAGAGGAACTACCATAACTCTTCAGGCATGGCAGCAGAAACTCCAGCTTCAGGCAAAAGAAGTCCATAAAATGCAATTTGCACAGCCTGGACATGTGAAGCTTTATCTCCTTATATTTTTTAATCTTTTATCTATTTATCATCTTTTCCTCGTTTTCTCATTTGTTCTTCCACTGCTCTCTCTCTGTCTCTCCTCTTCCACCCCCGCCACCCCCCCCACTGCCATCCCCCCAGCAAGCGGTGTCACTGCTCACCTCCCGCTCTACCTGGCCTCATTCCCCAGTAAGAAACAGGACAACTGAAGAGCAAAGGGCCCTCCGTCATGCAAAGGGCCAGTAAGGAAATGAGATTCATGGAACAGAAAGTTCAGAGGAGGCCTCTGCTCTGGGCTGAGGGCAATACTTCATGAACGACAGTGCTGTACAGCCTGACAGTGCTGCCTATGCTGCCGCACAGCAGTGAGGCAGAGACTCAAGGAAGGTGCCTGAACTCCTCCTTTGTAGGAAAAAAACATTATGAGTGAAAACGTGACAGGCTTGCCTATGATAAAAGGAGTTACATTCAGAGACACAGGTACTCCCTCCCAGTTGTATGTTTCTTCACTACCTCTCACATATCTTCAGCACTCCCAGATTTGCAGTCTACGACTACCATGAAGCCTTCAGTTTAAGAGGCTCTACCTTCAGTAATTCAGTTATTAAGAACAAAACAAAACAATGACAAAAACCCCACCTTGCCTTTGGGCATGGGGTTTTCTTTAATGTCTAGATACTTCTCAGATCCTTCTGACAATCTTGATAGCAATCAGCTCATTACTCATCTAGTGTTTCAAAGTTCCTGCCAATAGAGAAGAAATCCAAGCCTCAAAATTACGTAGTCATCCTAAACTGCATTACCGTAGTTTGGAAGGGAAAACTAGTCTGTACCAGACCTCATTTCAAGGTGAACTGCAATAACAGCTCAAAGTAGCATTTAGACCCACAGCAAACTAAACTGTGGCTGAATGCAGTAAAGCATGCCTTACAGCAGAGGATTGCCCCAATCCCTTGCCCCATCACAGCAGCTTCACATGATCATGATGGGTTCAACAGGGCCCATTAGCTGTGATCTATTTCAAGGGTTATTTCCACATATGTATTTGAAAGACAGTTCATACGGAAGTAATCAGGTACATTGCATGACTCCCCTTTTAGTTTCTTTGTGTCACCTGCAGTTCATAGTCACCCATATGTTTATCTTAGTCAGGTGCTTTTGATTAAATGGAAGGACAATGCTGGACTGTGTCTTCTGTACAATGGTGACAATAGAGCCCCTACAACATTCTATCAGCCCCACCGCCTCACTTTAAATCACAAATGGGCAAGGTAACCATTTACACATCTGGGGCAGATAAACAGTTACATCTGCCTGAAAAGAAGATGAAAACCATGAAGGGTCATTCTCAACTATTCACAAACGGCACTCAGTGCCTCACTAGAAGAGGTTTTTCCAGCACAGCATTTATTAGTGGGTAACTCTGACCTCAGAATATCCAGAATTACCCATGAAATTCACCAGTAACCTCAAGCACCTTAGAAGGGCTTGTTAAAGGCTTGCGCTGCTCTCCAGCGCCCTGCCCCAGGGTGTCCTCATGTCACAAACAGATTGATCTAGTACGTCTTTCCACTTTGAAAAATAGTCTGTAATAGAAGTAGAAGGAAAATGCTTAGAATAATGTTTCTAATTGCTGTTTCAGCATACTATTGTTTGTTTGTTTGCATTTTCATAAAATTTTTAACATACGTGGCTTCTTTCTTAGTTACTCCTTTCTCATATTTCCTCTTTAGAAACACAAGTGCCATTTTAGCCACAGTTTGTGGGCAAATATTTGCTTCCATTTCCTTTTGTTTCATAAATAGTAATGTTGGTTTGTAATCCAGTTTTGGTTTTGTTTTTATGTTTGGTTTGTTTTGTTTTTACAAAAGAAATTAAAAAAAGCAGGAAGCCCCAGATAATCTTGAAATGCATTTCTTTATGACTATTTCTTTACCCAAATATCTCATTTATCCTATTTGTGTACATTCAGAAGTATTTAACACAACTGGGATAAGGTGTGGGATAAGGTGGTTATTTGCACAGCATTTGCCTTTTTTTTTTTTTTTAAGTTTTATGCTTTCTCCCAATTGACATGAGACATGTAGATAAGACATCAACAAAAAGCCAAACAGATCAGCTTTCGGCTTAGGCAGCTTGAGCTCTTCCAAACTGAATATATGCATAATTTTTGCTAAAGCGTCTTGCGAACTGAGGTGGTTCTACTGGCTGGGAGTTTAAAGGCAAGTTCTTTACAAGGGTCAGCAAGTGTGGAGAGTGCATGGCTGTCCTTTCTCTTTCACCCACTGCAGCCATGTACAGAAATCCACTACCTTTGTTCATTCAGTGGTCAAAGATTCACTGGATAAGAATTTACTGTTGATGAATCTTTAAGCCATTTGCTGCCACTTACTGGATAACTAGACATCCTGCTTCATAAAAAGGGAAAAAAGAAGCAGAAATGGGCTTAAGATGAAATCCACAGTAGGCATCGCCTCAGGCCAGTGCCAGTATAAGAAAAATGTCAAGGGCAAAATGAACATTAAAGTTGTTCCACTCACTGGAGACTGAGTTCTTTGTTAATGAGTTACAACTATAAAATGCTTGTGAACTATACTGCCCTATTTCAGTTCCTCCTTCCCCGTGCTGGCTGTGCAACTCTCTTGGGAGTGGAAGCAGGCAATCGGTGCATCTAAATGAAATTGGATCCATTTGCAGAAGACTTCAGAGAGAAAGTGGCACCTACCTGGAAGAAGAGAGTACCTTTTCCTCCCATTTTTGTTTTATTTCCACATGATTTTGTTTCCTGAGGATGCCAATGCTGATAGTACTGCAATTTGCTTAATGAAATGAGAAGTTTGTTCTGTTTTCGTGTATCAGCTGGAGAGTTTTAATCCTAGCTGCCTTTAAAAAAGAGATGGTTAAAAGAACATTAGAGGCTGCAAAGGCAAATATTTACAAATAGTAGCCAAGACTGAGAGGATAGAAACAAGAGAGTGCATTTACACTACAGCCTAGTCTTTAGTCATGCAAGAGCATACTGTTTTGATGGAATCGTTCCATAACTGGGAACTTGATGGTGAGGTCCAGCCCATGCGTATTTGGTTTATCCTCACTTTTCAGTCCCTCTTCCCTTACCTACTACGCATTACTGAAACCTTGATCTGAAGGCAGAGGTATTGATTTCTTCCCAGGCTGTCCTGCAGAAATGTTACCTTATTATCCAAGCACATCACAATCAAAAATTAATTTATTTTTCTCAGCAGCTGTCTGGGAGGAAAATAATTGCTGTGAATTTCTCATTTCACAGCTGACAGCTGAGATGTAATCAGCAATGTCCACAATATTTTCATAAATGAAGCAGCCAGCTCTCAGGCAGGCAGTCTGGAAAAGAGAAACACCACTAGTAGCTGCTTTTGAAGTCTGATTTTAGCAGCTTGTACAAGGTTTCTGTGACAGAGCCAAGGACTGAGCACGGTTCTGCACCACAACACCCGTTTCCTTGGCTGTGCCTCTTTCAGCTCCTTCAGCTAGTATGGCCAGGGTCCAACAGCTTCCTGCAGCCAATAAACCTGATCCATGACCAAAACAGATCTATGACGTCCATCAGTTGAGCTGGGATCTCAGTACAATACAAAGTGATCATATATTTAAAACTTATGGACTGGAAAGACAGCAGGTGTCTGAATTTCCCTTGTGTATAGTAGCTTTGGGACGTCGGCATTTCCATGGATCTCACTAGCCACATTTTGAGGTTGGCTTTTTCTATTTCTTCCATGGCCTTCTCAGATCCAAGCAAGAGCTTGTCCAAGGAGCAGGGAGCCACCCTGCCTGTGCTGCCTGCATGGGCAGGAGAAAGCGAGGAATGCTGCAGTGTGGCTTGGGAACAGGAGATGGGGAGATAACAGCAGCTGCTAGGGAGTATGTGCTGAGGGAGGTTCCTTCTCCTCCTTTTTGGGCTCTGGGTGAGGACAGCCTGGTGTATAAACAGCCCATGATGTCAAAGGTGGTGTTTGAGCTTTGCCTGAAGGCACAGCCATTGTTAACAATACTGCTGGACTGTTTTCTGGTCATAAAATAGAGTAGGTCTTACAATGTGACAAGCTTTATCATTTCTTGGATGCAAAGAAAGCTGCACACTCACTGCATGGGATGGTGCTTTTCCTGCCTCACTTTGCATTGACTTCACTCGTTGCATGATCAAAGAGCACTAAGAAGAAAAATAAAATTTAAAAAATCCAAACCCTCAGCCCTTCGAAACTGTCTTCTATTTACCTTTTTCTGCTGCTTTTTAAAGTAAACCTTGAATGAAAAATGAATTGCTGCAACTCCACTGAGCTTTAGCTTTTCCTTCTGCCAAAGACATAATGGAAAAGTGACTCTTAGCAGGGAGAGGCCATGGTGTCCAAGGGGAACAATATGTCCACTGCAATTCCCCCTCTGAGATACCCTTAGGAAGTGTGTTCTGCCAGCAGATGCCAAAGATAAACCATACAAAATGCTTGACACCACATCCACCTGGTTAACAGCTTAGGATCAAAGCAGAAGAGACAATACATACTGAACTACATACATACACAGATGGAAAAGGGTGTTAGGAACAACCTAACTGGTTAGGGGTATCTCTGTGCATCAACTATATTTAAATTCCAGATTAATATGCAGCTACATTAACCTAGAAGCTCAGGGACTAGAGGAAGGATGCATTACCTACAGAATCATAGGCACTACTGATGTTTAGAAGAAGCCTGAGGTTTCTGCAGTGATATCCTAAATGCCACACGGAACTATTTCAAAACCACATGAGGTCTGAAACCCATGGCCTGTCCTCCTGCAGCTCATGCACCGGTGGGAGGGTCTAGCTGTCATTAAAACTGCAGACATCAAATTGGCTGCCATGTCTGGCAGGCTGTGTTTTAAAAACCCTTGACACAGGAAGGTCAGCATGAACTAGGTTTGATACAGATGTGGTTATGGACGTGCTGTGAGCTTCAGATGCAAGCTGCTGTAAAGCTAGAAGCAGATGCAGTCAGCCCTTCCCAAGGCTGAGCTTAAAAGCCAGGTGAAAAGGCAGATTCAGTCATTTAGCTGCTCCATCTTAGTGTGAGGCCACTAGGACTTGGACTCAAACCTCTAATCTGAAAGAGGCCCTGTTGGGCAGCTGTGCTCAGCATCTGTACATCCATCCATCCAGAGGCAGGAGACTGTGAACAACACAGACATGGGGAGCCAGGACAGAGACACTTGCTGTTCTTGGGACTTTCAGGCCTCTGAAGGTGGCCCTGGGTTTCTCTTATCTGGGACATTATGCAAAGGAGAAATTTGACAGAAATGGGACAGCAATGTGTTTTGTTAACCTGTATGACTGTGATGTTTGTCTTACCTTTTCTACTTAAGATAACAACTCTCCTTCAGCAATTGCTTTCCTTTAGTTCTAGGTGGATTGGTTTGACTACAATGAGGAAAATACAAACAAAAGTTTCTCAAACGAGTTTTCTTCTGCCTTATTTGCACTCCAGGTCTCTGCCTTGTAAACAACTTTCCCACTCCAACTTATGCATATTCTTGTCAGAATCGATTTACTTTGTCACAGTTATTTTCAGGCCTCGGATTTCATAGGGAGACGTGCAAGATGAATACACAGCTGTTAATTTGGGAATTGTCTTCTTTGCAAACACTGGTCAGTCATTTTACATGAATTTGCATTTAAAACTGAAAGGAAAAAAAAGAGCAAACTCTAACTAAATTTGTATCGGAACTCTAATACATATGTAGAGAATGATTTGTAATTTCTTTTAATTTTGAGGGCCAGTTCAGAACGTGATCACGACCATTTGTTATAGGTTTGTGTCTCCTAATCTCCTCACAAACAGGTTTTAACATAGAACATTCAGCTGATCACTGCTGACTGGCATTCCCTTATGTCCTTGATCTTGGTGTTTCCTATGGAGAAGCCATCCCTCAAAGTTCAGGGGCTTGGATGGCATTTAAATCACCTGCACATAACTGCTGGAGCCAGGTCTTTTGCTTCTCCGGGACTTGTTTCTGCTGCCCTGAAGTTGCAGGAGTGCTGTAAGCCGAACACACCGGTCCCAGCTGCATTATTCCATGTCAGGCAGCCCTCCAGTCCCTGACCAACCCTAAGCTCTGAAACGCACAAGGACTCTTTGAATTCCTCCTTCTGCAGGTGACTCAGACGATGGGAATTCAGCCTCACGGTAATTCACGCTCAGTTGCCTTTCTAACTTGTCCTTTAATTAACTGATACGTGCGAGAAAACTGTTCTCCTAGCCATTCAAAATGTGGCTATTCAACATTAATCCATGGTCTTTTACTGTATCAACAGTCACCAGCAGAAATTATTGCAGCTACCTGACTTGGATCGGTTTGGACAGAAGTGAAGTCACTGCAAATAAAAGAACACTGTTTCAGACCAGCCTCTCCTGTGATTATAGATTTAAGGCCAAACCAGTCCTGAGTTACCAAAATGTCATGGGACACGGAGGCCTGTTGATTACACGCAACCTGAGCTGGTGAGGGTGGTTATCTTAAAGAATAAAACAGGTCTGTTTTCTTGAGCTGAACTCTGGTGGGAGTATTTGCTAAAACATGTAGCCCCAACCCAAACTAGTGAATAGCAACATACCCAGATAATAGACCTGAGTCTCTTCCTTCAGAATCAGTTAGATGCTCCCTCTCCTCCTAAGCTCTGATTTTGTACAGTGTTATTGAATATTGTTAACCACCCACCATATTTAATTCTGGAAATGACTGTGTTTTACTTATGGGTGAAAAACATACGATGTTGTAGTTTCGTGTTTAATTTTCTTCACCAGCAAAGCTGGCTGACAGGCCTGTCCGGAGCTGCCTGTTCCCACCCCCGCGCTGCTAGCGGTTGTGCCAACACTGACAGTGTGCAGCGGTGCCTGGCAAACCGGAACACTGAACTGCTCTTTAGCTGCATTAAAAGACCTCCAAAAAAACCCCAAAACGAAACACATCCAGGGCCATACTGCTCACAAAGAAAATGTAATGTGAAACTATGGCCTCCCTCAACCCCACCCTCAAAATAACTCCAGTTCTTTGATGAATAAAATACACTGAGTTTCCTCACTGTGACTGTTTTAATTCTGTTTCAAGATGGAAAATGTTAGCACACCAGGTTTTTATAAAGAACAGACATTCCATTTCCTTATTGGGGTCAATTAAACAATTCAGGTTCTTTCAATGCAGTAAAAGCAGTATTTTTAATGGCAAAAAAAAAAATGAAAATAGTGATTTTCAGTTGTAATTTTGAACCCTATACATT
Source organism: Patagioenas fasciata (assembly GCF_037038585.1). NCBI lineage: Eukaryota > Metazoa > Chordata > Aves > Columbiformes > Columbidae > Patagioenas > Patagioenas fasciata. The sequence continues at coordinate 31,568,721 of NC_092521.1, read as the reverse complement.
TTTTTTCCCCTCAATATTTTCCTTTTTCCTTTCCTTCACTTATTTTGTGGGGGTAAATAAAAGCTCAAAAACATGCAAATATAAGCTGCCTATCTGACCTGTCTTATCTCATCTGGAGGGTTTCCCCATCTTTGGCAGAGCTGAACACAGGAGTGAGCCATGTCCCTCCAGCCTCTCCCCTGCTGCCTCCCGAACAGTCAGAGAGAGGGATGCTGGCATCTCACGAAGAACCAAACACAGATGGACCTGAAAACCTCACCTGTCACCAGCACAACTCCTCCCATCAGAGGAACCCCTGTTTCGTCTTTTCCCAAAACGGTTTCCTTCAGCTCTCTTGCTCTCCTAGTGGAATTGCAGGTTGACTCTATATCTCTGTCCTCCAAAGTGACACAGCTACAGGCCCTCTCTCCCAGCTTCCAGCACGTTTTACCTCTTCTCCCCAGAACTGCATGTGTCTCCACCCACCCACCCGAGACCACCAGGCACCAGGACTTCTGCTCACCCACTCCACCTACAGCCAGCACTCTTGAAATTATCCACAAATCCTGGCCATTCCCCACCCAGTTCTGGGGCACCAAAGAGCAAACACAGAAACGCCGGATGCTGCAGCTACCCATGGACCCCCATACCCCCACCCACCTTTCCCTCAGGATATCTGGCATCCCCGGCTGGAACCCATTCCCACTCTGCTTCCCCAAACTCCACAGCTTTGGGCAGCCAGTTGCCTGCCATGGCTCTGAAAATATGTATTTACTGCAAGCAGAGGCATATGTTAATATAAATTATTAGCAAATCTACACATTAGTTCCAAAACGAGTGTAAGAGGTCACACGTGGAGCTGTGCAGAATTTATCAGCCGGACAAGTGGCAGCAGCCTGCCTCTGTGGACAGCAGAAGCAATAGGTCCAAGTGAATGGCTTTGGCCATCTTCACTCTGAAACCTGCTGCCTCCTCAGGGATGGACAAAGCCCTCAGGTGGGAGTGAAGCCCGGCACAGGCAAGGGACAAGTTGGGTACAATGAAATTCAAAGCAGGGAGTGCCCTGGGCTTTGTTTTGCTTTAAGTCAGACTTGCTGAACTTGGTTTTCCACAAGTCCTCTTCCTTCAAGATGCCTTCACTCCACCTAGTTCTGGGGTAAGGAAAAAACCAAATCCAAAGGCCAAGCTTTTCAATGTGTATTACAGAACAGGGATTTTTACATGAAGAGGATTGACAGAGTTTGGAAGTACATCAACATGGAAACAAGGACCTTTTACCTTCCAGCAAGAAAAAACATCTTCCAGAGAAATATTTAACTGCCTCTGCCTACAGACAGACAGTCCAATGTGGGTGAGGATGTGCTTATTTTGGCAAGACGTTCCCAAACTGAGCTGTTTTGTGTGTGGTTAGGAGTGTTGGATGCAAGCTCAGTAATTTGCTAGTGGCATCTTGTAAGTAGTTCTTGTGAGAAGGTTGACTAGACAGCCAAAATGTAGGTCACCAGTGGGTGGAGTTCACAACCTCCCAGCTCTGCTGGTCAGGATGCAGAACTTACATCTCTCACAGAATCTGAAATAACCAATGAAGCCTGAAACCTTGGGCACTAAAAATAAGCTTTTAGGATGATAATTTAATTGGTTACTCACGTATAATGGTATATAATGCTCAGTCTGTTCCTCGATTACCTTTTATTTAGGAGAGCTTTAGGACATGCAAAGATGTGGGTCTTGCTCTACAGGGTTTAAATGTCCATGGGCACTTGCAGTTAATAAATAAAATTTTCATAATTCGTTAGTCATATATCCAAAGTGTGTCCTTCCTATTGCACTCATGACAAGCTACTGAAATCTGATGGCCATTAAACTGGTGGGACTTTGCAACAATGATGGGTGACAGCCATGTGGTTCTCCATCCATGCCTGCCACTCAGCTTCCTGGCCAAGCATTTAGCAAGTGGAGTCAGGGGAGGGCACTAGCTTCTCAAACGGACATTTAAAATAAATTCTATATAGCAACGTGCCAGTCTTTATGCTTCCTGCTGCACGTATTTCAAGAAAAAAAAAAAAAAAAGCTTAATAATTTTTCTAAACAAAGAAACCAAAACAACACACCCTTTTATGTTTGCACACCCTCCATAGCCGCCTTAACTCCAGGCTAAACCACTTCTATATATCTCCATAATCTTAAACCTTAGCAAATTAGAAAATAAATATACGTGCATGCATTTGAAATAGCACATTCTCCCCCAGGCTTTATCTCTCTGTAACTGGTGAAGTTGTCTGACAGGGATATTCCTCGGAGTTTCATCACACAGATCTGTGGTGAAAAGGTCTCTTGCAGTGCAAGATGTATCCTCAGGATTGTCACTGGGATGCTTTGGGGGGACCTGTGAAACACAGCTGCCCTCACAGAAGATTGCTGCACACAAGCAAGTGTGCTCTGAGTGCACAGGCTGCACAGACACGGAGTTATTGCATATAGCACCTCTGATACATCAAATATCAGACTTACTGCCTGAAAAACCAGTAGCTTCAGTTGTCTCTGCAACAGCAAAACTGACCAGGCTAGGTAGAGAGTGGCCTATCTGATGTCTGTGTGAGATGTACTGGTAGGATTCATGAAACAAAGCTGGCAAGGATATCTGCTGCTTAAGGCTTTAAAAAAGCAGGACTTTTTTGATTCTGACCAAGTAACATAAATGGAAGCTTGTACCATAGGACTTCATGTTTGTAGTCTGTTACTCTGTGGGAAAAGGATTAATTGCAGACAAAGGTATTTCATATAAAAGAAGCACAACTGGGACCAATGCCAGCCCCGTATCAGGATACATTTTAATGTGAATGCCTGTCCTTGCTTCTGACCCCGAGTGGTCAGTCTGCATTAGGCATAATCACCTATCAGACTGGTCCCTTCGAAGGGCAAGGGTGCTTGGTTCATGTGCCCTAAACTGGAAGTAAAATAGCAACAAGACAACCAGCATGGACTATCCAAGTGGGACTCAGAGAGTCATAGAATGTCCTGTGTTGGAAGGGACTCACAAAGACCATTGAGTCCAACTGCTGTTCCTGCATATGACAACCCCACAGTTCACACCATGTGTCTGAGGGCATTGTTCAGTCTCTTCTTGAACATTGTCAGGCTTGGGGCCGTGACATCTCCCTGGGGAGCCTGTTCCAGTGCTCCGCCACCCTTTGGGTGAAGAACCTTTTCCTAATGTCCAACCTAAATCTCCCCCGGCACATCTTCCTGACATTCCCTCGGGTTCTGTCATTGGTCACTAAAGAGAAGAGATTGGCGTCTGCCCCTCTTCCTCCTCTTGTGAGGAAGCTGTAGCTGCCATGAGGTCTCCCCTCAGTCTCCTCTTCTCCAGGCTGAACAAAGCAAGTGACTTTAGCTGCTCCTCATGTGGCTTCCTCTCCAAACCCTTCACAAACTTTGAAGCCCTCTTCAGAACACTTTATCCTGTGGCACCCAGAACTGTACACAGTGCTCCAGGTGAGGCCACACCAGTGCAGAGCAGAGTGGGACAATCACCTCCCTGCCTGGCTGGCAATGCTGTGCTTGATGCACCCAGGACACAGGTCCCTTTTGGCTGCTAGGGAACACTGTTGGCTCATGTTCAACTTGCCGTTGACCAGAACCTCCAGATCCCTCTCTGCAGAGCTGCTCTCCAGCAGACTCAGGAAATAAGTTATTAGGCATCTAAGAAACTTTACAAGTAAAAACACAGGTGTTCCAGAAGAGGTGGGTATTGCAGGACGAGGCAGGTTTGCTGTCACTTGGGACTAGGCAGCCAAATTCCACCTGGGTTGCACATGAGGCATCTCATGGCTTTTCTGGATTGGGCTGTATATTGAATTTACACAGGAAATCTGTGGTGGAGTAGGAGACTGACCTCTGATTTTCCAAATCCCAGTCCAGTGACTTAACCACAAGCTTCTTGTCCTCCAGTGGCTCTGACCTCATATGGATGCTACCAGGCCATTGCTATTTATTTCACTGGTGTTCTTCCAAATTAGCACAGACACCAGAACAAAAATAGGCCCTTTCGGCAAAAAATAAACACGAACAGTCCATAAATGTTGATGATACGATGTAAGTGTCACTGTGTTTGGTGAGTACATCCTCACACTGCTAAGTGCTGGCAGCTGGAGTTTCTTTTTTTCTGAGATCAAACACTGGTTATTTCAATGGGCTTTGTCTCAGTAATCTATGTTAACATTATGGTTAATATCTGACAATTATGCTAGATTAACATCCAAGAGTAATGGAAAGACTGAGGTAAAAGTATTCAGAAGAGAGTCACCATGAAGTTCAACATGATGATGTTTGCTGCCAAAGAAAGGCTTTCTATTATAAACAAGTATGTTATTATTAATGCTGCTGTATAACTATCTAGGAGTAGCAAGTGGGCCCTTTGCCACTTCCAATGTCAAGTAACTAGCTCATGCAAACGTTAAGGCTTTAAATGTAAAAAAGTACTGGAGCTTCTCCTGAAAAAAAAAGAAAGGGGGCGGGGGGAGGAGATAAAAGAATAGCAAGAACCTGCAATGCTCTGCCTCTTCTTGTCTCCCCATCATGATCCCAGCCTTTGTAGTTACCCCGCCTGTCCACTCAGTACATACATGCCCAGTCAAAGATCGAAACCAACAGAATCAGATTTCACAGGGTGCTCTGGTATCTAAGGAATGATGTGAGGGTGAGACAAGGTACAGAAAGGAATTTAAACCTCATTGAAAAATAACAAGAAAGAGGCTCTTCAGCCTGAGAACACACAATGTGAAAAACAAGGATACACAGGTTTTATTTATATATTTATGGTCCACTAAAATTACATTCATTAAAGTGTGTAATTAAATATGTCCCCAAAGGTTCCAGGTTCCTTAACTAATGATGTTTCTGCCCCATGAACTACAGACACTGAAACACTGCAGAACTTCCACTGAGCTGCACCCAAGAAGTCACTGGCACAATGCACATGTAATATTTTAAGCACAATATTTCACGGTAACCTTTTCTCTTAAAAAAAAAAAAAAAAAAAAAAAAGTTTCTGCTGGTTTCACTGCTTGTATTTCGTGAATGGTTATTCAGGAAAGAGTTGTGTGTACAAATACTGAAGCTCAGGAGAGTGTCAAAGGCACAATTTCCCTCTTCTGTGGTGTGACAAGTGTTTTGATCAGTACACAGAACTATTATTTTTCTGTGTTATTTACTAGTGATCAAATCCTACTCTGTAGGGTCAGAAGAGATCTTTGACCTGTTGTTTACCATGATTCTTCGTAAGTTATTTAACGAAAGCATTATACCACATCATTAATGCAGGACTTCCAGTGCGCACTGATGCCTTTCAGCATTCATCCTGTGGCTCCCAGACTCTCGCTAGGGTGATCTGGCTGTCACTGCAGACAGTGCTGTCAAGGCTGCCACATTTCATCTACTTTGGAAGTGGATTTCACAGAGCCACAGAATCACAGAGATCATCCAGCTCAATCCCCTGCTCCAAGCAGCATCACCTAGAACTGGCTGCCCAGGACAATGCCTGTTTGGGCTTTGAATATCTCCAAGGATGGAGACTCCAGAACCTCTCTGAGCAACCTGTGCCAGTGTTTGACCACACTCACATTAAAAAAATCTCTTTCTTAAATTTAAACAGAATTGCTTGTATTTTAATTTGTGCCTATTTTGTCTCATCCTTTCACTGGATACCACTCAGAAGAGTCTGACTCTATCTTTGTTATTTGTTATTATGTCTTATGTCATGCTATAACATAATATGTCATCACATTATGTGATTATTAGTCATGTTATTACGACTTACGTCATCTTATTATGTCTTTGTTATTAAGTCTTGGTTATATCCCACATCAGGTATTTTTCTGTGTGGATAAGACACCCCTCATCACAAAAACCTTCTATTCTCACAATTTGTTTGCTTTCACTCTGTGAACTTGGTGGTTTCCTAAATGCTGGCCCTAACTTCAGCATGCACTTGAGCTCAAGGGCTGCCCTTCTCTTTAAAGTTACTTGTATTAATGCTTGATGGGACAGTAGCACTGTCCTTATAAACACATTGTGGGATGAAGTCTCAGGAATGACATGACAAATAAGAATACTCTGTTTTAATGAAGTTTATTTTTCTCCTCACACTGAAACCCATACATCTTTTAAATACAGAAAAGGAAACTCCTTTCTCTTTTTGGCAAATCTTGCGAAAATGGTTCTGTGGGAAGGAAAAAACCAAGAGATGGAATATAGATGCCACTTCATCATAATGTTAAGCACTTGGCCTTGGGAAGCGATCCAATCTGTATGACATATTGCTCAGACACTCTGTACAATCACTGGAGAGTGATTAAGTTCAAACACTTCCCCCTCTCCTCCGGCAACCCACCACCAGCACTATATGCTCCCTGGTAGCAACTCAGTCTGCTCAGGTGTGTTGTTTGCCTCCTTCATTAACAACATATGGAACTGGGGGAAAATTAATGCCCCTTCATCCATTTTGAATGGAGACCACAGAGCCTCCATCAAGGACAGGTGCCAGAAACACCACAGCTGGAGCTTAGACAGTAGTCCTTGTGTTTTGAAGTATCTGTGTAGTCCACAGGCTGAACCCCATGTCAGCAGAGAGCTTTAACGACCTGGGCAGGACACTCTGGGTGACCATGCTTGGGGCTGATCTTTGGAAGCCAGACAGCTATTGAAATCTGCAGGACAGGTCAGAGGGATCCTCACCATAGCCTGGCAGTTGGGTTGCTTTGCTTATGGCAAGGCAAAATTGACGTTCAGAGGCTGCTTTCTGCATCAGACTACTTACCACAGGATAAAAGATTGTTTCTTTTCTGCCACTGACACGATGTCCTGTTCTCCAAATGCATCAATCTTTTAAAAACTGGAAGAAGCCTCAAATATCCACCTCCAGCTGTCACCACCGTGGCTGTGAAGCTTTCTGGCACTGTTCTTAAGAGGCTTCTCTGCCTTTCTCTGATCTTGAGAGCTTTATAAGCTGCATTGACTCAGTCAAATCCAAGCTATTTAGAAATAATGTTGTTTGGATGCAAAGTCAGGCAGTTAGAAGCCAGGAAATACTAGATCTGTGCAATTGCGTTTTGTTCTCTTTTGAATTCATTTTATGCTGTCCTGTCAGTGAGTATGTGAGGTACTTACTTAAATTACAGTTCCGATATTAATGTCAGCACCATCCTGAACAGTCAAGGAGGGGAAATAATTACAGTGGCACAAGCAGTCAAATAATTTCCTTTTCTAAGAACTTGCCTTTGTAAGCTAAATAACAGTAAACCAGTCTTCCTCCTGCCCTTTCTCAGTCCCTCCCCTCCCTTCTCTCTTTCTTCCTTCCTCCCTCCCTTCCTCTCTTCCTTCCCAGCCACAGCAGCCCTCCTCATTGAAATATCAGCAGCATTTGAAGCTCTGAACTTCGTATGTTGTACATTGAACTGAGATTCAAGACTAAAACCAACCAGCAAGGAGGAAAGCTCTACTCTTAAAGCCATGGAGAGTTTGCAGAGCTACAGCTCAAGACTGAGGGAATGTCATTGTGAAGTCTGAGCTGATACTCCCTCTCCCTTGTGCAAAAGTCAGGGAACTTCTGCTATATGTGTTGCTGATGGCATACACAGTAATTAGGTACTAGATCCGTGGGCTGTGTCCACTTGATGTTAGTCTATGCCCCTCTTTCTGCTTAGGAGTTGAAGAGTTAGAGAAGGGTTGGTGTCTCCAGTATCATGTCATTCCTGGAGAAACCCTAAAACAGAAGCATGTGTGCTTTGTGAAGGAGGTAACCCAAAATATCTTTCTTGACCTTCAGTTTTTTTTCCCCTCAATATACAGTCTGAGTGTCTTTGTTCTACATTAAAAAATTCAATGCTTTATGTGTGGAGAAGAAACATACTCAGTTGACAACATGTGGTTTTCAGCAGTAAAGGAGGTCCTGGGCACTTATTTTCCTGAGTAAATAAGTGAGCTAGTTTGTCTTACAATTGAGTACATACAGTTGGCCATTTTAAGCACCTTTCTATCTCAAAATCTGTGGGGGATATTACAGGTTAAAAACTAAGATCTGTGGAAAGCCAGACAGTTTGCAAAAAACTAATGATAATATTGTTTAAAGAAAATTGTTTGTTTCTTGATTTCCTGCCTTGTGTAGATAAAATCTTAACATAATTCAGGGTTTTCATGGTACACACGGTTGCCAGCAATGTGCTCTCTGCCAAGCTCAGCTGTGTGACCCAGCCGTCAGGGTCAGAAGTCACTAGGACAGATCTAGTGCTCAGTCAGACTCAGTTTTCTCCTGTCCCTGGACATGCAGGAACATAATTGTATATCGAGTCATATACCCTTATATTAAATGCAGTCATAATAGACTGAAACATGTTAATGGGGGACACAGACAGACATAGAGGTGATCACACAATCTTCCTTCCCCATAAATGGTGACAAGTTGCATATTGCATGCTGGTGAAGAAACAGATGGAAAACACCATTGGAGAGGCTTAACATTTGATCGCTCCTTTGCTTCCAGGGGTGTCACAGCCAGCAGTGGCTCCATGGGCTGCTAATTCCACTGGCAGGGCTCCTGCTGCCAGCTCAGATACATCACAGCCATCTGACAAAAGGCGTTGAAGTGGTGCAAAATCTTTCTGCCAGTTCAAGTGTGTTCAAAACAAGTTTGAAGAAGCAGTTTTGTCCCTAAAGATTTTTTTTTTTTTTCTGATCAGGTGTAATCTGTCCTCATCCAGATGTCATTAACATTACTGTTCTGGGTAATTCAACAGAAATACCATCATGTCCTGATACAGAGTATAGTGTCTGCCCATGCAAAGGCCTGAGAAATAATGAAAAAGAAGCTCTTATTTCAAGTTCTTTCAACTATTGTCAGCTTCACCTTCGGCAGATTGCTGAGTCTCTTTGTCTTCCCTACCTGCAAAATTGGAACTATAATTACTCTCCATGGAATGAGATAGGGATGACAAATAGGAAGTTGTAGCTACTCAGTATTAGTTCACATCCATTAATCTGTTCAGGAGCACCTTGTTCGTCTCGGGAGTTGCAGAAATTTTTGCTTCTGCTGTTATGTGTGTGGGACTAGATCAGGATTAACTCTCCTGAAGTTAATAATAAAGCTGGGCTGAGTAGATGCAGAATCAAACCCTCCCAGTAATGAAACACCCCAGACTCACTCTTATAGGAGCTGAACTTTCTCTAGCCATTTTTAGCATCTTTGCAATCTACTGTGACAAAATAAACCTGTTTCACACTTCCACTCCTCCAGGAGCTCATACAGACCTAACGTTTCTAAATATGACCTGTTTCCCAAGCCAAGAGTTTAATTTTCTCACCTGGAGAGCAGTTATGTCACTGACCTTGGTGTTTTACTCCCATTCACAGACACTTTGGAACAAGAAGCTTGCATGACCTTTACCAGTGATGAAGACCACACACCGAACCACTCCAGCCACTTAATCTCTGCAGTATCTGTTTTACTCAGCTGTTACTGAATGATGGTGACTATTTCAAACAGAGAATCCGTGGCTGTACAAAGGACAGTGAGCACCAGCTCTAACATCTTCCCTGCCCACACAACCCCGCTGCCTGAAGTCAAGCAGTCCTATTGCACATCGTACCTTCCATGCTCCTGCTAAGTTTCATATGCTGCCTTTAGCATCCAAAACATGTCTGGCAGAAATCTGTTACTACCCATTTGGCCTCTCAACATGAGGAAGACATAAAATTGCAAATTTAGTTGCAGTTACATTACACTGTTTCAGAGAAGTGAAACATAATAAGTAAATCTCCTCTATGATTCCCACTGCTTATAGATCTTGAATAGTTTTTGCCTTTTTTCTTTTTTTTTTTTTCTTAAATATGTACTATATACCACTCCCAAAATAAAGAAAATTGTCTTTGTAACATTTTCATGCTTCTTGTAGGCTTCCAGCCCAGACTGAAGTTCAGTTAAAAAATGTTTCTGCTTTGGTGTAAAGTGGATTGCTTTTTAAGGCATGCGTTATTTTCTGGGAAGAAACCAGGTAGTTTGCAGCTCTGGACGTTCTGTACATCAGAAAGGAGCCCTCGAGACGTGCAAGAGGAGGGGGCTGCTCCAGAACGTGGATGCATGCAGAGTAACTGTGCCACTGCATCAGGGACAGCAAACTTCTTACGGTGACTGGCATCAAATATGTTTCAGAAAAGACTGCAGCTTCTGGTTGCTGGGATCAATCCAAGTCTGTCAGTGACAAAAATAGCTCCAACAGTGCCCTATAATGCCCGCCTATATAAGTAGCTACAGCAAAGGCTCAGGGCAGAAGACAGCAAGCCAGTTGCGCGGGAAGAATTTAACTCCAAATGTGGCGGGCATCCTGGCTTCCCTGCAGCTCCAAGACCACTGCCATAGCAACGCTGATACCGCTTCACTCAGCCTCTGCTGCTGCCAGGAACTGTTGCAAACTCCTTTTCCCTTTTCTCTCTCAGCTCCAATCCAGCCTTGGCACCACCTGCATGGTGGCTGCCAGGACTCTGACCCACAGGATCCTGAGCTCCCCCTCACCCCAAACGGCCCAAGCTTGCTCCAGTGTCTACACCCGGCTCCTGCTATAGTCACCTCACCCAGCCCCCCAACCCTACTTTTCCTGGGGGGAATGAGCGCAGGAGACACGATGTGCCTCCACTTGTCACGGCTGCAGGGACCGTCCCAGCCAGCGCTGCCTCAGCCGCCCCAGAATCGTTGCCTTATAAAGACCATTTTGCCTCTGGCTCATGCCCATGGCCTGTATACATAAAGAGAAATTGAAATGTTCCAGGCTCCACTGTCATCTTATGAGCAAAGTAAGAGTACACTGCCCCACGTTTCCTTTTCACCAGACCAGCTGCTTTGGTTGGGTTCCTCTTCCCACACGTGGTTTCGGTGGGAAGGCGGGGAAGTAGCTGTGCTGGCCAGGGTGGCAATCCCAGGGATGGCTTTGCTCAACCTTCACAGTTGTCACTGCCCTTTTTTCCTAAGGTAATTGTTGGTCTAGGGTCTTCATAAGAAGAGACCTCAAATTCCTGGTACAAGCAATAGACCATCTTGCCTTTACAACACACAGACCATTCCTACAGCCCTGGTAACAACCACTCACACTTTGTCAGCTATCTGATAATAAAGCTGCACAATTTTCTGGAAGGAGTTGTAGTGGAGGCTTACTTCAAAATTACCTTTTAGAAGGGAGTGTTATGACAGGATAAGGGGTGATGGTTTTAAACTAAAAGAAGAGAGATTCAGGCTAGACATGAGGAAGCATTTTTTACAATGAGGGTGCTAAAACACTGGCCCAGGTTGCCCAGAGAGGTGGTAGATCCCCATCCCTGGAGACATTCCAGGCCAGGCTGGATGGGGCTCTGAGCAACCCCATCTAGTTGAAGATGTCCCTGCTCATTGCAGGGGGTTGGACTAGACCACCTTTGAAGGCCCCTTCCAACCCAGACTATTCTATGATTCTATGAAATCTCAGCCAAGACAGCTCACATCTTTCCACTTAAAAATCTACAAAAGCACGGAAGGCCAGCGTTTCACCCTCAGCAGCTCATCATGTATTTCAGGGCAGAAGAGCAGCATAGCCAGAGGTTGGATACACCAGCCCTCAAACCATAACTCACTAAACCAGCTCAGGTTGGCAAAAAGACGGCTGCCACCGAGAGAAATTAATGTGGTGTAATTTCTGTTCAAAACTGTGTCACACCGGGACTGTAACAAGGAGGGGGATGTAACTGGTTTTGGCCCTTCCTCTGCTTCCTTCCACAATTACAGTGGCTTGAAGGGAAAATTGGGCTCAAGGGCTTTATGTAGTTCCTTTCCAGTGAGAAAGATCAGGAAACTCTTCCTTTATTTACAGAAATTCTGGGCAAAACCTGTTTCAGACACAAGAATATTTGGCTACTGGTGGTAAAGAAATCCTTCTGTCCTACCAGTCTGTTTCCATTCACTCCTGATATGAAAACCTTGTGAAGACTGTGATCTAAACTTCTCATAAGCAGAGATTTAGACTAAATATGCATTATTCCCCTTAGCCATATTGCTTTGTGTATGCCAGCATATATCCTGCATTCAGTTCAAATTATACAAGTAGTGACCTATTTACAAAAGGGGAAGCTGGTCACCCAGGCATTTATCTTTTTTTCCCGTTTTGGCTACATAAGCTCTTCTGACACAAATATGCTAAATGTTTCTAGATCAGTTGGTTCACATTGAAAGCTCTGCTTTAGCTTCAGGCTTACGTCAACTAACTCCTATTGAAGCCACTCCTGTTAGCCCATCAACATCATCTTTCCTCAGTAAAGATGTTTCACAATAAAACACTGCTGTAACATCCTATATGATCCTTTCTGTGCTTCCCAGGACAGGATCTGCTCTGGGACTGATACCTGCAAGGTTTTTAGTGTCTTTCCTCTGTCAGGACGGAAGCTGTCCATCTTCTCCCACCCATTTCCCAGTGTGAGAGGTGGGCACGCCAGGCCAGAAGGGTCCAGCTCCTCTCACATGGGAGGTAGCACAGAGAAAGCAGAGACCCCACAGGGGTAGGGAGAGGAGATCTTGACATGACACACCCTCTAATAGTCCTAGAAAGACTGAACTTGATGCAAAAACATTTCTATGTTTATATATTTGTATAATATATATATAATATTTCTATAACATATAAATAGAAACATATAAGAGGCAAACACTTTCAGGACATTTAAAACAGACTAGCTGCTTCTTGGTTCAGTGGCCTCAGAAGATCTATGGCATCTGTAGCAATAAGAAAGAGAGAATTAAATCAAAAAAAAAGCTCCTGACTTAAAGTTGGATTTTTTTTTTTTCCCTACACAAAATAGCCATGTGTGTTCTGCAGCCTGGCAAAAGACCAAGAGCAAATTCTGGAGGACAAAGGAGATAAACAAACAGTGGTTTAAATTAGCAAACCACAGGCTGATACACAGCACATACAGCTAGAGCAACAGGGAAGGCTAAGGGAGAGGCTTCGAAAGGCGAGAAGACTGTTTTGCCAGAAGCAGGATAAAGACTTGTCTGCAGCCTGGGAACAAGCTTGGATCTGCAGCACACAGCTCCACACAGCTGCTATATTTGCAAGACTGTTTTCTACAAAAACTTCAGACAGGTTGATGTGGTATGTGCAGTTACGGTCTAGACTTTGCAAAGAAAATCTACACGTGCTGAATATAGACTAGTAATATCCTACCTTTTAGAGCAGGGAAAAACAGTTATTTTGGGAAAAAAAAACACATTTGTAGTCATTTCAGCTAGTGGGAAGGTTTGAAAAACATAGGCTCAATAATAGGGATTCAATTCAGTTGCCTAAGTAAGTCATTTACTGCCCTGAGATGCCTTAGAGAGTCCTGTCTGACCCCATCTACTGCTCCAGCAGGGCATGGGTCTCCTGTAGGCCCCATGTGTACATCCATCAGTGTACTGGGATGTCAAGATACTCCGGGGTACAAGCAACCCCTGTCCAGCAAAATGACCCCGATCCCTAGGTGTCATTAGCAGAGCACTGAAGATAGTCAGGTCCATGAGGACAATTGTTAACAACACTAAATAAAAGTATAGAATTATGGGGAAATTAAAAAACTCAAATTCACAAGAAGCAGATTAATAGCAAATTGATAAAATTTTTCTACTACTAAGTGTGATTTGAAAAAGTTAGCACAAAGTCCAGAATCCAACATTGTCCTACTGTAACAAAAATATATTTGTACTGATGGATGTAGATTTGTCCCTTGGTCACAACCTCGGCTCAGAGGGTTGTGATGGGAGGCACAAGCCCCAGCTGGTCACTTGGGGTACCCCAGGGGTCTGGGGCAACCTGCTCTAGCTGACTCTACTTGGAGCAGCAGCTTGCAGCACATGATCTGCAGAGGTGCCATCCATTCCATGGGTGAATGTGGAAAAGAGTTACATGCTGTGTCTAAGTTATGATTTCTTCTATCCAGAAACATATAACTCAGCTGAAGGGCGTATAGTCCAGCTATTTGCCAGAAACAGCATACTGATAATGGCAGTGGTAGACAACAGACCACAGCTTGATTCTTACAAATAAAAAAATCAAAGCCTTCGCAAAACATTCAAACATTTTACTTCAACTGCAGGATATTCACGATATAAATGTATTGTGGGTAGTGGTGCTAATCATCTAAGGACACTATAGCACGCAGATTTTAGGGAAGCCAGATGTTTTGTGAAAAATAACTAAAAATATATAGAAGAGCTCATATGAATGATAGAAAAGAAAGGAATATTCAAGTGACAGTAACCTATAAAATAGCTTAAGGAAAATCTGGAGTGAGTTATACCAGAGGAATGTGTGTGAAGGGAAGAAAAGAGAGGAAACATAACCACATAGAGAAAACTTTGCCAGTGCAGGCCATTCAGAAGGACTAGTCAGAAATGCAAGATGGGATCTACGAAAAAAGTGAAGATTATCCAGCTACGGAAAAGGTGGACATAAACAGACCATGACAGGCAGCAGCAGCTGAAAGATTGACTAGGATATGAATAAATGAGAAAGGAAAATTATCTAAGGAAGGACCATAAAAGAGATGCAACCACATCTTCAGCAGAATGTTTTGAAAAAATGTCTTGCTTAAGGGGAGCTCCAAGAGAAAATCACAGAAGACTGAAAACTGCAAAGCCTCTAACCTGAAAAGGAAGGAAGATTAGGCAATGATTGTTCAGTCTATGACTGACCCTTGGAGAATCTAAGAGCTCATCATTCCACTCCGTCAGGAAGATGAAGACAGGGCAGAAAAGATTCAGATGGACATACAAAATAAAGTTTAAATTTTGTATAGGGCAAGACTCTGAAAAAAGGGAAAAGCGTAAAAACATATGCTGTCCATGGAGAAGAAAAACTGTCACAGGACACATGGCCAGGTTCATCTTCGCATTTGTACTGAGCTTGCCACAAAAACGAGAAGGTGTTTGGGGAGTCTGTCAACTGTTCAAGCATCTGGAACACAGGAACCCCTTCCTGACAAAGGTCTTTGTGCCAGGACCCCTTGCAAGGGACAGACTGTTACCAGAACTGCTACACTGATTCTGCCTGCTGAAGACTTTCTCAGAAGGATTTCTTAAGCAATTGTGGGTGGTTTATTAGCTTATTCACACAGTAATGTCAGATATGGGACCAGGAAAACCCAGTGAAATACAAAGGACAAATTCTGTAGCACAGGCGATAAACAGGACATGAGATCAGATAGTGAAGGATGAACAGCAGTTAAAAATGTAGCAAAATGCATCTGCACAACAGGATACTGAAAACAAGAGTCATACCTTGGAAAAGAAAAAAAGGTAGAAAAAATTTTTCTAAGGCAACACGTATCACTGTTAGCAAGGCTGGTATTGCTGTCTTCATTAGCCAAAAATAAAAGCCAAAAACAAACCTGCAAAAATGGATTTGATTTGAAGAATTAGGCACTCAAGAGAAGTCTGGACTTTCTCCAGCTCCATTCAGCAGCCAAAGGTGTGAGCAAGATGAAAAGCAGAAACCAGTCAATGCTAAGGAGTGTCACAGATGCCAGAATGTGAAACAAGAAGAGTGAAGACAAAGCATTAGAATAGTAAGACACACAAAGTCCATAGCCAGCTCAGGGGAAATGCTCCCTGCCCCAGATCACTGCAGTATTTGCAGGAAATGCTACAACAACAGGGTTGATGGAGTGTTGCATATGGAAGATTTTCCTTGTTCATGGTGTCACCTAAAAGGGGCTGAATCAAACGTGGTCTGATTTAATGGCCAAAACTCTTCCTG
Organism: Patagioenas fasciata; assembly: GCF_037038585.1. NCBI lineage: Eukaryota > Metazoa > Chordata > Aves > Columbiformes > Columbidae > Patagioenas > Patagioenas fasciata. Next base: position 31,552,939 of record NC_092521.1, on the reverse strand, counting down.
AAGAGATGCAGCACTTTGTTTCAGACCCTGCAGGTCACATGTCCCCAGTGCAGACCATAAGTCAAATGCCACAGATGAAATATAATTCACCAGTTTTGCTAAAGACCTTTTGCAAGAGCCCATGGTAAAAAAAAAGAAAGGGGTGAAGATTTTCTTTCCAAGCTGAGCTCCTGCATTTTTCCTACAAAGAATTAGTACTGTCCATGCTTCTCTGAAAGAGATGTGACTGAGGGAACCTCCTCTGCAGAGTTTACCAGGGCAGGCTAACAAGCATCTACCCCATCTGCCAGTGTCTGCTGTAAGTCACAGTATCCACTGGGACTTCTGGAGAAAACATCTGTGCTCATTAGTACTAATCTAGTGCATGTTAGGTGTTGTGAGAGAGCTTGTCTACCATCACTGATCCCAGGTCAGAGGGGTCTTAGTCCACCAGTGCTTGCTGACACGCTGTGCAGGCTCGTCACACCTCTTTGCTCCCTGCTGGCCCACGTGTATCCAGAATAGGGAGTTGATCTGTTCCTGCATTTAGTTACCCTGTTAATTTGCAAGGATTTAAATCAGACATGGAAGACCCTGAAGAGGACATGTCAGCAACTCTCTGAGGACAAGTTCTGCAGTCACATGGGTTTGTTGGTGATGTAACAGACTGAAGACATCTGAAGCAGGTTGTGAGATTTTTGTCCATGCTAATTCCCAACTTTGGTGCAGGGTAACAACCACAGACAAGTGCAATTCTACTGTTCTGAGACCTTGAAAGAGTGAACAGCATCTCCAGAACTTACCGGTGAGGCATGTAACACAATCATCCAACACCAGAGCAGGGGACGAGGAACACCCTCTCACCTCAGAAGCAGGTTGCTGCTGCTCTATGGAAGCTTGCTGACCTAAACAGCTGTAGCTTGGTGGCCAACCAGCCCAGCATTGGCAAGTCAGCTGTGGGTACTATGGTGGAACATCATGGTCACTTTTTAAAGTACAGGCCTGAAAACAAGAATGTGAACTATGTAAACAGAAGCATGTGTGCTTTATCCTATGGTACAGACTGGGACATCCAGTAAGAACATCGGAGTAACTTTGTGAGTCCACATGCCCAGTGATGAAGGTGTTTCACATTCACTGCAGAGTAAGAACACCCACAAAGGGCTCAAAGTGCAGCTGAGGCATTGTCAGTTGGTATCTTAGTTTGTTTGCTGTGACATGAACATCTGCCTATATGTTGCATTATGCGTTCATGCCATTGAATGCATAATCGGAACAAGACACTCAAACTGGTAATTTAGTTTCTCCTGAACATGATAGTAGGTCCATAACAATAATAAAAACATTATTCATAATCGTCATCATCAACAACAGCCTCCAAGGATACATGTATTTGGAGGAGAAGGAAAGCAGGGAGCAGCTATAGGGTTTACAGTCCTCATTTCCCTATCAGCACCACCTGGTCTGACAGGCGCTCCAGGCCATGTGATGCCAGAACGTTCTGTGCCTGTGCTTCCGGCTCTGACAGCAACTGCATTCAGCCCCAGTTCAAAGGACTGAGTCTGCATCTGTGTTTATTGGGTTGCACACGGTGGCCAAAAGCCTTCTGGTAATAAGTGTGAAAGCACCTTTGCTGGTAGGTGAGGGAGTCAGAGTAGGAATCTCTGTATTACTTTTATTTCCTATGTAACTTGACAATATGATTTTTTTTTTTGTAAGATGAGGGTAAAACCAAAATTATATTAGATTTTCAGGAACACTCAGCCATTATTCTTTTCCAGAGTCTGAAGCAAAATTTTCACTGTTGAAAATCCTACTACTACTGAGTGTCATTTACAATATAGTTATGCCAAATATAATTTTGATTAGATTTTCAGGAACAGTCATGGGTTACTGTAGTTCACAGTAGGTAGTTCTGTCTTGAAAACATTGCAGAAGTATGAATTAGTAAATTCATTCAAAAGAGAAGAAAAAATCAACAAGTGCATTTGTTAACTAAGAAATACAACCAAAGAAGGCTAGTGGTTATGTTTTGGGTGAAAATTTCAGAAAAAAAGAGACCTGTTTCTGTAACAGCCACTTGAGCAACATGGTAACTCTCGATAATAATAACTAATTTCTTCAGACACCCTTCTAGAAATACTAGAAAGTCATACTCCTTCTAGTCACAAATCCTTCAGTCTGCTTGGATCACACTACCGCTTACTTTTTACTGTAACCTTCTACTTTCAAAGTTAACAGTTGCTCAGAAACAAGGTTTAATATATTCAAGATCCAAGTAGTTCATACTAACAGAATTCATCTTGCATTTTTGTTTTCCCACATGGACATTTGTTTGTGACTTCTGTGTCTGTTGTAGATTTAGAATATTGGTTTTGATATAAAACATGCATTATTTATGAAAGACTGGACAAAAGGGGAGTTGCTAGTATAGTTACCGAGCTAGTACACAAAATACTATGGAAGTATTACTAAAATGCCCTACTCCATACTCAGATCACCTTTAGAAGAAGCATTTAATGCCTGAGAAAAGTTAACTGATAGGTTTATGCAAAACTTGTCAGGGAAGATCTTGTTTTACATCAAGCTAAATTCAGAATCCCCTTCCCTTGGGAAACTGGGAAGTGTCAGTATCCATTTCCATCCCTTTTTATCATCTCAAAGAAAGTGGACATTTCAACATTTCCTACATAAAACCAGCACTTAGTCATCACCAAGAAACAGGCTTCAGCAATAGGCAAGATGTGAAATTGTTAAAGCTGGTCTGGAGGAGGGAAACTAAAATGGTCAGAGGCTGGAGCACCTCTCGTGTGAGGACAGGCTGAGAGAGCTGGGGTTGTTCAGCCCGGAGAAGAGAAGGCTCTGAGGACACCTTATTCCAGCCTTTCAGTACTTCAAAGAGACTTATAAAAAAGGTGGTGAGAATCTTTTTACCATGGCCTATAAGTGACAGGACAGGAGGCAACGTTTTTAAACTGAAAGAGGGTAGGTTTAGACTGGATATAAAGAAGCAATTTTTCACAATGAGGGTGGTGAGACATTGGAACAGCTTGCTCAGAGGAGTTGTGGAAGCCCTGTCATTGGACATGTTGTGGGTCAGACTGGATGAGGCTTTGAGCAATCTGATCTAGTGAAAGATGTTCCTTCTCGTGGCAGGGGATTGGACTAGATGATCTGTGAAGGCGTCTTCCAACCCAAACCATTCTGTGATTCTCTGAATCTATTAATCTATGTGAATTCTACTGCAGTTTTATTTATTGTTATACTAATCAACCAAGTTGTTTGTATTTTTCACCAGTGGTTACTCTCCCACACTCAAAGATATCAAGAGATGCACTTGAATGTTTAAAGATACTATTTCAAGGTGCAGCCTAGGGAGGCACAGAACACAAATTCCAAAAGCTATTGATTTAGGAAACATCATGGTAGGGAATCATGTTGAAACAAGGCTCAAAATCTTTGTTTCCAGTTCAGTGTTAAACTTTCATTTCCCATTGTGGTGAAGCTCCACAGCTTGAAAGAGCTGCTTGTTTCAAGGGAAGGTGCCCTGTTCTTTCCCACAGGCATGGCAAGCTGGTCAAACCACATCTTCCGCAACATACCAGCCAGGGTGGTCAGAGGGAAAGCACTGTGCTACAGAGAGAGATGTAATTTCCCAGGAACATCAGCCAAACTGAGATACTGTGACAAAACAAAAATTGCCTATAAAAATTCCAATCTTTTTTCAGAAAGTACATTTTCTGATGTAAAACACCACTTCCTAGCCAGCCCTAATAACTTCTAAAACCTAGGCTTTCTTGACGTGATTAGGAAAGCAGCGCATGAAGTATGAAGTTAGTCTTTACGCATTCCTACATGCATCTGGAAACTAGATCAAAACTGAGTGAACAACTTGCTATAAATGAAGTAGGAGCATGCAGCCTGTCTTTTCTAGTACTTTCCCTTGTGCAAAGCGGGGACATGGGGGCAGAAAAAGTCTTGACTCCAGGTTCATCCCAATTCATGCAGTGACAAGGAGAGTTAGCCAGGCACCAAGGATGAAATAAACTTCACCCTTCAAGTAAAACAGTAGTGAACCTCCAGGAAGGCTGGGATTCACTGTCCGGTATGTGAACTGTATTTCTGACTCAGAATGCTTCTTTGAACCAATTTTGGAAGCAAGTAATTTATATAAGTAATATTCAGATTTGTGCCAAGAAAGCAACCCAGCTTTACTGAAATATGACCCAAGAAAGCCTCTTGAAGTGAGCTCAATAAATCAGTGTATTTTACGGCCAGACACAGCTTGAGTCAACAGTTTGTAGTCATTTACTCACAGTTCCACAGTCAAGACACCACTGTGGAAGGAATAAAACAATAGAATAATCCTAAGCAAGTAGTATCCAATTAAAAAGGAACATACAATGCCTGTTGATCTGAAATGAACATTTATTTCACATTGGTGCATCTTTTTAATCGAGTGGGAACAGTAATGAACACAGTTTTCTATCACACACTAGTCTATTCATGCTCTCACCGCATTGCAGCAATACCCAATTGCTTTCCTTGCTTTCCAGTACTGCATTAAGCAACACACGGTTTATTCTCCCTTCCTCTGCCCCAGGGGAAAGGCTTGTAGAAAGATTTGCTCTGATAATTTGGGTGCTTTTCTTTAATGTATATGTTGCAATGTATTTATGTCATAAAGGCAGGTTAAAGAAATCTTGTTTGAGTTTGGATGATGATGATGATTGTGATAGTCTTTAGCTCCTGAGGGAGTTCATTCCAGAGTCTTGGACCAGACTTTGAAAGTCTTTAACCTCATGCACAGAGCACATTAAGGCCAAAGAGTAAATATTTCTTCCTTGATTTTTGTCTTTTTTTTTTCCTTGAGCCCTAGCACGTCTTCTAGATCAGCAGTTTCGAAAGTGAGGTGTGCACACCTTAGGGGTGTGCAAGACAATTCACTGGAGTGCGCCAAGAAAATACATTTTGTGCCATTAATAAATAAAATACATTAACAATGTGTTTATTTTATCTTTAGCTTATCCTTTTTTAAATTCTATTTTTGTGTATGTTTTATAATGTGCATAATATACTAGGACAGTAGTACGTGTATATTATTTATAAATAAAAATATATACATATATTGGGGGTGCATGCTTAAAATCTTTTTACAGATGGGGCCACACTGTCAAAAAAGTCTGGAGACCACTGTTCTAGATAGCAGTTCCCTGATGATAGTGCACCCTAACAATACAGACTGAGATCCTTAGTTTTGATTAGTATTCATAAGTCAATGCAAAAAAAAAAACCTCCCAAAAATATCTGTCAAGCATACTTAAAAGAACCACTGCTGCTTTGGAGAGTTGCTGCAACCTTCCCATACCACATGGATTTCTCTGGTGCCAAGAACCTCCCGCAGAAATAGTGTGTAGCTGCTGTCTAACCCAGAATTGGAAGGAATACGAGAACAGGGCACAACAGATCTGCCAACACACGAGTCTCCCGGCCAGAGATGACTGAACATTGTCAGCTCCTGTTTGGGTATCAGCAAGAAACACAAAATTGCTCCCAGACTATGCACTGAACAGACTGTGGGTTTGTGCATTCACACAAGGGAGACTACAGTGGACACACAAATCCTTAAAAAAAAATCTCTGTGAGCATCTCTTTTGTCTTGCTGAGATTTCTGACCCAAGAGCTGATACCATTATGTTGTGTCCTTGAAAACTCAACCAAACTGCCAAAATGAGTGTGTTGATGTAGCTGGGTGACCAGTGCTAAGTGCTCTGGTATCAGCACGTGGTTTTGAAAATGTAGCCTTCCTAGATTAAATGAAAATATTACAAAGGTGTCAATTGTAATTTTTTAAATCTTTGTGTACATATGTGTCTGCAGGGCTTTTTCTTTGTTTACTCTAACATAATTATTCAACTATGATATACGCCTAATTTCTAGGAACACTTACAGAATACACTGACAGAAAGTCAAGTAGCCACTTTGATTTAATGTCAATAGTACTATACCTTCATCCATTCTCTCACACACAAAAACAATTAAATGTTTTCCAGTTTACATAAACTTTCAGAAAAGCCTGAGTAGTTACACTGAGAAAAGGCTGAAGTTTTCCTGACTAAACCGGGTTTTTAGATAGCATTAGGGTTCACATTTTAGAATTTTTTTTTCCTAGAAAAAAATAGACATGCCTTTCTGAAACATCCGTTTGGCAACAACAGTGTTCCTCGTGGCAACATAAGGTTGTTAAGATTCAATAGATTAGGACAACAGCCCATCCATACCACAAAGAGGAAGAAGAGGAGGAAAGCAAAGGATGTTGAGCAAGAATACTTCACATAGGCACCAGAGGTGCTGATGCTTCTGGGACATGCTCCGGGTCCATGCCATGGTGAAGGGACCAGCCACCAGTGTTGAGGCAACACTTTCCCAGACACTCAACAGGGTCTCCAAGACAGCCATGGGCATTACTACTATAATTATAATTTAGGCAGGGGAATGCAGTAGACATAAGGTTATCAACACTGGATGTGGGAACCCATGCAGAGGTTCCCTGTGTTGGCAAGGTTAGGGCTTTGATGGTTGGGAGAAACATCCATTGGCGAGAGGGATGGCACGAGGACCGTGCCAAGGCAAGTCAGTGGCGTTGTGGACTCCTTCCCTTGCTTGCACCAGAAAAAAGGGAGCACTAGGCCAGGGAATGGCTGGTGAATTGGGCAGGGGACTTCAGCAGGGGCAAAACAGAGTGTCAGGGCCCAGAGCCCACTCTCACCCCTGGGGTCTGGCTGCCTGGGCTCAGGGCCATCTGGTGACCTTGGGAAAGGTCATCCCAAAAGCCATGCAGGGAGATCTGTGCTAGGTCTGCCCCTCCTTCCCTTAGGACCTGCTTTGAAATTGAGTTTCTTCCCCTTGGTCCCTGCCAGAGTCACAGTGCGGCTGCCCTGCAGCCATGCCTGGGCAATGTGGCCACAGGTTGCCAGAAGAAAACATCTGCATGGTCACATCTGGCTCAGCAACAGCAGAAACTGCAACATCCTCTAAGGAGTACCTGAGTAATTACCTTTGAGAGTGCTAACTGATCTAGCATTAGAATTTTTGCTGACAGATTTCACTCAGTTTAAGGAATTTTGGTTTAAATTTGATTGTCTGAGTGATTAAATATATCCTGTACAAACATTTTTAGGAATCACTTGAATTCCTTCTAGCAAATAGCCATAATTATGGCTGCTATATAGAACTGCAGGATTAGCAAATGGTGCCACAATAAATCAGTTTGTGTTGTTTTCTTATTTCCTCCCAAGACAGGGGTTCACATTGTTATACAAGGAGGACATTTTAGTAAGCAAAATTTTCAAGTCTCACTCCCATTCACCACTGCATGGACTAACTCTGCCTAGCTGAGATTCTGCAGCCCATGATAACTGTAATAACTGCTTGGTAATTAATACGAAGATGTTTTAATGGAGATAGATGCTTTCTATGTACTTTGATAATGTAAGACAAAGAGAGTACCATTGGCCCACTGGCAGACTTAGAAATATGAAAAATGTGTAAAATCATCTAGAAAAAAAAAAAGAGATAGAAAGTTGATATAACAAAGAGAGGGCTAAATTGGATTACCTGAAGTAAGCAGTCACAGGAGGAGGCTGCGACCTGGCTCAACAGGCACTGATCAAAGTCACAGGGAAAGTGCAGTTGCTTGAGCACCCAGAAGAGGATCCTCATTCCCTTCCTGATTGGAGTGTATCTTTCACAGCTGGTCCATTGCACTTCAGTCCTATCTGCAGGCTGAAAAATACATGACAACTATGGAGGACCAACAGAAAAACCCCAACCAACCAACAAGCATGAAATACCAAGACTATACTATATATTCAGTCAGATAAAGGTTGAAATCCAGTGGCTTTTGGAGCTGACCTCCATTCAGAGTAGACAACTAACACAAAGGCAAACGAAAGGATGAGAAAGATGTGAATAAGAAAGACTAACAAATCTTAGAAACAGGCTACGATACTTTAAAAGAGGGCTGGAATGAAGCAGAAATGCCTTGCATTTGCTAAAGCTAAACTGGCCATAACTAGAGCCATGGGAATACAGAAAAAAAAAATCCCTCCATCTCCTGAGCGCTTGGCCCCAAGGAGTGAGCAGATTTCCAGCTCCTGCAGCATGCTTCACATCAGCTCTTTCAGTCCTACTTCAAAAAGAAAATATCTTTAGCAAAACTCTGTGTCCTTTCTTCATGGAAGCACATGAAAACACACTTATCTAGAGGTAAACACAGGTTCAAGTGGTTTGCTGGGAAAATAAAAATATTTTTCATTTAGACTACAGGTGACTGACTCAAACAAAAGCAGTGCTGTCAGTGTACAGAAAAAAAAATAAAAGAAACGTCAAAAAACAACTGTGCGAAGCCACAACATTGAGAAGATTGGAATAAGCTGAACTTTTTCCAAAAGAAGCAATATAGTTAGCAGTCATAACAGGTATAACAACAGTGGATAAAGCATGATCCATTAGTAAGGATATCTAGAAGCCCCAATCTGAAAATACAAGAAAAGACAAGCTAAAGAGATTAGGAAAATACTACAAAGGAGAAGAAAACAGAAAGCAGGAGATAAACTCTAGAGTGAATCTGCCACACAGCAACAGTTTGACGAAGACAGCGGAGGCGATCTGTGAGAAGAAAGAAGAACACATCCCCTGGCTGCTCCAGGCAAAGTGATGGTACAGCTGGAGAAGGCTCTACAAGAGGAAGGACCCGCCTGGGAAGATTGGGTGACAGGGACATCTGCTCACAGCCAGGCAGATAAAACTCTTCTCAGAGCCTTGTGTGCAACTGGACCCCTCTAGCTTTATGACTAAGGGGAGCCATGCACACAGCGACTGCGAGAAACCTGCTAAGTGGGAATGAAGGCTGGACCCCACCCGTGATGTGAACTTCCCTCAGCAGTGTCACACCAGTGTGAGACACAGCCCCAGAATGGACCGTCCCTTGGCCGAGGGGCAGCAGTGCCACCCCGCACCCAGGGCTCCCCGTGCATCTGGCAGCTTTAAAGGAATAGCCCAGGTTCTGGATAAGAAAATTATGTTTAATTCTGCCAGACAGTCATTGATATTCATCTGTTAGAACTTACACCATTTTGCAGAATAAGAAGGCTTTAACACCTTTAGATGCTTTCAAATTGTTCTGTATTGCCAGAGAGATAGAAAAATACTTAGTATAAAAGAGAATTAAGCCAGGAATGTGTCAGAGAAAAGGCACAGACATGTTTGGGAGAGCTATAATACCCAGAGCGCAGGCAGGACTAAGTCATGCTCTGGCACTCCGCTCGCAGACAGGTGTGCCGGTTGGTCACATTATCGTTCTTCCAGTTGTTTCTTACCGCTCCTTTGCCGAGAGTTTCCACCCCCGCAGCTCTGTTGGCAGAAGGAATTAAGTGAGCGCTCCCTCGCGTGCTTCCAACAGTCAGATGGATTAGTCAACCAAGAGGGTTTAAACCAACCTGCTCGCTTTGCCTGAAGCAATGAAAGAGCTCTTGAACAAACCCTTTTACCAGCAGCGCTGTGGCAGCAGCAACCGCAGCATCAAAGGGGTAGCGTGTAGGTGCAAACTGGAAAAATCTTCAAATGGCGCAGACAGATCTGGAAAACCGTGGCTGTCCATTGCTTTACAAGTAGACACAAGCTATAGAATCTTACATGCACAACACCTGTCCATGTATTAATTTTATTCAGCAGCAAATACAAAGTTCATGCAATTACGCTGAAAATTCTTCTACCATGGGCTAAGTTAAGGCATGTTATCTCATACTCGCTGTGTGCTAAGAGTGTGCAAGAGAACAGTTATCGGACAATGGATTGTAAGTTTTAATTCTTGATACCTTCCTAACCTACCTAAGGTCACAAGGTGTGATTGTGAAAAGTTAAATAATTGACCTGAAAAACATTGTGATTTACCTTTCCAAATGTCAGTTACAAGGTATTCCAAGAGGAATAACTGCACAAACTCAATCTGAATTCACTTTACTGAAGAAAAAGCTACTGATTGTAGTCCAAAAATTCTGCTGACACTTTACAAATGTGCAAGTTTCTATTATTGGGAATTACACTTTCAAAAGTCTTCTCTAATTGTAATCTGGAAGTAAGGATTGTGACATGAGCAGATGTGCCTGTGCCATGTTGGACACCAATGAAATCTCAGCACACAAACATTCATCCCAAAATGCTCAGTGCTCCTTCAGCAGCTGAACCCGCGCCACCAAGATCGACTTCACCTGCACCTGAGCACACAGCACAGGCATCACCTCAGACTAGGGATGGCATCAAGGTTTCCAAGCCCTTCCTCAGCTTCAGTCCCTGTCTTCTCTCCCTACTACTTGTTCTGTGGAGCAGCACAGTTAGTACTATTAATACAAAGTGATGGCTTATAGTATTTATTTTCTGCTACAATCTAATTTTCCACCTTTGGTATATCAGGACAAATGTGCACTCGTTCCTGCCCCAGTAATAAGGCTGATTCCCACATGCTTACTTTGCTGCATGATCTCCACAGCAGATCAACCTATTCTGCAGAGTAATGCTTTTGCTTAAGAGACAAGAGAACCCTCTCTCCTATCAGTGAATTTTGAGCTTCCAAAATCCCTCAATAAGCAGGAGCATTTCAAGTGAAACTTCATATGCCTAAGAATACAGATTTCTAGTAACACAAAAACCATGCTAGAGAAACTTGAAGTATCTTTGAAAAAAGTCTTGAATCTTCTCTATTGAACGAACATCCATCACAGAGATGTGCTGTAGGGATCAGACAACATCCCACTGTTTTCAGAAGCTATCTTGGAAGAGTCGTCCTCATCATGAAAGTGCAGGAATTTTGGGACACAGATCTTTCCAGATATCACATGCTGTATCACCAGTATTTTGCTGAAAATGTTATGACTGGGATATACTAGTATACACTGGTATACTGACACATGTGTTTTATCAGCAGTATTTTGCTGAAAATGCTATGATTGGTATACACTGTTTTACATATACATAAAATATATTTATATATGATTGGTATACAGTGATATATATATATACACACATGATGTCTCTCCTGGCATGATCTGTTTCTCACTCATTTCTCTGAGAGTTAGATCAGACTTTAGATACTCTCCTCAGCTACAACACAAAGAAATGCTGGATGTACGTAATGAGCTACCCCTATGGATAACACAGCGTTCCTGATCAACAGGATACTCTACACCAGGCACCACACAAGCATGAGAATTTAATCCTCAAAGTCTTGCACAATGGGTTTTATTACCTAAAAGCAAAAGATTCTATTGTTTGTACAGGAGCTTGCTATTTTTTCATTGAAACCCTAATTGAGCAAAATATACAAACACAGGTTTAAATGTTTTGGTGGAATGAGCTTGAAGTAGTATTAAATATAGACTTGATTAGTGGTGATATTCACCCACAGAGGAGCTTTATAAGCCATTCTTCCCAGATATACATACAGCTGGAGTGATAAACAGGATTTTATGTGATGTTCACTCCCTTCCACAGCATTATGCCCATTTAAATATTTTTAAATATTGGACTTTTAGATCCTGGAAAACAAAAATAAGTGACAACTGATGCAAGGGTGTCTCCCTTGCACAAAGTACTACCAGTAACTGGCATCTGCATAGTTTAGATTTGGGTTATTCTAGATTTGGAGCAAAATGCCACACTGCAGCAGTGTATATATCATGATGTGTAATTAATTCCGCTGTTTCATGTGAGGCACTAGCTTTTATTTTGCAGGAAGCCAAACCAGTTTATGATTCTCTCCCAATGAGCTGTGGGAGATTGTTGTGTCTGTAACATATGGGAAAGCAGCAGAAAGAACCAAATGAGTTTCAGAGAAATAAGGAAGTTGCATGTTGTATCTGGAGACTTAGATTTCAGAGTGAACAAAACAGCATTTGCTATCTACAGGACTGGGATGGTTAACCACTGGAGATTTCTCTCCTATCCTATCCCATCAAAGAATGGAAAAGGAAAGAGACTGGAGCTGATTGTCCAAATATATGAACTTCAGCAGTAAACAATGACTTGAGAGAGAGTATTGGTGAAAAAGGTATATTAAAAAATTACCATGACGTGTACATCAGTGATTTTTTTCAACTATGAATCTTAGCATGCAGGTTTGTCAGGGGAACTGAAAACCAGTGATGAATAAACAGCAAATTACTGTTTGTACAAAATAAATATATTTTTGCTACAGCATCTTAGGATGCTTTCTGAAATAGTCCCATCACAAATATAATATAAAACCTCATGTACACTGAAGCAGCCTGAAAACAAGAATTTTTGTGATGAAGATTAAGCTGTTCCAAAATCTTTGCAAATTACTCAGTGACAAAAAGTGTCTGGGGAAACGTGTGTCCATGAAGGCACTCAGTAAATGGAATTATCAAATAGACCAACACAACCTCAATTCTGCTGTGACAGAGCCATTACAGAGCAATTAAATTAGCCAAAATGATTTGGTTAAGTTCCCTTTGTTGAGTGCACTGTGCAGGGGTGGAAGCCCTTGTAGCAAACTGACAACGCGAAAGTGTGGGGAGCAGATTTGGGAGGAGCTATTACCAAAGGTCTTCTCAGCAAACAGTCTAGGGGAGTCCGAGACATTGTCTCTGAGTGTGACTTTGAGGTTGGCTCTACTTTGAACTCAGTGAACTCCAGAGGTTTCCTCCAATCTAAATTACTTTATGATTCTCTATCGATACGTTAGCACTCGAGGTCACCTGCTGCAATCAAATGACACTTCTTTGCATCTCGTAACAGGAACCCTGTGGCTCACTATCTTACTGTCCCTCCTATGTATCTTATCCCAGTTCATTCGAGGACATCCACCAGGTAGGTTTCTTTTAAAAAAACAGTCCTGGGTGCAGGTTACATTCCCTGAGATTTGAAGAAGTCTGCTCCATAAATGTGAATCCCAGGAGGGATTCTTAAATTAAACTTCCTGTATACTTTTAATGCAATCTGCACCAATTGAAACATACAGTGGGAAATAATCCACAACATCAAACGTCTTTCTTTATAAGCAATATAAAATGGGTAAGCAATTCTAATGTAGGTAAGTGCTAAGGCACAAGTCAGCTGACGAATGCTGACAGGCAAGGATCGAGCACCATGGGAATGCAAAAACATCGATACACCACAAAGCCCAAAGGTTTATTAAATACGGGTCAGTTTTGCATTTTATGGAGGCTGTGTCATGGGAACCCTTTGCTTTGATGGACCCAGATCTGAATCGCTATCTCCACCCTCCCGCCAGGCACAGCAAATTTCAGAATCCTTCAATTCCCATCACTCTTCTGCCCCCTCGTCTAAATTCAGACCATCTTTGCTCCTCTCCTGGAAATGCTGCCTTTTAGAGTTTATCTGTTTCTCCACAACCAACTTAACTCTCCCTCTCCAAATTTTAGAAAGATTTTGCTAATCTTTGCAGAATGCAAATTAATCTTCCACCAAACATGTCCTTTTCCCAAATAAGTCTTTCGAAGGATGAAAAAATTCTTGCTTACAGCATTATTTACAGCATTTTTATAGTATTCTTGCAAACTCTTCTCAAAAGATGAAGTCAGCTCTCCCAGATCCCTGCATGTTTCCAACCCAAGATACGGAGGAATCTTTTTTACTACTGAATGTATGTATCTGCGTGACACCACAGTGACAGCCACACACTTCTCCATCTGGAAAACTCTCTGACGCTTTTTGTTATCTGTTGTACTGGGTCTGGCTGGGATGGAGTCAACGTTCTTCTCAGCAGGTCGCGCAGGGCTGTGGTTTAGATTTGCGTGGAATGGTGTTTGCAGAGCATGAAAGCCTTTCCTGTTTCTTACCCTGCCCCCTCAGGGAACAGATCAGGGGTGCTGAAGAGGCTGGGAAGTGATACAGCTGGGCAGATGGCCTGAACTCACCAAAGAGATGGTCCATGCTGTGTAACATCAGCTCCACAGCCGAGCAGAGGGTTGAGGGCAGTTAACCGTTTCCTTATCAGGAACCGGCTGGGCACCGATCTACCCGCGGGAGGTGGAGAGCAATCGCCTCAGCATCACTTGCCCCGTTTTCCTTCTTTCTTCTCCTACGTCTTCCCTTATTAAACTATTTTTCATCTCGACGTACTAATTTTTTTTGGCTTCTCCTGTCCTGCTGCCGGTGCGGCTGGGGGAGAAGCAAGCGCGGGAGGTCCGCGGTGCCGCTCCTGCCCGCCGCGGTCACCCCGCGGCTCCGGTCCCGGTCCCGCCCCGCGCCTCGAGCCTTCGCCCCGCGGAGGGACCCGCCCCGCCGGCACGTGCGGGCCGGACGCACGCCGCGCGCGTCGCCCGGCAGCCCGCGCTGCGCCGCGCCTAACGGTACCGCCGCGCCCGGCCGCCCCGGGAGACTGCCGCGCCGCTGCCGCCGCTCATCCCGCCGGACCCGCGGGGTCCCGCTGCGCGTGCGCGGGGCAGCGGAGGGAGGGGACGGAGGGGGAACGGTGGCCCCTCGCGGAGGGGGTCGCTCCCCCTCGCCCCAACCCCCCCTCACCGTGTGACGGGCGGGGCGGGGCGGGGCGCGCGCGGCGGGGCGGGCGGGCGGCGCAGGGGCGCGTGACGCGCCCCAGCTGTCGCGCCCGCCCCGCTGGCCCCCCGCCTGCCCGCCCCCCGCTTGCGCTCCCCCTCCCCTGCGGTGGCTCTCCCGGTGCATTGTGGGAGCAGTCCGTTGTTCATTTGCCATTCGACCTGATCCGGGGCCTGTCGGGACGGAAGCGCCGCCGAGCCGGATCCATTGTGGGGAGCCCGCGGCGCTGATCTAGGCCGGAGCCGAGGCGGGGGGAGCGGCCGGACTTGGTTTCTCGCGGCCGCCACCCCCGCCCTTCCCGCACGGCAGCCGGCGCCTCCTTCCTCGTTCCCGGGGACAGAGCCCTCGGCCGGGCGGGGAGCAGCGGGCCAGGGGGGCGAGGCGGGCGGGGGTCGCGCGCGCCATGTTCGCGGAGATGAACCGGCGGACGCTGGCGTTCCGGGGCGGCGGCCTGGTCACCGCCACCGCCGCGGCGGCCGGCGGCGCGGCCGAGGCCTGGGAGCGGCAGGACCCCGAGCCGCTGAACGGGCGCGGGGCGGACGAGGAAGTGGAGCTGGAGGGGCTGGAGGCCGAGGAGCTGGAGGCCGCCGCCGACGAGAAGGAGCTGCTGCTGCCGCAGGACGCCGTGTCGCCCCCCGCCGCGGGCCCAATGTTCGCCGAGAGAAACCGCCGGACACTGGCCTTTCGGGGCGGCGGGGGGCTGCTTGCCGCCCCCTCCGCCGCTAACAATGGCTGCGAGGCCTCGGCCTGGCCGCGGAAGCACTTCAATGGGCGGGGGGCGGACGAGGAGATGGAGCTGGAGGGCGCGGAGGGCCTGGAGCCGGAGGGCCTGCTGGAGGGGAAGGAGCTGGTCCAGGACGGGGGCTCCCTGAGCGACACCAGCGACGAGGAGGACGGCGAAGGGGGCAGCCTGGGCGACGGCAGCGGCGCCGAGGGCGGCAGCTGCAGCAGCAGCAGGCGGTCGGGGGGCGACGGAGGGGACGAGGCGGAGGGCAGCAGCGTGGGCGCGGGGGAGGGGGAGAGCATCAAGCATTTCCCGCTAGCCCGGCCCAAGTCGCTGCTGCAGAAGCTGCACATCTCCTTCCAGGGCTCCTGGCTCAAGGAGTTCCCATGGCTCTACTACTGCCAGGAGACCGGCCTCATGTCGTGCGCCTGGTGCACCGCCGCGGCGGCCGCCGCCGCCCCGCCCGAGCTCATCATAGCCGGCGGGGCCCTGCCCGGCGGGCACGACGAGCTCTGTAAGGGCACCCGCAACTACAAGCGGGCCCTGCTGCTGCGGCACCACCTCTCCGCCGAACATCGCCTGAACGAGCCCGCCAGCGCCGAGCAGGTAGGGGATGCGGGCGGCGGTGGGTGGGGGAGAGGCCGGCCCCTCCTGTTGTATAGTTAGTTTATTTGCCCACGTGTGTTAATTTTAAAAGGCTTCCCGTGTTGTGGTTGCCCGGCGGGCTGGGCACACAGAGCTGCTCTCACCCGCCGTGTCTGCGGAGAGTGCGGTTTCCCATGCGGGCCGGCTCTCCCGCTGGGTCCGGGCAGCTCAGCGCTGTCCGGCCCGCTGTCGTGGGGCCCGGGAGCTTTTGCACCAATGGTTGCGTGTGGCTGTACCTGGTGAACGTGGCCTCGCCGTTCGGACGTGACGGGTGCCGTTTTCATTAGTTTATTTGGTTATCTCGTGAAGATAAAGCGGCGATGTGGGAAAAAGTTGCGTATGCATGCAAGTGTTGCTGCAGTGATTTAAAAGCACTCGTTACAACTTCCTCCTGCGGTACCGGGGAAGGGAGGGTAGTGTCCGGCTAACGACTGCGTGTGAACTGGTGCTTGCCAGCGTGAAATTAGAATTACTCTGCTGTTCTTAACGGTATGGTCCCTGTGCAGTAGTCGGGTAACTCTCTAGTCAAAACCTTCTCAGTTGAATCTTTTTTTTTTTCCCCCGATTGTGTTGCTTTAGA
The DNA here is from genome assembly GCF_037038585.1 of Patagioenas fasciata. NCBI lineage: Eukaryota > Metazoa > Chordata > Aves > Columbiformes > Columbidae > Patagioenas > Patagioenas fasciata. Next base: position 31,536,413 of record NC_092521.1, on the reverse strand, counting down.
TTGAGCTACTGAGCAAGAAGTCTGCAATTGCTTGGTGTATGTCTGAGATAAACATGTGGTTTCCTGAAAGCCGTGTTAATATGCCAGCTCTCCTCTAATGCTTTAGGATTAGTGAAACTCTTCATGTTCTCCACTTATTGTGTTTCTTGGCTAACTCTAGAACATACGTGGATGAAAAGCTCTTCGGGAACGCTCACGTTGAATCACCAGCCTTCTGCAGCCTTTCCCCCCTAAGGATGTCTGCGCTGCGAAAGTTCACTTGGATTGCCTGGCTGGTGATTAGCTTGTTTCCCCTGGCAAGTCTATGTGCTTCAGGTTAGGCTAGTGCTTGAACTGTTGGACTGAAATCGAGCTGTTAGCTGGAATTGATCCCTGATCACCCTCTCTTCACTATTCAGAGCTCAATTAAAACACCCACCTTGGTTGTATAGATGTATCTGGAGTCCAAATTGTAGTGCAATACTGAAATTTGGCTTATTGGTTGAATGCTTTAAGCAGCTCAGGGTACCTTGGACAAGAGCTGCTATTCTGTTGTTTGAGTTAGGGTATAAGGATGACACGTAAAATGTTAGGGTAACGTAGGTTTTTCTTGGAGCTAGTTGAAAAAGGAATGCAAGTTTTATGGGAAACTACTGCAGTATCACAAGGAAAACCTTATGCTGCATAAATATCAGTTATCTAAAATATTTTGTTTGGATTTATAAATGCAATGTCCGCCTTTCAGATGACTAATACTATCTTTTCAATAAGTGTTTTTCTAAGGCAACTACTGTTACAGACACCTTATGGCCGTAGGTCATCTTATTAGTTTCCTCCCATCTGGGGTTTGCTATGCACTCTGCAGTATCTTAGCCCAACTTGCCTTAAATAACTTGGTTTTGATTTTGAAGCTTTTATTTTTAATTTCTCTTATCTTTGACTGTGTTCTTTTTGTTTAATGTTATTGCAGTATATTCCTTAACATCTTGTTGCCTAGTTTCTAACTTTGAGTTGTGAATGATTACTCTGTGAAGATATGTCCTGTCACTGTATAACCTTCAGTGTCAGTAGATGTTGCTAATTTGTGCCACACTTGGAAGTTTCTCTCTCTCCCATTAAGCCATGTGTAAATAAAATGTATTCCAAGCAGTTTTTCCTACTAAACTTACTAGTTTTTTCTTTCTGTTGTCTTATTCCCAGTCTCACCTTACTGTCATAAGACTATTTAATACTATGAGGGTGAAAGAGGGAACAGAGTACTTGCTTTCATGTCAGAGTAGCCTAAAAGTTAATAAAAGTGTTGATTTGAAGATTAACCTTTCATTGTTATGGGAATTTTTATAAAAGTGAGTTTCTGATTTTATACCATTGGTAGCTTAAGAAAAAACATTTGTAGTAACTGTAATAATAAATGAAACAGTAGGATAGATGAGATGTGTCTGGCTCTTTTGTACTGTACTAGAGATACAGAAGCTTACTTTGTCCAGACTTTAAGGTAGCTGTACAGAGATTGACATTTTCAAGTGGAAAACAGTGCTGGATAGATCTTTGTGCAATTACATTTCAGTTTAAAATTTCTCATCAGGGAGGGAATTGCAGTTTTTCAAGAGTTAGTGTAGTTTTGTGTGTGGTGCACTTTATCACAAATCTGATTAAGAATCTTTGTTTTCTTTCTGCTTTTATGTTTAATTTCCGTATCCTTTCACACTTTTAATAACACTTGAATTTCTCTTGATACATATGTTTAAATTAATACCAAAACAAGAGCCCTGTTTTTTTCTGAGCGCCATAATACCAGATACTTGGAACAAAAGCAGGTAATTTGTAGCCTGACCATACATAATGAGGCAGCAAAGCTGTTTAGATTTAATGAAACTTGGGAGAGATCTTTCAGCTTTTGTCTTAGAGACAACACACGTGTATCCTTGACTTGACAAGCTTCAACTGCAGGGCATGTTTAGCAGCTGTTAATAAACATATGGCAGAGTGCCACTGTTCAAGTGCGAAAAGGAAACTGTAGGCGTTAAGACACTAAAGCAGTGTAAGTTTCTATAAGTCTGTTGGATATTACACTCATGAAGAAATGAGTGATGATTTCAGTTTATTTTTGGGATACGTTTAATTAGGAATGCCAAAATATATTGCAAGTGGTTGCAGCTGCTGTTAATGCAAGGGTGTTGAGCTGTCAGTTGGTGCTTCTTTCTAAGACAAAAATCTTGTCTCCTTTTCTTTCTCTTCTAGTTTTTGGAATAACTTGTCTCCATATTAAAACTCAATGAAATATATAATCAGCCTGCAAGAACCTTATATATATATATATGTATATTTTATTTTTTTTTAATAAACAGGCTATTGTGTTGCCAAAATCTTAAGAAATAAACACTTACTGGGAAATCACTGCAAAATATTTTAATTCTGTGATGAATTTAGATCCATGAGATGCAGATTTATTGGCTGCTGGGGGTTCCTTCCCTCAAAGCTGCTGCTTAATACATTTTCTCTCTGGACATAATTTGAAGCTGAACTTTGGAATTACTGCCAGAAAAGCTTTCTCCAGCCTAACAGGCATGTTGGTTTAAAGCAGAAGCTCTCCAAAAGGATGAAGGCCTTTGATGTGTTATTTTTTCCATGTGAACTGTAATTGTTTGCTTTGTGTGAGTGGTGATGAATAGAAGTCATGCTTCAGATGTAAGAATTACATTATAGTGTTCTAAGTTAACTTCTTGAATTACTTTTAGTAGAGCAAAAGAGTTGAGTAAGTCAAACCTTCAGAGTAAGGACTATCATTTACTGTATTTTTCTATAGCGTTTTTACCAGACCTTGAACTACTTGATTAGATACTATGCACTTAATGAAACAGTTTTAAATTGCTGAGTTTTCTGTGAGTGATTCTATGGCATGTAAAATAGCAGAACATCATATGTGCAGCTGATAGGACCATCTTTTGAGATAATTTTCTTCTGTAGCTGCATGTGCTTAAGAAGTTCCTGATAGCTCACTTTTGGTAGAGGATCCATTTTCCAGGGTATAAATTAATTTGGGGGTGTATGGAAACTGTTGTGGAGTATGATGTGGTAAGGGGAAGGGATTACAAAAATGTGGCATAACTACTTTTCATATGTGTACAGCTGAGATGGAATCCATGGTTAGATTGGTTTGGGTTTGGTTTTGTTTCGTTTTTTCTTCTTCCTCCCCCCCACTGTTCTAGCTCCCAGGAGACAGAGTATGCTGATGGCACAGAAGGAAAAAGAAAAGCAAGTTTCTAGTAGCAGTTTTTGGTCATCTGTTTCTGTTCCTATTAGCTTTTAGGCAAGTTTAATTAGTGCATTATACATATGAAACAGTAATTTATTTTGGGGTGTGTTCACATGAGTCTAATTGAAACTGAACACAGTATTGGTTTCCTTGAGTAGTCTCTATTCTGTCACTTTTTAATCTCACCTACAGATAGAAGATTTTCAGCCATACAATGCTGTAGATTCCACAAGTAAAACTGAAATGGTCCTGATTTTTATTCTAGATTTCTTATCAGGTTTTATTAAAGGAGAAGTTGGTTTGCTCTTGTAACTTAAGTAATGGGGATACTTGGTCTGTATTCTGAAAATGTAATTGACATCTAATCAAATATCATTACTTTGTGGTTCTCATCAGAAAAACAGTACTCTTATGATGATGTACTATGAGCATAACATAACAGAAGCTGAAACTTTTTAAAATTTTTTATGTAATGATTTTCTGCACCCTACCTCCTATGAAACTCTGAGCTTTTTCAGTACAAAGGGGAGATGTTTAAAACTCTTCAAGGTTTGTTTTTTTTTTTTTTTTCTCATGGCAAATGTTAATTCTACTTGACACCCTTGGTTTACATAGGCTTGATAACTGTTCAGATGTCAGGGCTTTTGTTTCATTTGAGGTGTGGCATTAGGGTTAGCTACTTCCATAGCAGCAGTTGTTTCCAGTATTACAGTTTTAAAAATCTTTCTGCACCCATTCTCTTTTCCCCCAACACATGACCCTATAGCTTAGATGTTTCTTGCGTAGTGTTTCGTATTTTCACTCAGTCTTCTGGTCTTTTCACAATGGAGACTTCGGTCTTGTGTTTCTGTAGCATGTTTGTGATCCACACCTCACCTTTACCATGTTTTCTTAGAAAAAAAAATATTGTAAATCTTGATTATTTTTATCAGCTTTATTGAATGCATCCACATGCTCAGTTAAAATGTACTCTATCTCAATTCTTTAATCAAACATTTGTAAAAAGAAATTTGTAAAAAGAATTATTACTGCGGATTACTTTTGAATTTTATGTGGTGTTTAACGTGTTCTGAGAGAACGGAATTGTCAGCTATCATTACACCTACCTAACAGTGACTGTGTGAGATGTGACTGATGACTGACTTTGTCTGGAGTGACAACACTTTAGGGTATGATAATTCTCATCTTAATCTCAACCAAAGTCAGTGTAATTGGTGTTTTGAAACTGTGCAGTGCCTTGCTGCTGGAGTGGTGGAAAACTAGTCCAGATCTGAAATCCACTGAGAATTTAAAGAATGGTAGACTTAGTTGTCACTGATTTTACTTTCTGTTTCAGAGTTCTGATCTGAGGGAGTACTTAGGTATGCCAGAGAGCACACAGGAAAAATTAAGCTGAGGTTGGACAAAGATCTGTTGCTTGTTTTCATATAAAAGCCCAAATGCTTTTATTTCTACCTCTTCTTTTCACTGAAGTGTTCTTCTGAGAAGGGTAGAAATTTAGAAGCAACTTGAATGTGACAACAAACTGAAATTTCTCTACGGGAGATGCTGAAGTGGTGCAGTTTCTATTTTGGTTACGCTGGGCGTTATTTGCTATTTATGGGTGTAAATACCATTTTAGAGGATGTAGTTGCAGCCTTAGTTGTCATCCCAGTAGTCCACGCTGGGATTTATAACTTGAGGTGAATGCTGATTTAATGCACTAATTCCTGTGTGGTAGAAAGTGATTGTTTTTCATATAGCTGATTTCTGTCATAGTCCCAAATTAAGAGTAGTACTTTTCTGCAACATATACTTTAGCCCAGTATAGATCACGTGCTCGTGACAGCATTAATGTTACCTTGTTAATGCTGATTTAGACCTGTAATGTTGAGGCAGTTGAGGTTCAGTGATACGTCTAGCCCCCCAGTCTGTGAATGGTTTGAGAAAATAGTGACATACATAATTTGCAAAATCTCATCTCTTATCCTAAACCATATCAGAGCCAGACAATTTTGAACTGTCCTTATTTGCTAGGAAAGAAGAGTGTCTTAGAGATCCAGTGTAAAACAGACTCTGTCTGTCATTGCTGCTCTTGATGACAGCACATATCAGTCAATATGGTCCGAAATACGCCAGTCTGTGGGGTTTTCTGCTTTGTTCTAGATGCTGCTTTGTAGCAGCTCTGAATCATTGTTGTCTGAACATCACTTATAAATTTTCTAAATGCTCTAAAATCCAGTTCAGATCTCTTGTTAATTATCAGCCTTTCACTGTCTGATCTAATCTTCACTAACAACTAGTTTCTTGATGTTGGATTGTCTTGATACTATTTTTAGCAAAATTTTCAAGCCATGTTTCGGATCACATCTTATTATTGTAGGAAGATGCTTAAGTACATATTGTCTGTGTAATAAGTATGTACCAGTTAAAGGTGCTGCTACTAGAAAGTTTCAGTGAAGCTTGTTTCAAGAAAGTCTTGGTTAAATAACATAATGGAAGCTTAAGTTTTGGTCACCTGCAGTATTCTGTCTGCCTGTCATGTAGTACAGCTATTAATTCTAAGGCTGCCACAGTTAGAAAATAAAGAATAAATGCCTAATTTGTAGAACTGTATAAGAAAAATATCTGCTATTTGAAGTACTTCAGTAATATGTTTTCTAAAGAAAACACTAAGACTTAGATTGGGAGATACAGACCTAAGCTTCATGTATTCATCTCTCAGCACAAGAAAATGCTCAATCAGTTGTCAGGGTTCTATTTACCCATTGAAGTGGAGGTTTCTAGGGAAGAACAAGGGTTTAGATATGTGAGAACCATCTAGTTAAATCTTTGGAAAGAGAGACTCCTGAATCTTTAATATGTGGGGGTTAAGAACAAGTGCTTCACACTCAGCTAAATCTTTTTTTTACAATTGGCTGAAATTTCTTTTGCCCTCGAGGCAGTTCTGCTAGTTCTGGTGTTCTGAGTTTGGAGGTGGGAGGGTGCAGAATGAGATTGTGATTCTTAGTTTTCAGAAATACTTTTTAAAATTACTTATTTCAGCCTGCCTTTATGACCAAGAACGTAAATAAAAGAAGTTTAAATAACATTATCTTAAGTTTATTTTCATATCCCTGTTATAGTCTTGGAGGACTAAGGAGTGCATTCACTAAGAGCTAATTATGGTTGTGGTTTTTTTAATTGCAGGAGTCAGAGTTACCATCAGAACTGAATAATGAAGGATACTGTGATTTTAACAGCAGGCCAAATGAGAACTCTTACTGCTATCAGCTCCTGCAAGAGCTCAACGAGCAGAGGAAGAAAGGCATTCTTTGTGATGTTAATATTGTGGTGAGTGGGAGGGTCTTCAGAGCTCACAAGAACATCCTGGTTGCAGGCAGCCGCTTCTTTAAGACTCTGTATTGCTTTACAAACAAAGAAAACCGTAACCAAACCACTGTTACCTATTTAGACGTTGTTGCTGTTCAAGGCTTTTCTGTCATCTTGGACTTCTTATATTCTGGTAACCTTGTGCTTACGAGCCAAAATGCCATTGAAGTGATGTCAGTGGCCAGCTACCTTCAGATGACGGAAGTTGTCCAGTCCTGCCGCAACTTCATTAAAGATGCCTTAAACATAAGTATAAAATCGGAAGCTCCAGAGACCGTTGTAGTGGATTACAACAGAAGATCTGTTAGTAGGGATGGTTTGTCTCCAAGGGATCAGAAAGTTGCCAGTTTCTGGGCAACGCGAAACCTTACCAACTTGGCAAGTAGCATAAAAACTGAGAATGATGGTTACTCTATCGATGAGGGCCAAATGGAAAGCTACCAAATGAATGACTGCAGTTGGGTCCAGGACAGCTCACCTGAAATGGCTGAAAATGAATCTCAAGGTGAGGGAAAAGTTTTCGTATGGAATGACATGGGTGGACAGGGACAATCAGTTCAAGATCCTGGAAAAGCAAGAAGGAAAAACCAAACTGCAAAGAGATTTATTTATAATATACCACCTAATACTGAGGAGAACTCAGAAGATTGCTCGGTGTTGCAACCGTCAGTCCCATACCCAGAAGAAGATCTGTCATTTATTAAAGAAGAAGCAGGTAAGTATTGCTTAATGTCAGCCGTGTCATTTGAAAACTAAACTATTGAATAAAGTATGTGAGAGTGTAATTTTTATAAACAGATGGTGGATAGGATGTTTTAGTGAAGTCAGCACACCAATTCAGGTCACCAGATCAGTAATCTGGTTTTCCACCTTGGCTGGAGAAAGGAGTGATAGTGCTGTGCCATGTGGTACGTAACGTGCTCTTTGCATTTAACGCTTGAGTTTGGGATCCTCACCAGCTGGTAGCAACTGAAACTACTATATTTACATTTGATCTGTAGCTACTATTAGGCACAAAATCAAGGAGTGATAACTGGTGGCTAATGATAGCTAGTTGTAGAGAGAGAAGGGGCCTTTATTATTCCCTTCCTTACACTAGCAGAAGATTTTTGTGGCAATCTCCCTCACTTGTGTCTCCAGAAGCAGAAGTCAACTTTCTGCTGCTGTTTATTGTAGGGGTATGTGGGAAGCTACAAAATGGAGTAATACTGGCTGGTATAATAGAAACTCATGAAGTAGATTTGATATACAGATGGGTAAGAGATGCCACAATGACATAGGGTAGAGGGAGTATCTTCTTGTTGAACTATTCTTTAAGCAAATCTTGAGAATGACTGAATTAATAGGATTTTTTCCTTAAGGACCTGTGGTTGATGTAAATGCTAGAATAAGATTAAATATCTGTTTGCTAAACAAATATGGTCCCACAAAGAATTATAAGCACTGATCACAATGTAATTGGGATTTGGGGAAATATAGTATAACAAAAAAAAAAAAGTTAATTATATGAATAGTTTGAAGTATATATTTGAAGTGCTGCCACTTACCTCTATCTGTTTTGGATGAATTAGGAGTTTTGAGAACTCACCCCAATTTAGGAGTCCAGTTAAAGGTGGATTTGAGACAATAACTGGAACCAAGTTCTTTAGATATATCTGTTTCTAAAGCATTTAAAAATGTATGCCACCTTCAAACACTAAGGGACTGTGGATATTCTCCACTTTCCAGGTTCAAGAGGTAGAATTAAGAGGGAAGTGGAAAAACAAAAAAAAAATCGTCATTTCCGCCTGTGGGTATAGACTATTTCCAGATAGTTTTGTATTCCAGTGACAGAAGAGAGATCTGAGAGCAACCTGAGTTCTGGGAGGGCCTGGGAACCTGTGTTTATTCTGACGGCAGGAAGGATGCCTTTGGTTCCTTTCCACCCCCAGACGTGTTTACAAACACGGCTGACAAACCCCGGAGAGCAGCAGCCCGGCAGGGGGCGCTGTGCGGGCAGGTTCCGTGTCCCCGTGGGTTCCAGGGCCCCGTGGGACAACGGCAGCAGCTCTGGAGAAGTGGCTGTGCTGCGGAGCTGACATTCCTTCTGTAGATGCCTCAGGGGGTGTGCTTATCTCTAGTCTTCATCTCTGAACTCCAGCTTTGCAATTCAGCTTGGGAGTGTGCTCTTGTGGATTTCCTCATCTTCTCTTACTGTCTAAACTTTCTTAGACTGCACAGGGTTTCTTCTGGCTGAAATGAAAGTAGACGCTGTGTTTCAGAAACATGCCTGTTGCTTGCCAACTGCTAGGAAGCCATGGGCCCACAGCACAGGGTTAGATCTAGCCTTTCAGCACCCTGAGATATGTACAATGGGGATGTTGAGTCCTCAGCAGCTACACAACAAATCTGTGTTGGGATACACTACTTGCTAATATGTACTTAGTTGCAGCAGCATGAAAAAGAACATCAGAAGGTCTAGAGCAGGAGCTGAGTACCTGTATATAATTGTACAAAAATCAAATTTCTGACACAATTTAGTATGTGATTTTTATTTCTGATTTATGTGGGGCAGATATTCAACCTCTTTTACTGTTGGAAGTAGCACAGAGAATATGTCTACTAAATTATGTCCCCAGCAACAGAAATGAATACTTGTTTATATCCTGTAGAACTTGAATATCTGCTGTGGAGCTTTCTTGAAGAAATAATGGAGGATATGGGCAGTGTAGTAATGATTAAACAAGTTTAGTCCTTGTTCATTTTTTTTTGGACATAAGCACCAAGGTTTCCAGTAACTTGTGCTAAAGAATTAAATTACAAAATATGTTCATGCAACATCTTGATGAAAAAAGCTATATTAGAGTCTAGGGGCACACTGAATTTGTGCTCTGATGTCTGTCTGAAACCATTGCAAATTCTGTGATGGGGGGGTTGGTGGTATTTTATTGAACTATAAAATAATGTCATCTAATTATCTCTGGTGCTTTCAGAGCACAACATAAGTGATCCCAAGTAAATAATTACGTTTTCTGTCAGTGGTAGAACTATTTTGGAAGCCATATCTATTAAGACTTTTACTTTCATGAAGTTTTTTATGTGCTTTCACACTGTTTGAAACAAGGGGAGATATTGGAAGCAGGACTTGGTATAGCTTGCTTCTACCCATAGCCTGTGCTTCAGCATTTGGTGGTTTGTCATCTTTACTGCTGGCTAGCTTTTGCTTTGCTCTGCAGGTAAATTCCACTCTTAAACATTGTTCTTTCACTTTTTCCCTCTGTGCCCAAGAAAGGCGGAAGGGGAAGGAGTGGAGAATTGGAAGAATGACAAGAATGAATTGTAGAGCAACCTGCAGGTTATATGGTAACTCCTTAGTTGTGGATTAAATTTCTTGAGGAGATGAAGAACTATAAAAAGTAATAGGCACTGAGAGTTAAAAATGCATAAGGAAATGTCTTCTGGAATAGATGTGAGACAATGCTGTGAGAAGAAAAAAGGAAGAATAGTAAATTCTTAAGACAAAAGCTAAGGAGTGGGATGTCTCTTTGGTTGCTAGAAGAGAATGAGCTACTACTATTACACTTTGTCATGTGCTGATGGTGATAACCAACACCAGCTGTGGTCATGAGATGTCCAGTTACATGCAGAGTGAGTTGCTGTGTGCTTGATTATGGTTTTGGGTTGTCTGGTGTTTTCGTGAGGAGGAAGAAATACCATAGATATGATGGAAGGGGAACCTACTTAAGAACACTTCTCTCACTACAAAAATATACCCTGAAAGCCACTACCTTGAATTAAATGGACTTTCCACTTGGGTATTGCTAGGTAAGTGTTCTGGTTTTGCTGCGATCAATTTGAGTATTAGATAATCAACAATAAAAGCTTTCTGAACCATCTGCTACCCCCTTGTCCCAGTAAAGCAAACATGTCAAACTGCTCTTTGCTGGATGTGAGTTTTCCTACAGGTATTCTTACTAAAGCTTTCAAGCTTTCTGCATTTGTGGTTATATTAACTAAAGTATCTGTGTTTCTTCACACTCAGTGTTACCATGTCTCTTACTATTTTCCTTTCTAGTTGATAATTTTCTAAAAAATGTCTTTACTGTTTACAGCCATGGTGCATGTGAAAATTAACCATTTACCATGGTGAAAATAACAGTGCAGTCAATTAGCATCTTAGTTTCTGGTTCATAAAAGCTCAGTGATTCTAATTCATTATATTCCTAATGTTTGTTCATAGGGATTTTTTTGGTAAAATTTATCGCTTCTTGAGTTTGTTTTTCATTTGGGGCTGGCTTTTGTAGTGTAAGTGTTCTATCCTCAGGCTTCAGAACACAACTGTGAAGTATTGTTGATGCTTTCCAGAGCTGACCATGTTGATTCTTAAAGAGACTTGTATGTAATATCCTGATAGCTTTATGAAGCTACCACTGGATTATTTGTTACCATTATTTTCAGGCTAGATATTGCTGTGTCATACAGTGTGTTGGTTGTGAGGGAAAGGATGAAACCAGCCCTTTTGTGGAACAAGACGGTTTCTGGATGATTTTGTAGGGGTTTTTAAGGAATTTAATGCAGCTTACCAAAGAAGCAGTTACTTTTTGGAAGGATACAAGCAGCAGCTAAACCTGCTTTAGAAAATGTAGTGCTGGCCCACAGTTTTCCTCATGATGTGTGGGAGCAGCATAAAACAACTTGATAAAGACTTTAACAATAAAGACAGGTAACTTCAAAGAAATGAAGATTGATGGACTTGTCTGGACATGTATCTATTTCTTGTAGTGGTGACCCTTCACTTGACTGAGTTACAAAAGAAAAAACAAAAACTAGTATAAGAAAATTAAGCTTTTTTTTTCCTACTCTTCCTTGGTAGTATGAGTCTCAGATCTTTCTCAAATCTCCAGCTGATACCATGATTGAAAGATTTAATTGCTTAGTGGACCTTTAGCCTCTTTATTTGCCCCAGTCTATGAAACCTGGTATTGAAGACCCCACAGGTTTTTAGCAGTTGTATAACAAGAGTATAACATCTAGGGATTGACCTCTTTCCCATTTGTTAAATTTACCTCTCCTCAGGATGATTCTGGAGGCAAAGTAGGTCTTCTCATTCTCGTGGTGTGGTCAGCCACTGACCTTGCAACTTGAAGGTGTTCTGCATATTACTGTTGTGTTGTGGTGGTGTTTGTTTCTTGTTGTTGTTGGGGGTTTGTTTGTTGGGGTTTTTTGTAACAGAAGGAGGAAAAAGCAAGCAAGGTGGGTTGATTGGGGAGGAAGGTTATGTGGTATCTACTGACTTTTTCTGCCTGAAAGATTTTTTTTTTTCTCAGTCTGATGGAAGTGCAGGCAATACATTCACTTTTAAAAATTATTGATCCAAAGTGCCAGTTTGATTTTTCTGCTGCCTCATTTATGAAATAGTGATCATGATGGCTGCAACTCCCTAAATAAAGAATATCAGGGGCTGTGTTTCTTCTTGATTCATATGGTGAGCATAACTCTGGCTACAAAAGTTAGCTGAGCTATTTCTTCAGCTGGCTTCCATCCTGCTTCTCAAAGATATAGCTCAGTAAATCAAATCAAATTAATTTTATTGTATGCTGAGCAGCGAAAGTGTTTTTATTCCAGATGTTTTAGATACTTTTGGTTTGTAGCTGATTTTCAGAGTAGTATGGAGTTTTTCTAAACTATCATAATTGGAATACAACTTACTTTAAAAAGATTTTTTTCCCAGATAGTAATTACCCTAGAAAGTGAAGTCTTGTTTTTATCCACAGCCCCTTTATCTCCTACGTGCTTGTCTTTACATGCCTACCCATTCCCATGTGATATTTATGAACTTTAAAGACCACTAAAGGACTTTTAAAAATATCCTTTATGCTTTAGCTGACATATGGTATAGAAAAACAATGTTAAGTTTCTTATTTAACCTGTAGGTTTTCTGCATTGGTGAGTCTGTTTGATTTGGTTACATCACCGTAACTCCCTGTGGGAGCACTCTTATGCTGGGGTGACTTTGTCATGTAAGAGTTTATGGAAGTATAAATTGATCAATTGCTGTTCAGTTATTCTGGGCTTCCAGGTTCTCTGTCCTTGCAGAGTTGTTTTGCTCACTGCCCAACCATTTACTCTATGTGCACATTCTGGAATTCTTGTGTACAGAACTCCGAGTTGTTGGTTGGGGTGGAGGAGAGAGGCAGACAGCATTTCTTACTTTCGCCATTTTCTGCCAGGTATCAGTAAATATACGCAACCAGAAATACGTTTATAGTGTAGAAAGTTTATACTAAATGTAGAATACTACAGCATAGCAAGCTTATAGTCTACATTTACCCTGAAGGTCATGTTAGTACTTGCAGTACACCTGTTGGTAGGACCACAGCTTTAGCAGGCAATTTGACTTTCACCTCTAGCCCTCAATGGTGCAGCTTTATTAGTTATTAGCTTCATCCCGTCATACTGGGAACAATGGAGAGGGGAGTTACCATTTTTACTGTAAAAATGTAGCCACAATTGCAGAACTTGGGTAACTTCTGGTATTCCCAGGGCTCAGAGGCCATTGAGGGAACATTTTTAAAAATATTATCTTTAAGGCTGGAAAAAAAACACCTTTGTTAAGCAGCAGTTGTTTTTCATGGTCTGTCTACAGGAGTGTGAGATGTGTCAGAGTTCCAGTATTTTATACATTTGCTTGATTGTGACTTGAGCTGATCCCCTTTCTTTAGGGTGCAGTGTTGCATGTTACTTGGTAAGGAGAGTGTGACACCACCCTGTTAAGCTTAGTTTGTCATGTACTCACAGATCTTACTATTCAGAGCTCCCAAGGGAATTGTCTGGGGCTTTGTGGGGATTTTTGTTTGGTTTTAGTGGGTTTTTTTTTTTTTGCTGGTTGGTTGGGTTGGTGTTTTTTGCTTTTGTTGGAAGGTTTGCATTTTTGTTTGTTTGTTTGTTTTGGTATTTTTACAGATTTGTGTCTGTCTTGTACCTTTTCTTCAAAGCCCAGGGTAAAGATAAACTCCCTTGTTATTCCTGGACGAAGTTGGTCCTTGGCAAAGTAAATCTTGAATGAATAATAGTGAGATGCCAATTCAGCACAAGGGTTTTGGTCAATTATGTTATTGCTTCTTTGACCATGAGGGCAGTTGTGTTGAAACAGATTGCTTAGGGGGTTTATAGAATCTCCTGTCTTGTAGATATTTAAAACTTGGCAAGGTCCAAAGCAACATACAGTCCAGCTTTGAAGTCAGCCCGACTATGAACTGGAGGTTGGACTAGGTGACCTTCAGAGGTTCCTTCAGAACTAAGTCTTTGTTTGGGTCTGTGGTAGTCCCTGAGAACAGTAACTCCCCCACAAATAAGTTATCTGGGTGAGGAAAGCTCTTACTGTCTTGTGTTTCACTGATGTAGTTGTAATGGGAAGGGAGCAGCAAAACAGCTTTCTTATGTGAACGGCACACCTTTCTCAGGGAGGGGTTTCTCAGGGAATACATGATAAACATTGAAAATGCATGTGAATTATATATTTGGCATCAATTGGTAGTCATCTGGCAGGGTTAGTTGGTGATAAATCTGCCTCTGTAGTCAAGGCAATAAGCCATTTTTTTCATGAATGAGAAATAGTAAAAATTATGAGCAATGGGGAGCAGTACATAGAGCATGATTGCATTGGCGAAATGTTTTAAGTTTGTCTGGGCCTTCTGTTGCAAGAGGCAGTTGAGAAGTAATATGCTTTGACCCCTTTCAGAAGCAAGGTTAAAGATGTGAGTAATACTCTGGGAACAAATGGACTACAATATATTTTCTTGCCCCCACCTTCCCAGCATGTCAGTCTTGGCAGTGCTGTCTTTTCTGTCATGTTACCTAACATAAACAACAAATCCAGCTCTCCGAACAGCAATCCAGATTGGATCAGTAGGTTACCACTGCTCTCTTTACAGTCCTTGAAACGTGTGGCCTAATTGCTTATCCTGTCTACTTTCTGTCTTTTTTAATTGATCTGAATGAGCAGTCAGTGTTAGAAAACTTGGTGGAAAAATAGTATTCCCATTTTCTCGTCTTTTGGCACTGTTTGTGGTTGTAATATGTATAAAGAAAACAGAAGTTCATTACAGACAACTGTATCTAATGTGAAATTTTGTATCTTCTCCCTCAGTGCACCCTACATCCATATCCCTTTCTACAATGACCTGTTCAATGACTGCTATTGTTGATCTTCTCATTAATCTTGATCAACGCCCACTCAGTAGTATCTCCTTTTCTTCCCAAAAAATCAGCATATTTCTGGTTACAGAGAAAGAGCAACACTTGTCAAACTGAAGATGTTTCTGCTGAGATGTCTTCTCTCTTTCTGGTGATACTCCCCTACTTTTTGCCTTTCAAAACTGAAAATCAGCGTGTCCGACTTCTGCTAATCCTTTTTCCTGAGATCAAACACAGTAGAATGTAAAAGCCTTCCATAAAGTTTTTGTTAGTTGTGTAGAAGCCTACACAAACACTTCCTTGTGTATTGGACTTTCTGTATCTCAGCTCAGCTTGACATTGAGAATTCTAGAGCTGATAGTTAATTGGCTTATTTGTATCCTGTTTTATTATTTTGTGGAGTTTGAGTGTCGAGGGTTAAGATTGTGGGGTGACAATCAAACCCTGGCAGATGTATTGTTAACCTCCTCTCCCCCCACGCTTCCCCTTTTTGCCCCTCCCTCTCCCCCCCTTCCCACTCAGGACAGGTGATCGGGAGGGAAAGAAGGACAGAGAGAAGTGAGTTGGAAAAATTAAAGATGTTTTACTAATGCTACTAATAAGAATAGAGAAAATAATACAAAATATACAAAAGCAATCTTGAAAGTCTCAGCAACTGCAGAGCCAGCACCCAAAGTCCTGGATTAGACTCTGTAGCCAACCGGAGCTGGATTCAGTCTCTCACTAGGCCTCAGTTCGCAGGGACAACCAGCAAGGTCCTCTCCTAATGTCAGCCACGAGGAAAAAGGGAAAGGAAAAGGGCAAAGGGATGAGATCCTCGTGATCTCCCGCTTTTATATGAAGTATTCACGTGAATGGAATGTTATACACCGTTGGTCAGTTTCTCGGTCACCTGTTTCTCGTTGCCCCTCTCGCAAGATGTCCATCCCTGCTTATCAATAAGTTTGCATTCCATTGCTAGGTTTACCAAAACCTGTGTCTGGTTCTCCAGGAAAATGCAGCTAATATGAAAGCTTTAGCTGACAGGCAAAATTCACTCAAAGAGAAACTTGGTTTTTTTTTAACAAAACCAGGACACTGGGGTTTTTTAAGATCAGGTTACTGATAGAAACCTCTTCTCCAGAGTAGAAGAATTGGTAGGTATTGGAGGCTAACTGACATTGGAATTATTAACTTACACCTCTTTTAAGAATTGACTAAACTGTAAATAGTTATCCTTAGATCAGAGGAAGGTTGTGGTCAGATGGCGTGCTCTGGAGATAGAGAACATTATTGATTCTAATTAGCCTCTATTTTTTTTTTTAAAGATCTTTCTCACTGCTGTCTGTATTTCCCCCTTCCTTACCACTAGTCTACCAGTACAACTGCAGATGTAGTTGCTTTCAGTCTCCTAGCAAAATCATCTGGGTTTAAATTGACAGGAGCAGGATAGGTGGTGACTGTATCGGTGGTTTTGCAAGCAGGTTTCAGGGGGCAGTAGCCTGCATGGGAGGAGGAATGGGAGAAGATGTTAGGAGCCACAGGGGTCCATAGCATCTTGTACTTGGCTCAGCTACAGTCAGAAGATTATCTGACTGTAAGCTGTATGTACACCTGGAGAAACCAGTGGAGGCTACGTATCACACTTCCAGTTCCCAGTCTATGTGTATGTAGTTTATGTCCTCCCTATATGGATGAACCATTAGACATTAAAATGGCCTTTTTTTTTTGTTTTGAATACATTAGATGTGTGCTTAATCTAGAAAGGAGATTTTCTAGGTCAACTAATTATTCTAAGAATAAGCATTAGGTTTAATTATGATCTACTTAGTCCTGTATTGCGAAGAGACTGCAGTGTCTGTAGCAACCTCTTATCTCTTGTATCTGTGCCGATGTTCTTTCATGTTATAGCAGGCCTTCTCTTCAAATTGGAAGCTATTATCTAGACTAGACTACAGCTCCTAAGTCTGTTTGACTGTGTGCAGACAGAGTCTTATGCTAAGATCTAGACCTGTGCAGGGATCTGAGCTCCTGTCTTCCTTCAAACTTCAGTACCAGCTGTGAGCATAAATGTTCCTAATGAAATTGAATTGGTGTTCTCTTAAATTGAGGAGAACTGCCAAAGTGATAGTGTTACAAATGTGCTCAGCTTGGTCAGTATTTGATGTCTGCTGATTTTGAAGGAAGCTGTGCAATATTGCCTATAGACAGCATATACGTTACATTTGTGAGCAGTCAAGGTTTGGTCTGTTGAGCTTAGATATTCCTCCCATAAGAGGGAGAAAAAGTGATTAAAATACTTCAACCACTCATTTTCCACTGGTTGACTAGAGACAGGACAGTTCTGTTAGAGGGGAAAGACCTATAAAGAAAAGGTCTAATATTTTAAAAATATTATAAAAGTTGTTTTAATTTTTCTCTGCTAGATCCTGATGCCTGCTTTAATTTGGAGGCTTTTAGGCTTGAGGTCAAGTCATCTTTGCTCTTACCCAGACCTGTACAAGAGTGCTTCCTCACTAATCCTTTCCTGTGTATTAATAAAGGAAGTTTTACTGCTCACCTCAAAGGAATGTATAGTTGGCATGTCTATGGGGTATCTGTGTTATATTCTTTGAGCTGTGGTGAGATGCCATTGCTGGAGTCCTAGCTTCAAATTAGTGTGAAGAGTTCTTGCCTATTTTGGACATAACAGCTATTAGGGTCATTAATTTAAATAATTTTGAAATATCTTCCTCGCTTCTTTGTTTTATAAAGAAAATGGAGATTTATTCGCTTACCCTCCCCCTTTTTTCTTTTCTGTACAAAATAGCTAGGTGGATGAGCCAAAATATTGGGAATTCTCTTCCTTTGTCCACTCAAGCTCTGCTTTTTAAAAGCTCCCATGAAATACCAAGTGTGGCAGTTGTCATCCAGCTTTGCTTATCATTTGCCACTGTGTAACAGATAGGATAGACGTGTAAGCTTCCTATTTGTGAATTGATTTCCTTTTGAACTGTTGTCTTATGTTGCAGATGAAACCACTGCTGCCAACTGTAATACTGCCTGAGCCATAAATGAAACTACTGTATATGTCTAATCTGTACTCTTTTTCCAGTAAAACTGTAAGTTGCAAGTGTTTGAGTGTGCGGCTTACCACTAGCTGTGTGAAATTCTAGTTTACACTAAGAATTTCCTTTCCTGGAAAAATCCTTAGAACAAGCAATATAGAGACAAAAAGTCTTTGGACTATTCAAATGTGCAGTCTCAGGCTTGAAAGCAAAAAATGTATCTATTTGCTATGAAGCCCTGCTTGAGAGTTGTCCCAACAGTGACATTGTGAATCCAGTGTGAGGACCCGAGCACCATCCAGACAAACAAGAGCAAATTGCCCGTTTCCACTGCAAGCTTGTTTATTTAACAACTGTGTGCCTGTGAGGAAAGTAATGGATTTATGAGTTCATGTTCTCCAACAAACTCTCATCTTGGGGATTGGGGGGGGGGGGGAAGATTGATTTGCACTCTTGCCAGAAGAATCTTTGACCCACAAATATGATTTTGTTAAATGCCTAGTGCAGCTTTCTTGTGTACTATTTATAGTTCTCTGTGCTGTGTAATAGTGATTACATGTTCACTTATGCAGTTCCTACTTATTACAAAAGTTTAGAATTAAACAAGTGAAGATCTTTATAAGGCACTGTTCAATTCTGAAATATTTTCTTCTTTTAAAGAGGGGGGGAAAAAGCTACAAAGACCATGTAAACTGCATTAAGAGATTGTCTAAAGACCAAATGTAAACACACTAACTAGTCTTTTGAAATGGTATATTCCAAGTAATTGTGGTCTTTTGAATTGATGTAGTTATAGAATAATGGAGATGATTATTCAAAAAGGTATTTTAGACTTAGCTGTAGGATATTTTATATAAATAGAGGTATTTAAAGCACTTTAAATACCATGAAGACATTTTAAGGCAATAAAGAAAAACATACCTCCAGTAGAAAATGTTTACTTTTGTACCAACTGGACTGCCTGTGGTAGACAAGATGAAGTCATTGCACAAAGCAGTTGTAAAGAGAATCCAGTGAAAAACTATTCAGCCCTGTCGTGATGATAGTGAGAGAATAAATGTTCGTACCGTAAAAATTCTTGTAGTACGGAAAAGGCTTTGGAGTTTTCTCAGGATGGAGAGAAGTGTGATGCTGTGGAGAGCAGTTCAAAAGGTCTAATTTCATTGAAATTAGGAATGCAGTTATTTCTTCACTATAGAACATTATGTGAAAAAAAAAAAAAGATTATAATTACTATTTTAAGGTTTGAAGCTTTTTTGTCACAGTTTAAAAAGGATATGTATTTTGCTAAACAGCATGACTGATCAGAACCTGGGAAGCTAACATTTGGTTGTGTCTGTAATAGGTACTTCAAGTGACTTCAAGTATGGACTGATGCCAGGCACTTCAAGTGACTTCAAGTACGGACTGCTGCCGGGCACTTCAAGTGACTTCAAGTACGGACTGCTACCGGGTACTTCAAGTGACTTCAAGTACGGACTGCTGCCAGAATCTTGGCCAAAAGAAGCTTGGGAAAATGGCAAGTATATCTGATGAAGAGGAGGAGGTTTTTTGCCTCTGACAGGGATTCTTTATCTTCTGTGTCACTGCCGGCAATATTTGATAAATTTGTTTAGAGATTTAGATGATTAAGTGTTTACATAATCTTCTTCCATATTATTTGCCTTTCCACATAATGTAAATAGGAGCACTTCCTTGGAGGGAGAGAAAGGAATTCAAATGTATGGAAAAATAAAAACAGAACATGATTTATATCAGCTCTTGTATTTGACCTGAATATGAAGGTAACTGAGGTCTTCTATGATCTGAAAGCTTTCCCCCAGTTAGTAAGCTAACTGCAGATATCTGGGCTTTGAAATTGAACATTTAGATGAAGATATGAAGTTAAATAGAATTTAAAAGTAGATCTCGGAGCATACTTCTTGCTATTAAAAATCAAAAATTCTTTGCAGTAAAGGCTTTGAATTCAGTGCAGCCATAACTAAAAGCCCTCTTCAGTCAAACCTGTTACGTAACCTACCTTTTAACAGCTTATGTGTTTTGCTTAATAGTACAAGCAAACAATTATCTATAAATATTTTTCTGTTTGAAAACATACCAAAAAACCCACCACATCTGAAATAATTACTGCTAGATCCTTAAAATACATAAGGTCTTCAGTAAAAAGAGGATCTTAAGGACTGGGTGATAGTAATGCCTACCTCTTTTCTGTAATGCTTTGAGCTACTACTGGGATGTGGTTTATGGTTTACTTTAAATATTTTGGTTTTTACAGTGGAAGAAATTGGGTCATCAGAAGGTGAAATTCACTAGCAGGCAAGGGATTGGAACTCCAGTCTTGGGAGATCTGCCTGTTCTTAAACTGTTAAATTTACAGATCTTACTGCTCTGACATCTGCCTGTCATACCCCTGTTGATGTGTATAAGACTGCAATTTACAACCTTTTTTGAATTTACTTTTCTTCATGTAAACTGTTATGTGACATGTTAACATGCAGCTTACGTGAGTGCTCCAATATACCAAGGGAAGCTGTTGAATGTTAACAGAGTTTAACTTCCATGTTATGATGCATTTTGAAGCTGGGAAGAAGCCTATTAGATATAGGCATGCAGACCCATGCCCATAACACACAATGACTTTTGCCTTCTTCCTGCCAGCAAGAACATGAGAAACTCTTACGCATATAATCGTGTAGCCTTAGCCTGTGCTTTTGAATGCTTCTAGATGGTTATGATCATGTTCATAAACTATCTCACCTGTAGTAAATTGAGTCAGTACCCTGTTCTCAAAATAATCTTTGCGTTCCTTTGTGGCCTTCTTCATAGCTGTCACAACATCCTGTGCTTTCCTGTTTCACACAGTAACAGGCAGTTGTAGTGGGTTTGCACTTATTCTTTGAGCAAGTTATGTTATTCTTGGTCCAAGGATATGTAAATAGGTCTCTTCCATGATAAGGAAGAAATGGGATATTGCCGCTTCCACAAGTATTTTCTGCCTTTTTTTTTTTTTTTTTTTTTTTAGAAAAAAAAAAAAACAGACCAAAATAGATTTTGGGTAGAGAATAGCAAAGATCTGAACCAATAACTTCACTTTTTAGCTATTTCAGAATTATGCTACTTCTTACTGTCCTACTTCTTTTCTCGGTATTTGTTCTTGCTTAGTTATACTTTCTTTTTTATTTATTTGTAGAGTCAGGTCTTGGCAGGCAGCTCCTGTACATGGTTCTAAATAGAATGTTAGGAGAGGGGGTGGTAACTGTCTAAATACTGCAGAGCTAGAGGGTTTCTAATGCAGAATAGTGTTTTCTGGTATAGTTGACCTCTAGAAAATTAAATATTGCTAACTTGTAGCTAGCTTACTCTGTTTCATGAAATAAGAGTTCTTTTCAAATAATCTGTACTTTTGTAGTAAAAAAATCATCGGTTGCAAGTAGATATTTTTCTAGCAAGATCATACATACAGAACCTATGAGTATTTGTGGTGTCTGCAGGCAGGCATTGTCCCGATTTGGCTGATGAAGAGTCATGTGGGTGCTTTATTGTTTTGGCACCTGTTTATTTTTGTGCAGCAGGCAGAATATATTGAAATAGGGTTTTTGTTTCATCATCTTTTCTCCTGATGGCTCCTTTTCTTTTAGGTGATTCCTCTGCTTTAATCATGAACAAGTTGAAGTGTCCACACTGTAATTATGTAGCCAAATACAGAAGAACACTAAAGAGACACTTGCTCATTCACACAGGCGTGAGATCTTTCAGTTGTGACATCTGCGGGAAGCTATTCACTCGAAGAGAGCATGTAAAGAGACATTCCTTGGTGAGTAACCTGAAGTGTGTGTATGTATGCACGTGTATGAGTGGGGTTTTATGGGCTTTTCAGATGTTTTGGTAGTTGAGAGAGACACTGTTCTTTGATTTGCTATCATGTCAA
This sequence comes from Patagioenas fasciata, assembly GCF_037038585.1. Taxonomy (NCBI): domain Eukaryota; kingdom Metazoa; phylum Chordata; class Aves; order Columbiformes; family Columbidae; genus Patagioenas; species Patagioenas fasciata. The sequence goes on along the minus strand of NC_092521.1, from coordinate 31,514,698 downwards.
TTTGTTTAGCTTAATCTGAAATGGATGAAGATAAACATCTCTTTGTGATAACTATACCTCTCATATTCTTAATGGAAAATGCAGCATCAGTTAAGACAGTTAGTGGAATTCCAATAGTGATAATTTCAAGATGATTTTGAAAGTGACATGATAAAGAGATCTGGTATATGTAAGTATTCGGTGGATAATGAAAGGAAATTTTGATGGTAGAGTAGCACAGCTTGTTCTATTAATATAATGCTACATCACTATTTGCCCTGAGGACAGTTGTTAATCAGCAATTGCACAATACCTTGGGGAAGTTCTGAAATACTTCTTTCACAATTAGACAAAGCTATAGTATATAGTATCTGATTTAAGACTTCGGAAAGAGTGAAAAATATCTGAGATGGAGAAAGTAAACATCCTTCTGACTTGCATTCTACCAGTACCATCGTCAGCAGTTGAGCTTACCCTGTCTTGTGCATGTTGCGTAACTCAGGAATTGACCTGAGTACTGTTTATCTGAGGATCCAGAGAAAGTATTATCTCTTTGGGTATTTTGCAGCTATTTTGTGTCTAGTCTGTAAGGAAATTAAGACTTCATTGTATTATTTACTGTATAAAATCCAAGGTGTGTTTTAGGGGAGTAACAAAAGCAAGATCATATTGGTGGTGAGAAGGTAATAACATTTTTCCATGCTGTGATTGTAAAAAACTCGTTTCATGACATGTTTTGCAATTACTCAAATTAGGTTAGTATGTAGAATGGGGTAAATTGCACTTGTCCATTTTGGTAGCTTTCCTCAGTCCTTTTAGAATCAATGAGCCACCTTCCTCCCTTATGAAAGTGTTCTATAAGCCTCCATAGCTGCCTCACAGTTGGCTTTTTGTTCATCAGTGAGCAGAAAGTGCTTGTGAGCTTCCAAGTGTTATCAATGCAGATGCAGAAAGAGGTATAAGTCTTCCTAACTTTCTTTTCTAGCTTGTGCTATCAGGAAATGTACTTTCTGTTAGACAGTAGTAGTATTAAAAGTAAATAATAATCTGAGTCATATCAGGATATAATTGTAGAAGATATTTACAAGACCACTGTAGTAATTTTAAGTATTCCTTCAACTGCTCTACAAGTAGGAAAGACATATATTAATAGCTCCTACATAAATCTTAGAACCAGCCTCTTTCTTATATTCCACTGGACTTATCTCATCGTAGATATACCTTGTTCCTGCTGCCATCCTTCCTCCTCCCACACCACCTGGTGAAGGCTTAGATGCCCAAAGGGACAGGAGTACCTGTGATGTTACGGAGTCTGAAGGTCATTTTATTCTGTAGTGTGTGTAGGTGACTGTGGTGATGGGGCTGGGCAGAGGAGGTTAGGTCGTTATCACCTTGGTGTTGGTGGTGATACCGTGTAACATGTCCCAGCAGCTACTCTGCTGCTTCCTCTGTGGCTCACCAGAGAAGGGAGCAGCAGTGGGCGGTAGCTGGTCTACCAGGAATAATAGAGTGGGACTCAGGTTTCTGTCGTGCAGTATCTAACTGGGTCTTGTAGCTGAAGATCTCGTTTTTTTGTTTTTATTTTTTTTCCCCTCCAGGAAAGGAGATGCAGTCAGAATGGGTGAAAATAGCTATAGAATGAGCTCAGCCCAGCCCTGTGCTTTAACTGAAGTGTGCTCTCCCTGATGGAGTCAGAACATATTTGGTTTTTGCTTTTCTCCATTCAACAAACACTTCAAACATTCTGCTTTGCGTGAAAAATTATCATAACAAGTCTAGAGGCTGGTTAAAAAACATGTAGTATCAGCTCTACAGATTATACAGAGACACTGAAGTAACTATTTGTTTCTTGACCTTGGGATATTTTTTCCTCAGCTGGGTGGTAATTTGTTTTATTTAAAATGGCAACTTTTTCAATGTGACCTCAAATGAGACAGTTACGCACATAGTTGTAGTCTGCTGTAGGGACACAGATACAAGAAACAAGTCTTCAACTTAATTTTTTCCAAGATGATAACTATTATCTATAGCTGCTGAATTCAGCAACGTTGTACAAGTAACATTTTCTCAAACGTATGGTTAGTCAATAGCAGACTTGTAATTTTACACGAGCTCACTCTACACATAAGATGAAAAATTCCCCAAAGGGGCATGGAAAGATCATGTTGGGTGTAGTTGTGTTGGGAGGGAGATGTTGTGGAAGGAGGATTTTGCTCTTTGAATCCACATAGAATTTAATAACTCTTGCTTGCTTAATGTTTCTAGGCCTTAAAATTATAAAGGCGATTTTCTAAATGAGTGTTGTGTGGAAAATAAGTGTTTGTACTGTTCTCACTGCTTTTCAGAGTCTTGTTTTGTACAGGGGGTAGTCAAGCAGTGAACACTCTCCTGCTTAGGGACAGGCAGCTGGAACTCAGCTGCTGCTGGGCAGTGAGCAGCAAGTCTGGTTGTGGGCAACAGCTCACATCATCAAAATGGATCTCTAGGAGTACTTCTCTTTCTCTGAATAGCACTGGGGTATCTTTCAGAAGAGTTAAAAAAAAGAATTTTTGTACTAGTAATTTATATTAATAGTTTTCTAGTTCTATATGAAAATACAACCTGATATATGTATTTTCAGCTGTTAATATTTTTCTTCTGTAGGTGCACAAAAAGGATAAAAAGTATAAATGTATGGTGTGTAAGAAGATTTTCATGCTAGCAGCCAGCGTTGGAATAAGACATGGATCACGACGTTATGGAGTTTGTGTAGACTGTGCAGATAAATCTCAACCTGGAGGGCAAGAGGGAGCTGACCAGGTGCAGGACACAGATTTCCCTAGGGATGAAGAGTACGAGGAAAATGAAGTGGGAGAAGGTGATGAGGAGCTTGGAGATGATGTAGAAGAACAGAACGACCAGTCTAGATGGGATGAACCTGGGGAAGTTTGTATGCCTTTAGATGACTGATGGAGCATATGACTTCATGGTGCCGTCAGTGGACACTATATGGATTGACTGTTTGGATTTCTGGACTGAAGGCTTGCAAAATATGGTACAGGCTGGATGGTAGTTACGTTGCTGTGAAAAATGTAGGGTCAAAGCCTTATAGCAAAAAAGGATTATGAATTTTTTTATTATATTTACACAGGACTGTACAGCATACAACCATTTGGTTGAATTATACAGAGTCCTCACATCTACAGTCAGTTATCAAAAGAAAAATGTATTTTTTATTATTTATAGGATATAGCTACTTGGGTCCTATTCAGACATAGTAGTAACTGTACTTATGTTACACATTCATGTGTCTGTAAACATGAATGAAGAAAATTGCAACTTTGTGTGGAGATACAAAGACAGCTTTCCTAAATCCACTTGTATTTTGTCAGTGAACCAGTGAAGCTAATTTGGGCTAGTGGCTCCTGTTTCCACAAGCATGTCTTTGCCATACAAACCTTACCTCTCCTGTACTCTGATAGGTGAAAGCCAATCAATTAAATATGCATCACAGATAATGCCGACACCTTATTGAAATTTGGTTTTAAAATTGTTTGCTCTATGCTGGCAGGCGGTATAGGTGATAAGCACTGGAGAAGTTAATAATGGCATTAATTTAGTGTCTGTTTCTTCACAGTTTTGAATTTTCAAGAAGGTTGTTATTGATTCATCAGTTCCAAAATGTTCTTGCAGAAGAAATGACCAATAATGGAAATAATAGACTGATCAGAGCATGGGTAACTCTTCTGACTCTTAGTCAAAAGAGACAGTCATGCTAAAAGTATCTGATGTAATGATGTTTCCTCCCTCCTCTAAGCCCCACCTTGTCTCAAACTTTTTTACTTCCCTGGTTTATACCTCAGTCCCACAGAATAAAAATACCAGGAATGGAGAAAGTGTCATATTAAACAACTTTTTGGTTGATAATTTCTTACTTGTCTGGTTTTTGCCTAGATTATGTGGTATGAGTTGGACACTAGGCTGTTGTGCCCATTGTTCGTCATTAAAATGAACACAAACTATTTTTTATTCTTTTGTACTTAACGGGTTGTTGCTAGTGTTTAATATAAACCAATTACACTTAAATTGTTGACTTAATTTGCTGGATTTTTTTTAAGAAAAATGGAAAGTCCAAAGTGAAATAATGCTCTTGAGGTGTCTGCTTTTCAGGATGATTTACTCCCTACACTCTTTATTTCAAATCATCTAGGAGGCATTGAAACTTGAATTTTTGTAGCCATGTGGATACTTTTCCTAAGCTTGTAATATTGTACCAATGATTTCAGGCCTCTTTCATAAGGAGGGGAGGGCATTACACCTTCATCTTAAGCTCCTCTGTTTTGTCTGGTCTACAGCAAATGAATTCAGGCAATCATTGGAACAATACATATGATGTACTATTAAATCACGATGAGTAGATACGCAGAGCATTTATCATGACACATAGCTAGGCCAGTGTGACAGTACTGTATAAAAACCAGTTGAGGGTCACCATATTTTTCAGCTTTGTTTAATTTTAAAATGAATATATTTTTTCCTATTTTATATCAGGTAACTAAATTATGCTAGTTGTGTGGATAACTTTGAACTATGCTTTGACGGACAGAATCTTAATGGTGCTCCATCTGATCAAATTTGGTATGTATTTTAAAGAGACAAGCTTTACTGTTTTCCTTTACATCAGTAGAACAGTAACACAATGTTAAGGAATTGTTTTTGCTGATTGAAACTGAGACGAGTTTGAACTACAGTTATATGGGAATTAAAATGCTTTTTTTTTTATCATCCACTTGTTTCATTGGTAGTTTCCACATCATTGTAAACCTGACAGACGATTAGGTTTTTTGGGGAGGGTGCGGGGGGTGGGGTGCCTTTTTTTACACTGAAGAATACATCTTATTCTCATTGTTCTAGACTGAAATGAGTAATGTGTAATTCTGGTGGGGTCCAAAGTAGAAATTAGTTGGGAAAAGATGATATGAATGAAGAAGTATTTTAAACGTTAATGTTCTGCTTTGTGAATATGTAAGTATAGCATAAAGATTTTTCCATCCCATTTATCCCCTTTAAAACCATAGTTTACAATTGGTAGATCTGTCTATATATATAAATATATATATATATATCTGAAATTCACCTAAATTAGAATACTGCTCACTTAATGCTTAGAAACTGGACCTGGCTCTACATTCTTAATGTATTTTCTTTTTTTTTTGTTTTGTTTTGGGTTTTTTCCTCAAGGTATGAACTTATTCTCTTGGAACTGAATCTTCTTTTACTGCTTAAATCATTTATGTATATCTGGTAAATTATGACCAAATTTGTTGTTAGACTGCATACAGTAAATTGAAATATACACTTGGTACACTACAGAATTGTTGTGCTTTTGTTCTGGTTATATTTGGAAAAGCAGACTTTAATAGAAATCAGTGTTATTTATAAATATTCAGTTATTATTCACTGGCCTTAATATTCTGTTGCATTGTGACAATCCCTTTTTCCTTGGTAATATTTAACTGCTTGCTTTTAGAAGTTGCATGTAGTCACCCTTGGTAGGATTGAAGAGAGAGAGGGATGAATATTGAAATATGCTACTAGCTCTTCAGCAAAGAGTGTAAAATAGTTTAATGGACATCTGCTGTTTTTGTGTTGGAGAACCAAAATAATTTGTTTGAATGCTATCTACAGTCTGGATTTTCTGAGCTGGTTATTCAGAAGTTATTTTAAATATGTTACTTTTATTGGAGAGCTCTAAATTAATAAAAGTAAATTTCCTAAGAATTACCTTAAAAGGGACAGCTCAAGTTTCTTTACGATTACAAAAAGTAAAAAGAGATTTCTGCTTGTACTAGGAGGTATCTTCTTTTAATGCTGGAGCTCTGCTGTAGTAACATGGCAGGGAATTTTAGACTGGAGTTTGGGTTGGTTTTGGTTTTTAAAGGAGTAGTGCCCTTGAACAGGCTTCCTTATCAAATCAAAAGATATCCAGATGTTCATCTTGTGTTCTGATGAAATACCCCTCCAACTAAATGTCTGAGATTTTTTTACTTGGGGCAATACCATACAAGAGTAGTTGTATGAAAAGAATTGTATATGGTATGAAAACAGACAAACGCAGAGTTCTGATGTTGGCATTCCCCCTTTCTATGGGTTTTTGTGTGCTTTCTGGTCTCTTCAAGAAGTGGCAGTTATCTTTTAGAAATATACATACAGAGAACTTTCTGGCAGGGAACTGTGGTGCAGGATAAAATCCAATCAATAAGTACATTCACTTTGATTAGAAGTCCCTGTTGAAGGAGCTGTCATGTAAGGCAGACGGGGCAAAATGTGTTTGTCTCATGCCACTGTTACTACAATGCACTCACAAGCATTTTTCAGTTGTGATGTCTGATACATCTTACAGGCAAAATGGCATTTTTTAATTGTGTAGAAAATTTTCATAGTTTGGGTCACAAGCAGATCTTCTAATAAAATCATTTTCTGAAGTGAAACCAGTTTTGAAAGCCAGAAATGATACTTGGTTGTCAACACAACGATGCACCCTAAGAAGAAGTTGAAATTACTGGTCCCCATGGTGTACACTGTTACTTTTTGAGACATACATACTTCTGCAAAAGCATCCGTCTCAGGTGTCAGCATGTGCCCCCTCTTTCTTCTGAAAAGAATGAGCATTATCAGGTGAGGAAGAGTTTGGGGCAAGGACACTGGCATCTGGTGGGCTCCTAGTTGTGGGTCAGAGCAGTAATGCTGTTAGCAGAAGATGCTTTAAGTTGGTAAGGCTTTTAATCGGATTTTCTTTAATGAGGCCAATCCCTGTGCTTGAAGTTTTGTTTCACTTGACTTTTCCTATTCTTGCCACTCAGTAAGAGAAATCTTCCTATTCTAAAATATTTCCACGGGCTGCTGACTCCACACAGATGCAGAATTCTTTTCAAGAACTGTACTTTATTGGTTGTTCCTTTGTACTTTGTATTTAAATGGCTTTGGAAACTAATAAGGTAAATGAAAGCAAGATGCCACCACCAGCCCAAGAAACTCGTTGTGCCGAAAGAAAGCAAAACCAAAGACTTTTGGATTTGAGTTGTTAAAATTGCTCTGGTTTGCTACTTGAATGTTTGAGACAATTCACTGTCTCTCCCTCTAGCACAATTTGGTGACAACCTTCTGATGAAGCAGCTGTGCACGCAGCCCACTTCTGAGTTTATCCAATGTCTCCGGAATGTGGCTCAGACTCTGCAGCAGCAGTACTACTGAGTAGTTTTCTGCAGATATTTTACCTTGTACCCTTCTGTTAGCACCCCTCTTCACTGTGTAATGTTATCTATTTTTTTTATTTGCTCCTTAGAACTGAGATTTGTCTTTTATATATTTTAGTAGCACATTACTGTGTTTCACTAAACAGTGTGGTAAAGGTTAAATATTCACACAATGAATAAAAATAAGTTGTTTATCGTGTAGAGTACTTTAACAAACCTGTAAGTCTTTTTTAATAAAGAAAATACAGGTTTGAAGTCCAGGGGCAGGGCCTTTGCTGAGCTGAACTGTTAGAGATGTTGAAAATCCCACATATAATTCACTGCAGGTTTTTAAAATACTTTTAAGTGAAAAAAGGTAAAAAGATACTAGAAGTATCCTATGACTTAAACTGGAAAATAAAATTGGATTAACAAGTAGTTTGTATTTAACATTATTGCAATTTGAAGCAAATTTATAAATAAACTATACATAATGCTTTGGTTACTTTAATTTATTTGGATAGACCACTTCAGAATACAGACATAAGTCATTTCTCACTAGCATACTGGTACGCAAACACAATTTCAGAACTTGTAATACAGTCTGCACTGGTCTTTAAGTTACCATAGTGCAAATAAATTTTTAAAATATTTATTTAATTCTATCTGTTTTTATCTGTGCCCTGCCTTGTCGCCCTCACAAGTAGATGCAGAGAGATTTCTTTGTATGGATAAATGTTAACATACAATCACATGCTGCTTCTGACATAGATTATATTTCCTATAAATTCTATTCTAAGGTTGCATTTTAAATTTTGTTCATAATAAAGTGCATCACTTTAAGATAACTAGTTGCTGAAAATGAGCATCCCAGGTAAGATATGTGTACCTAAAAATGGGTTTTAGGTAAACTTCAGTGCAACTTTGAGCAGATCACTTCAGGGATACTTTCAACACAGCCCAGTGCATACCAGGAGGATTGGATCCCCTCAGAAATGCACTTGTACTGTGTGTGCCCAAAACCTTTGTGGTTTTTCCCCTCTCTCCAGCTCAACCAACCTGAGATGCTTGGAAAAAGTGTTTTCACCTGGATTTCTCAAAAAGCATTTTGACTGAATAATGCAGGATGTGTGTTTGAACTAATCCTTTAGCTTCTGTTTACCTTCCTGACTGAGTCTGTTTTGTTTTGTTTTGTTTTTTTCCTAGGTTATATACAAGTGGGTTCCTTCAGTTAAAAAATTATCAGCTTTGTCAGTTCTTTCAAGGATTTGAAAACTTTTTGCTCTGTAGAGAAAATTTTAGGTTCTATATCCTGGATAGGCAAGTCTACTTGTACATAGGAAAAGAGCTTCAGATTTCACAGAATAACGTTAACTAGAAACATACCTAGAAAGGAGCAGCAGGAAAAGAAATGTTTGTTAAAATTCAGCAAATTCAACCTAATTAGATAAGAATTAACATTGGGGCAGGAAGCAGCTGTGGAAGATGAACTGTGAAGTTTGTGGGAGGGTCATGAAAAAAGCCAGTGCTGAATGAAATGGTCTCTGGCAGCTCTGCTAATGGACCTGAAGTCTAGCTGCATTCTTCCAGATCAGGAAAAGATGCTTATCTCTGCAGCACAGCCCAGCTGATGTTGCTCTAAACCCTTAACTCTTGAATGGACAGACCTAACATCAAACTTTCAAGCAGTCAGCCTCCTTCTAGCCCTTTAACTTAAAAACACCTAGGGGATTAACTCTTGAGAGGTACCAGACTTAAGCTGAGGAACAGCCCAAATTATTTTCAAATCAAATTAAGATTATTTTTTTTTAGCATATAAGTGGTTATACCACATCAATGTATTTATTTCCCAAATTCATACAGAAGAGGCACACTACTAGTTCAGTTCATGCAAAGATTTTTATTGATACCGCATGCCAAAACTGGCAACCTTGATAGGAAACGGTAACTGCATCCCACTCGTTTCACTCTTAAAGGCTGGAAGGGTTCCTCTGATCTGGGTGCTGCATTCCCATGAGATATTGTCTCCCTGGGTTACACCTTGTTCAAACAAGCCTGAAGTTCTTCATTCTGAGTATAAATTGCAAAATGTTATCAGTGAAGAAGTGTCACAAAATAAATCCTACTGGGGAGTGTTTTCCTTGTTGTTTCTCATTGCTGAAATGTAGAAAGTAACTTTTTCAAGCACTGCTTTAATTGAAAGATCCTTTAGATAACTGTTTTTCTTAAGGAATGCTCGTTTGGTGAGTGACCTGTGTGTGCCGCTTGGATGCTGTCATACCATCTATGCAAGTTATTTCTGCATCCTCTTGAAAAATCAGACTACTGAGGTCATAGGATATAATATTGTCTGTGCATTTTGTTGTCTTAGAAATCTAGGTAGTTGGAAAAGGGAGAGTGGGAAGCTTTATGTTTAACTTGAGTACTCTGAATTTAGGAAGATGCTTGTTTTTAAACCTTACTGAGATTTGATATGCCAAAATGTTTATAAACTGTATGGTATATATTACATTGTTATAAGTTTGCCAAAGTTACCGTTGGCATGTTTAATTATATTTTTTCAAAACTATTGGAGTGGTAATCTCAAAGTCATCTTTACTGTCACACCTCTAAAATAGTTTACAACTGTAGAGGATCTACTAATTTTCTGGAAACAGCAAGATATGAGTAATGTTCACAAAGAGGTTGTCAATAACTTTCTGTTCAAAGGTATTATTCTGCCCTGGTTTCCTCCTGGAATTACAGTTTTTACTGCCTGGAAGATGTGGAAGGGGCATGCTCTCCACTGTACGCATGGGGAAAAAAACCTGTTCATCTGCAAGAAAAGCATATGTATTCATACTAGAAGCAGACTTTTCCCTTGGAATCCTCTGTTTTGAAGACCAAATAGTAATACGAAGAGACCAGTCTGAACTGATATGGTAATGGTGGTGGTTATATACCATTGCAGTTAATAAAAACATGTTCTCATTGTAGTACCTGCACTGCTATAGTGAGGGTGGCTGTGGAAGTGGGGTGCTCTGAGTACAGCATTGGACACGGCTTTTTAAAAGCCCTTGTGTTGTCCATTTTTGGCATGGCCTGCTGGGTGACCTCAGGGAGGTTATTTTGCCCCATAAGTGTCTTTCCCTAGGTATAGCACTGTCAATCGTTCCTTTTTGCTGAGATACTTTATAAAGCTCTCTTGAGGTGCTGAGGAAAATGCTGCGCAAGAGCCTAAGTACTGGAGTACCTGTGTATATCTCTAGTGCTTAATGAGAATTATTGGAAGTTCCTCCTCTTTGATGTAGGTTGAGAAAAGAACCTAAAACTGAATGTGGTTTTAAGTTACCACATCAAATGATGTAACTTTAGAGTATATTCATTGTGATGGATGATGACTCATTTCTTTATCATCACAGGCTAAAATCTCAAACAACTGTTCACTAAGAAACACTTGCATCTGTTTATCTTGCAGCAGATACTCTCTTTTTCCTTCCTGTTCACAGGCTGGAATGCTTCAATTGAGCTTCTAATTCTTTTCTGTTAGCTGGCTCTGAGGTGATTGTCCCTCGAGATCCACAGACTTCCTTCCTCGCTGGAGACACCAAGGCTCTGGAATGGAGTTCTGTAGGAAGGACCCCAGTGGAGTCAGGGAGAACTGCGTCTGCTCAATGTGAGCTGGTAGTTGCAAAACACACTAGCTTTTTACCAGTGAGATTATAAAATTTAAACAAAGGAAAACACTATGAAATTATTTAATATAAGTATCTTCAGCTGGCCTAGGTGGATTTTTTGTGATGCTGTCTTGCTGTTACTCATGTTGATGATCAGCTTTCCCCACACCTACTGGAGGCAGAGCAGTTATTTAAAGTGCATCCATACATCATGGGCACTGGCCAAACAACTCTGAACGTAAATTACCTGCAAATTTGGTGAATTCTGGAGATAGCTAACATGCAAGAATTCCTAAATTATTTGTAAGCAGACTAACTAGCTTTTAATTTCAGATTTCATGCCACTCTTTAAAAACATTTTAGGTGAAATGTCTTGAAATGTAGTTTGGGGCTTTGTATATAACCAGTATTTGGAACTAAATCACCCTAACTGTGATACAACTGCAAGTCATTTGTATTTCTATAACTTGATATCCGTCTCTCAAAGCAACACGTTCAATATCAACGAGTAACCACGCGATGGCTGGGCCCGAGGCAGAGCTGCTGGTCTGTTCCTCTGGGGAAGAGCGGCAGCAACCGAGAACACCGCAGGAGAGGGAGCCCTCCGCTTCGGCTCAGCGGGGAGGAGGACCCCTGCTTCTAAGAATTCCTTTCACAGTAAAACTGCTTGGAATTAGATTTATGTACTTTGGAAGGCGGAAGGACTGAGTCAGCCCTGTTGGAATTTGAACTTTTGTGCTAGGGCGCTTGGATATTTCAAGTCTGAGCTTACACCGCATCCCTTTTAACAGCATATGAGGTTTGTTAGTACGTCCGAGCACTAAGTCTGCAACCTGTTGTTGCCATGTCAAGGATAAATTTTGGGTTTAAACTGACTTAAATTCCCAACTTAACATTCAATTCTTTTTTTTTAAGCTGTTGCCACATGAGCATTTGAAAATCCACTGTTTGACACCCTGTGTGTAGTCAGTATTTAATGCAATTAATACATAAAAGATAAAACATGCAGTACCTTTTCACATGCAACAAGGGCATTGTGTGCCATCTCGCAGTTGTTACTTAGCTAAGCTGGAGCTCAGGTTGCCTTCCGGAGACCACCTCCGAATTACACTTTGAAATGCAGCTGCTCTCCACCTCTCAGCTGCTTTTCCTGCACTGTATCAGACATCAAACTCCTCACACTGCGTTGAGCTTATTTGGTAAGCACATAGCTTGAAGGTTGGTATTTTTTTACACTCTACATAATTGCGGGGGGGGAGAGGAGGGGAGCTACTCAGTGTTTTTCAGGTGCTATAATACAGGTTGTTCCTGAACGTTCGACCTCTCCGTGTTCAGGATAGCCAAAGCAACATCTTATTAATGCATTTAATATTAATGTAACGTTGTCTTTACCTCAAAGCAATCTCTTGTTCCGTGCTGAAGTGCAGTACAGAATGCAGATGTATTAAAGAAGTGCAGCAGATCTTTTGGGCAGGTGGAGTGGAAGAAATCAAGGTTATCACTAAACCTCAAGCTACAAAGGCACAAATGTTGCCAGCAGCCTTGTGACATGAAAGCTGCTCTGGAAGCTCGGTTGCATCCTCATTTCCTCTCTGCTGAGAAGCAGTTCTCATCCCCTGTGGTGTGGGGTCGTCTCCTTCACATCATCGTTTGGTCACAAGTCCATCAGGTGCCCCACTTTCTCTCCAGGGAGAGGGTTGTTCTCCTGAGCTTGCTGTTATTTAGTTCACAGCCTTCTCTATATCATGTGGGGAAAAGTATGACAATTGTTGAGGCTTCTGATATTTACTAATTGCACGAGAGCTGATTGTACGTTCAGAGTTTCCAGTTAGATACTGAGCTCTCTCTCGGCTCTTATTATTAATAAAATAATGGAGATCACATGTTATGTAGGTGATGTGGATGCCAGATTCAATATTGACAGATTTTATGACAAGTCTGTACCACTATTACTACTCAGTTTTAGCAGAGTAAGTGACTGATATAGTTGATGCATTGGTATCCTGCATCTTCTGCTGTTGTCAGCTAAAAAGCAAGGGGCTGGGATTCAGTTTCTGATTTCAGTCCTTTTTATGATGATTGCTGGCTAAGCTGCCAATGCTAATAAGCTACTTTACTCTTAAGCTTTATCAGTTTACTACTACTGTTGTTAAATCTAAGTAAAGTACAAATCAGCCTTGTCAGATCATCATGATTTAAAAGAAATAATGAGGGAACTGGCACAGATGCTATGCAAAGGACAAGTCTGCTTTTACTCAGGCCAAGTTTGTTTAGCAGTTACTGTACTTGGACATCTATTTTCAGAATAATACAAATTACTTTATGAAAATTTATCCATGCCCCATTTCTCACATACTTGTGATCAATTTTTCTTGTTTCCAGCAAACTATGAAACAATTCAAACCATTTTTCTTTAGTGTTCCCCTGCCACCATGCCCCCATCAGGGTCAATGAACTTGCTTTAAGAAAGGACTCTTGAGTTGTCTTCTGGTTTGTGGTACTGGAGGCTCTAAAAGACTGATTTTGTTACGTGTCCACAATCTTTGGCCATTTTGCTGCATAGACCTTTTACATCAGTGCAAAGTCCTTTATTTGAGCTGAGGGTTTTTGGCTTTCTTGCTAAATATATAAACTTAATTTGAAACCTGAATGATGTATTGTTCTGAAATATTGCATGAATCACTCTCATTAAACTATACAACTTTCATGTTTGGATCTATTTTTTTCACCTTGTTGTGAAAGGGAATTGCAATTCATTACTCTGCACAGTTTTAAGAAAAAAAATGCCACATGGGGTTGGGCATTTTTGCTAGTGTTCTCGAATATCTGCATATTAATGACACCCAAACGGGTGACAAAACAAAGGTCATTTAGATACCCAAGTTGTCTTCTGTCACTGACAAAAATGTGATCCCTCTGAGGCTGGTGCTGGGAGAAAGAATGAAGATCTTCCATCCAGCTCCTGTTAGAAGTTCACAACACACACAATGTTTGTCTTTGCATGACCATGTGCTGTTTCTGGGCTGACGAGACCAGAAGGCTTGAATGATCCTGTGTCTCCTCTGGAGTCAAGGTGCAGACATTTCAACTTCTTAAGTTTCTTTATCCAAACAAAAGGCATCACTTTCCAGTACAATCAGTTAAAAACGCAGTAAATGCATCCAAGTCAGGATGTTAGTTTGGATCCAAAGGTCACTTTTGAAGCAGAGCTCTCCATCATCCACACTTACTGTCCTTTAGCTCTCCAGACGCTTCATTGAATTCCTTTTGGTTGGGACTAAACTTGAAGGCACACTTCAGGAGTGCTCCTGATATGCTTCAACCATCAGTGCCTCACTGTGGGACCAAATTGGAGCTAATTCAGAGGGAAACCTTCTTGAAATATGTATAGTCTGGACAACTGTTTGCAGATCTGCTTTTATGGGGTCACAGGACTTAAAAGATATGGCAAAATGGCCCGAAATCAATATTACCCTCAAGCTGTACTGCTTTTGCTTGCACCAACTCTACCCAAGACCAAAATGAGAACACACAGCATGTCTTAACTTCCAAAGTAATTACTGATAAAAGTGATTTGCCAACTATGATAATTACTGGCAGTTTTTTCCTACTCAAAGTCTTTGGCAGTGTGATGTTGCACAGCCTGGGAACTAGAGGAGTATTTATATTCCTGCTGATGAAGCATTACATCTAGTTGTGCACACTCCCATTTATTTTCTTTGTCTTGCTTCAGGATCCTGCTGTTGCTTAACTTTATTTGATGGAGCTGAAACCAACAGAAATTATTTTAAAATTTAAAAATCTCTAAATTCCCCTTTAGAACTGTTTTTCTGCTGTAGCACAGTATCTTTACTGGAAGTACTGACTAACCAAGGCAAGGGAAGAGGGATGGTGCTGGTAGTCGTGGATGTGATTACTGTGACCTTTTTCTAACATGACCCTGTCCCTATTCTGGGAGGTGCAAGGTTGGGTCCTAGAAAGGATAGCAAACTACTTAAGATATTTTGATAAATTATCATCTAACACAAGGGAGTGCCTTTATATACTGCAAAACTTGTTCAGAAACCTACTGTCCACCTTGCTGTCACATTAAGTGCTCACAATAACATTGATTGTAGTCTTTCTTTGATCTGATTAAATCTTCATTGCATTTGTAAGAATTTTGTTTTGACAGGCATTCATTAATGTTCATGAAGCATATTAAGAGGGAAAAATAAAGATGACTAGTAATGCGAGAAACTAAGCTATACTTGATTTTTCTTGCTCAATTGCTTATAAATGCAATTGTGTGTGCCCATAACCAGGGCTAGCCTGGAAACCAGCATTCTAATTGTTCTAGCATTCGTGAAAATCAATAATCAAACTTTGGCCGTGCAAAGTGGGAAGTTTTGGGGTGCAGTATTTGAAATACATGAAGTCTGAGCTTGTTCCTACCTGCACAGTATCAATGGGTGTAATTTAAAGAGAACCTCCCCTACAGATGCCTTTTTTTAGTAGCCGTTTGTGGTATAGCCAGGAGTGGCCTGTCCAGAGATGTTTGGAAAACAACCACCTTGATCTTGAGCTCCTTCACTTCATAATGGAATTCTAACACTTAAGTGTCTTTAATATTCCCATGAGATTTTTGCAACAACTCAGTCCAAATTATATTAATTAGATATGCCTTGGCCACCGATCCGTTCGTTATCTGCCACTTATAGTTTGGTCAGGTACAGTCTTATACAGATTTACTGCTCACATCAGTTACACTTGACAATTGGCAAATCCAAAGCAAGTATTTAATCCTGGATAATTTGTTTCAACTTCTTAAAATGCTTGTTCTTTGATTGGAAGAAGCTTAATCAAATCTTTCCTGAAGTTCTACATCAGTTTATAGGCCCTGATGCTTCAAAACACTTGAGTATAGGTTTGATTATAAGTGCCTTCAAACATCCAGTCTTAATTTAGCTAAATACCTTTGGGGCTGATTCAGTGATAAAAATCATTGGGTATGAGAAGATATTGAGCAGTTCAAAAGAAATCTAGTGCATAGACTTGAATGCTGAACTCTTATTGAAATATTTACTGCTGCAAGTCATCCAGAGTTTGGAGGATTGCTCAACAATTTTAGGAGTTTCCAAAGGCCTTAATACAGTACAACAACAAAAAATCTAGTTGAAAAGATAGTTGTAGGAATCAGGCAAAGGATTCAGTGAAAACCTTTGGTCTCCAAATGCTTTCTAAGTAGATGGGCTGCTAGACCTCAGATTGAGCATCCCATTTCCAACTCATAAAAATCTATGAAAATTAGTTTAGGAATAAAATTATGGTAAAGAGATTATATTAATTTCCCAAAGGATGGATGCTGTGCTACGTGGTTGTTTTGGCTGGTTCGTTGGGGTTTTTTGGTAGTCAGTGTTTTTGTGTAAGTTTTGCTGGTGTTCTTTTTCTTTGCAAAATGTCTTGAATGGAAATATGAACCACCTTCAGCTGTGTAACGTATTCCATCAATAACAGCTTCCCTGCCACGTGCATTTGTGTAAAATAACCAGTCATCCAGATAGCTGTTGCACAGATTTTAATCTGCATTCTTTAGATTGGCACGAAGAATTCTCATATTGCATTTTTATTAAATTGCTATATTGAAAATGAGAGGGAGGGGAAGAAAAACACACAGTGTCTGCAGTTAAATTAGAATGTGTCAGAAAATGTTCAAGAGCCTTCTTTTTAAGTCACTTTTAAGAGTGAATTTTAATTAAAATATTACTTGTTTTTCAGAGGTAAATATCTTCCTGAAATTGCACTCTAGTGGAATTTGTTTTAGATCCTTGACAAGAAGTGAAGTAAGCGTGCTAGATTTGATTTGCAGGAATCTGCGTGGACCCAGTTAAATTTGTTGAAATGAAGTAGCAGCAAGACCCAGTTACTTGTCCTTCACCTTTTTATAAAACACCTTGATGAAACTATTGAAAAAAAAAATCTCTTTAGTTTTCTACAAAAAGCCAATATTGATTTTTAAAGCTACCCACATTGTTCAATGACACTGTCATGGCTCTCTATTCAGTGCAGTCTATTCAGAATTGCTGAGGGGCCTGGAGCACAAGTCTGATGAGAAGCGGCTGAGGGAACTGGGGCTGTTCAGCCTGGAGAAAAGGAGGCTGAGGGGAGACCTTATCGCTGTCTGCAACCACGTGAAAGGAGGTTGTAGCATGGAGGGTGTTGGTCTCTTCTCCCAAGTAGCAAGTGATAGGACAAGAGGAAACGGCATCAAGTTGTGCCAGGAAAGGGTCAGATTGGATATTAGGAAAAAATTATTCACAGAGAGGGTTGTGAAACACTGGAACAGGCTGCCCAGGGAAGTGGTGGAGTCACCATCCCTGGAGATGTTTAGACGAGGTTCTTAGGGACAGGGTTTAGTGCCAGAGTTAGGTTACGGTTGGACTCGATGATCCTGAGGGTCTCTTCCAACCAAAAAGATTCCATGGTTCCATGGTGTGTGCTGTGTTGTTCCTGTGCTCGTGTCTCTGCAGCTGCCTCTGGTCGCAGCTGGAGAGCGGACCAGAGAAAACACGTCCCTTCAGTCTGAGCAGTGCGGCAGGGCTTCCAGTGCCCGGCACGACTCTGAGTGCCGGCTATGCTTTTGTCTTGTGATAGACTGTCTTCAAATAGTTTCTCCTCTCTGTACTTCACTGTTTTCCCTAATATACACATTCATATTAATAAAAAACAATCCTCTGATAAACAAAGTGCCTTTGTGATGGCCCCAGGTAAGTGCTGTGTGCAGAACGATGTTTAAGTCCTTGACAGATCTGGCAGACGTTTTCACATGGTTTGATTTTCTGTCCCTAAAACCGTAGCACAGCTGTCACTCTTTCCAAGTTTTAGCTGGACATTATTTATTTCTGACTGCTGCTGCTAAGATGGAAATGAAGGATAATTCTGTGTGTTTGTTCTAGTTGTACCATCAGGAGGAGCATCAAAGCTTCCTTCTGGAAAGTGGCCAAGCATCTTAACAAATAATAAACATAAGTGGAATGAACAAAGAGAAAGTACACAGGCAACATTTTTAATTAAAGGCAAAGGAATGTAATTGCATGCAACAGGAAGACTGAAACAGTCAAATTTCATTAGAATTGGGGAAGGTAGCTGCTAGTCTTCATTAGCGGTGATGTAAATTAAACACTTGTAATCTCTACCCTAAACACAGGCAGGCTTTTCCACCCAAGCAAAGGCATATGCAAGACTTATGTCAGCACTGGGCTGCATCTCACCTGCATTGTCTGTGTTCACATCATCCATTTCATACATCTGCTTTACAACAAGATGAACGTAACTCAGGAGGTGCTTAAGCTTTTTTAGTAATTATAAAATAAACCCCTTTCATGTGAAGGGAACTATGGCTCTGTTCAGCTGCCCAAACATGGCTATTTCACACCATTTCAGATGTTCTAGGATATCTCACTTGGCTTTCAGCTGCTGGTCAGGAAGTGTGTGGGTGACTTATAGATCCTGGATGGTACCAGCCAGTCCCATATGGATGTTATGAAGAACTGAAGTACTGAGTTGATTCCACAGGGTGGAGTTTGGTTTGGTGCCAAGAAACCAATGGAGGCATTTACGTCTGAGCCATGTGTTCATTAGGGTCAGTGGAAAGCTCGTCACTAGACTGACTGCCTCAGGAGCTCAGCTCCAACGTAGGTTGAAAAACCATTTATCGGACAAGCTACTGAGACTGTCTCTTAGGGCAAACAGAATCACTCCTTATACTCCATTGAGCCTGTTTAGACAGGCAGACACCGGAATTCAGATGTCTTGATCTGGAGCAAAATCTTGCTTTGTATTTGGTCAGATACCAATTTCACTTGATGCATCTATTGCTCTCTGAAAGTTTGTGAGGCAAAAAAAAGACAAGGAGCTGAAAGCTGAGAGCCCTAAAGAGGATCTGGAGCAACAGCAGGTACACAACCTTGAGAAAAGCCCAGAAAAGCCACATTTCCAGCTGAACACGGGCATGTGCAGTGATGCTCCCTCCTGTTCTCTGTTGAGGGAAAGAGGATTTGTTAAGTGTACAGGAATACATGGAAAATACTGTTGATAGTAGTCTTCAGCAATCCAGAGAATTCCAGGCTTTTGTCAGCCACTTGGGCCAAAGAGTAGGCCTTACTTATCCATCCTTCACTCTTCATGTCACCAGCCAACGTGGTTCGGCAACTACCACATGCGTGTGAGTCAGCTGCGGCAAACTGCACCACAGAAAGTCGGGCACTAATCCTCAGATTGGCAACCAGTTCTTTAGATCGGAACCTCTTTGGAAGTGGCTGCTGCGTATGATGAGATTCTTAACACCATTAACGTGCAGAAAACATCAGAATATCTGTTGTGGGAGACGCTGTATTATTCACCTCTGGTAGATTCACAGAGTATAATAATTAAAGGGAGCTCAGAGTTAAGCCAAAGCTCAGCAAAACAAACTGGCGCTGACATACAGAGATAATGTCAACCGATAGCTGGTTGGCATTATGAATTGTTTTATAATTAGGTAATTAAAGCAAGTCCGTACAAACTTTAACTTTCAGGAAACTATAAAAATATATGTAGTGGTAAAATTATATTTAGCCATTAATTTCTTGTCAAGTACGTCATACCCGCTCATAAAATGTTTAATAAAGAATCTCACACATGCACAGTCTCATACATTTCTTCTAGAAACCACGATATGTAGCAGCACAGTCCTGGAATACCAAATTACAACTGTGGGAATCTATAAAATGTTTTGCTCTTCATTCATTTTCAAGTTGTTGTTATTACAGCTTCTGTCTTTTAAAGGCAGGAGGGCATTTAAAGCCCACCAGAAAGTTGTTCCACTGATGTGGCCAAGGCTCTGCAAAAATGTTTTCTATGCAGGATCTCTAGACTGAGAAAAACTGTTGGTTGCTGGGATCTGGATTTCTTCCCCAGTGTCATTTCTGTCCCACTGCCAGAAAACAAATCCTAGGATTTCACAGGCAAAACAGCTGTTAGTAAGTATTGAGTCCTGGACCATCACACGGTCTTTCTTTTGCATCTTGTAGATCCAAAGTAGATGCAAGCAGGTGTTGCAGACAATATACAGATATCTCATGACAGGCATGGAGGAGCTGATGGGGAATGAAGGCACATCAGCAGATCCACAGTAAGAAAAAGAAATCAGAATACAAACCTGCAGAACAGACTTAATTCTAGGATATTTAGTTTAACTCTCCATTGCACTTGGAAGACAACTGAATTTTGTACCTGTAGCTTGCGTATGAATTTTGGTTCTGTATATCTGAATTTCCAATTTTCTGTCCAGAGGATCCAGGGTCTTTATGCAAACTAACTTGCTAAAAACACTGCAGTTTTTCAGGGATTAATGATGGACGGTGCTTTGCACATTTTTTGTTTCATTTGACTGATATTTTTGCAGAATCAGGCTTTGCCAGGTATATACGACAGATAATAGGCTACTACAAACGTCTTCTGTGTTGAGTATTTCCTCCAAATGTTGAATAAACTAAATGGAGAGATTTACATAAAACTAAAATGGATTTAAAAGAATAGCCATATCACAGATGCAGAAATGGCTGAATTGGCTGATATGAAATGTTCCTCAGTTTTGAGTTGGGCTTTTTTTGGAGGATGAGCTCTGTTCCTGAACAGTTCACACTGCAACAGAAAGTCCCTTTCACAAAAATGTGGGTTACCCCAACTTCAAACTGGATGTATCTTGAGTAACATTTTATTTGTTTGTTTGTTTTTTTCCGAAGTGCTTGGCTATACAATACGTCTTTGACCATAATGCCTTTGACTCCCCACAACAGTAAAAATTACATAATTTCTAAGGATGTATTCATTAATCTGAACTTTTACTAATCTGAATTTTTCCAGCATGCAGCTGCTAACATAATAAAAAATTTTGTGATACAATAGGATAAAACAAAATGGATAAGCTACACAGGCAAATTGAATGCTGCCAATATCCATTGTTTTGCATCCTCATACAAGCAATTTCCCTTCACTGGGAAAATCCTTCTGACAATTAAATGAACCTTAAGGTGCTTTGGGGCTGGCACAATTTTTACTTCCTTTGTTTTTCTCATGCTTTATTTATGACCTGTCAAGTGCTTGTAGAAGAAAAGCAAGGACTCGCTCTTGGCATCTCACAATGCTTTAATTATTGGAGCAAAGCTTGAAACTTATTGGTGCACTTTTCTAAGTTTTAGCTAACGAACTACAAAAATAATATAAACTAAAATATTGTTATTTGAAACGCCAGTGTTTTCTCTTTCTAATTGTGTTGTTATAAAGATGTATCAACAGTGACAAAGGGCTGTGGCTGTCACCAAATCTGAATGAAGTGCTCCGTTTTCCTAGTGCATGTGTTAACCATCCACTAAATATTTGCATATTTATTGAAGCTTCCTATACATAATTTTATAATAAGGGCCAGTCATATTAGTTACATTACAAACTCCATCGGAGGGAGTTTCAATACTATCATTTATTTTCTAAATTAAACAATACAACAGTGAGTTTAACATAGTCTGTCACTTGTGTTCATTGCTATTGTCTCCTATATGATCTTGTCCCCACCTCAAAGGATAATATAGATTCTGCTGAAAAGCTAAAAAATTGCTTTTGAAGAGGCTTAAGGGCTTAAACTTTATAAAATATAATTGTCTTTTGTCAAGATAAGACGTGAAGAGATTTAGAAAGCAGTGGCATCATAGGCAAGAGAAGTCAGAAATTAGCCTGAATGCTTACAGCTTGACACTTCAGCTTTTAGGTGGCCAGAATTGGAATAGTTGGTTTATCAACTTCTGTTTTCCTGCTGTAGAGTAGACGTGCTGTAGATGCTGGGAAGGAAAAAAACTTGAGGTTTGTTTATAATGTACATTGACACCGGTGCTATTATAGTAGCATGTTCTACAGAACAAATACCAAACTCTTACAACAAAAGATTAAAAAGTGCTTTTGGAGATCTGAGTCCCTACCTGTCTTGCAGTGAAATGACTTTGACAATATCTTGAGCTTCCCTGGTTTCCAGCCACAACACAGTTTGCTACAGCAGACCCAGCCTGGGCATCAGCGAGGTCAGGCTGGCAACTGGGAGCTGACACAAACTGCCTGGCCTGTGCTAAGGGCCTTGGAGGTGGCAGGTGAGTCATCCTGCATCACACTGAGGTGGTGGTGGACATCGCTAAGGTCAGCAGAAAGAGTATCAGCCTACAACAGACTCCTGGCTGTGCTGCAGCCAACTCCTCATGAGCAGCATCAACTCACCCTCTCAATAGGTTAAGCTCCTGTAAAGAACCAGGACTAGGTGCAGCTCAGGCAGGAATGTATAGTTCATTCTGCTCTACTCGTTCTGGGGAGAGGCAGCCAGGAAATTTTGCAGACATGAGGGTAAAGCAACCTCTTCTACTGCACCCTCTTCAGATACTATAGAACCAGTTCGCTGGTGCCTTAAGTCTCCGCTGGAGTGTATGCTTGAATTTCTAATAAAGGAGTGCTCAGCAGCAGCAGTAGGCACGCCTCTGCTAACTCAAACTGTGTAGCACATACATATTATACCTCAGTAACTGTGGTTCATATTCTGGGTTCTTTGGTGAATGTGCATGTGTAGACGTAATTGCTTCCAATATTCATTGCTGCTGTTCCCATGCAGTAGGCAAAATGTGTCGCAATGAGGCTTGCTCAGTTCAACCACCAGCCACAGGTTAAAACAACTTATTCACAAATATAGGAGCTTTCAGAAGGTTACTCAGGGGATACCGAGTTACATTCAGTGATGCTTTAGTCTCACTCAATTTTATTGCAGGCACAGGTACCATGACTCAGCTAACAAGATGGTAACTTACACAGTGATTGCGGAGATGTCACTGTACATGTCTGCATTTTAAGTGTCTGCACAGGTGAAACCTTCTAGCACTAGAAAGAGGAGACTAAAAAGCAGGAGGCGAATCCGCATGCATCAGCTTACTCTGTTTTCCCTTTGTATTAACACAGAGAGGTACATTTATTGCTTCTGTTTCTAAAGAAATATAATGCCTATTATTTTTGCATCTAGTATTTAATCTGTTTACATTTAGAGACATTTAAGTTACTTAATCAGCTGTGATGCTGTATTTTAGAATATTAATAATTTCTCTTTTCTCATTTTTCACTCATCTGCAAAATCCTCTGCTTTCACTATTTATTCAGATGTGTTAAATATTTTCAATACTTAAAATCTCCCTCAGCCTCACAATGTGCTGAAACATTTATTTTTAACTGCTAAACAATTTAACTGACTGATGTTTTCCAGGAGGATATCTGCATCTTCATGGATTTTAAATATTCTGTCTCAAAATGCTCACAAATGTGACACACGATGTTAAAACTGGCAGCTCCTCTTTAACAAAACAGCTCTACCTGACCACTTGGTGTTAATGTGTCCCAGTTTAAGCTTTATCCTGAAAAAGTAACAGAGGAAAATGTCTCTGGTAAAGCTTCTTTTAACATGGCTTTATACTGGAGGAGAAGAAACACCACCTGAAATTATATGGAATTAGATCGATGCAGCAAATAGAAAATAATAACTGATTTAGCAATTAGTTACATCTCCAAACTTTGTTTTCGAACAAGTTTGTACTGGCTTAGTGCTTTGGGTTCTGTGCCTGCAAAAGTTTAATCTATATCGGGTGCCTTAAAACATGTCTAGTGTCCAAGAGCTGCATGGCACAGAGCTTTCTGAAATGTTTTTCTGCCTCAGTTGCGCAGGTGGAAAATGTAATGTAGGCTTTACTCCTTTCTTTTGGTGTTGAGTTTCACCTTCTTTTTTAGGCTCTTGGTGTCTGACACCAAATAAAATTGGGACAATATATGAGACTGTCAGTATCACAAAAGTGAATTGGGAGACACATAGCTCTGTTCGGGATCATGGCAGAGCACTCTAAGCATTGAAACTACTATGAGGACATGAGATCATATTTAAAATAGAAAATAAATGTAACTGGGATCAGGCTGAGGGAAAATCTCTACCTCCTCCAGCAATTTTCCTGAATGAGATAGATTGCAGTATCTTTTTCCCATATGCACCTCAAGAAAAAGAAGGGAATGAATTCTACTAAGCTATTTCATCTGAGGGAGTGGAAATTGCCTGTGTACACTTGGATGAAAGCTTTTACTCTCAGATTCTTTACAGAATAAAAGCTTTGTAGCCAGAACTGTAAAAGCAGTAACTGTAACAGTTCCTGAGCAAATGAGGCCAGTCAGGCTGGAGGTGGTTGTAGCACCTTGTCAGAGGGTTTTCGGGGAGGGAGGAGGGTGCCGTGTGGCAGAAGGCTGGCAGCCACCAGAGAACGCACATCGCGAGGGGAAAAAGGCCACCGATCATTGAGCTGTGGTGTCACACCTCAGAGAGTTAATACAAGCAGGAGCTATAAGTATTTAGAATCAGAAAACCGCCTTCATCTGCTCCAAGACCTGTTCTGCATGAGCGGTGTCTTTTGCTTGGATGCTGGTAGCCTTTCTGGCCTGCTCTCGTTATAAGTTACTGTTCAGGAATTGTTGGCTTGGTCATTGAGCAGTACGGGCTTTTGTTTTTTTCCAAAGACCACACGATAACTGGAATCACGTACTAACTGCAATTTTCTTACTTCTGGCTAGAACACAGTATTTTGTTACACAATATGGATACTTAAAAGTTCTCATCTTGCAACAAACAGACCACCACATACCGCTTCTGAACTCCCCGTCTTGTTTAAGTAATGCACAATGGGGAGGTGTCAGATTCTGGGGGTTTTGTTGCAGTTCATTTTATAACAGATCTTCCTTCTCAAGACCTGAGTTACAGAAATTGAGGGCTTGCAATGGAACAGAACTTGTCTAAAGAAGAAAATAAAAGGAGCCCTACAACTTGCACAGCGTTTGGAAAATGTGAGTCAGGTCCACTTTCAAGCTCAGAAACCAGAAAGCAAATAAAATAACTTAGAAATGTTGCCCAAAATAAATAACCACAGTGTGGGGGCACCTGGCTGGGGAGTATGTGGGGGAGAAGTCCTTCAATTTTTAATCCTCAAGCTTGGCACATCTGCCACAAACTAAATAAACAAATCGTTATTGGAGTCAGGAAAGGACAAGCTAATGTAAAACAGGTTGAGACATAAATTAGTAGCCATAGTAATCTGTCACAGGTGAGTGCTTCTCAGAGCAGTGACTTGAAATGCCAAACAAAACTTTCTACTAAAATCCTCAGAATGTGTTTGTCCAACCACTTTAATCTAAGAATTAGTGACAGCTACTATTAAAAAAATGCATACAGAGAAATATAAACACTGCAAACTGATGTACAGTTTACTAGTAAACTTCCTGCCATGGCTTCTCTGCCATCACAGAGCCTGTGTAGCCATGTGCAGTACTGGACAGCCACAGTAAGTCAGGCCTCTAAATCAGAAGCTATGAAAAATTCAAGCATTGCTTTTTCAAGTTCCAGTGTTTCATGGAATACAATTTCTTCTTTTTCTTTGCAATCATTAGAATTATCAATGGGAAAATAAAATAAAGGCTGGAATTCCTACACAATCATAACTTCAACAAAGGAGTTTATGGTTTTGTGGGGAAAAAAGCACTCACGGTGCAAGACTGAGGATAAAACAATGACAGCCGGTAACAAGTAAACGTGCTCATCTCCTAAATGCTTTCATACTCACAACAACTGTTAAAGCCAACTTTGCCAAAACTTGTCAGGAAATGTCATATTATTTCTTTATATTTGTTCCTTGGATTAGCACTGGCCAGTAACATTTCAATCTCAAAACAGCATGTTAGGCTAAAGACGATGATCACATGAACACTGAGGAAACTGTAAAGCAGATGTGAGAATTACTGGCCCAAATCAACAAATAATTAACATTCCTAATTTTGACCAAATGAGGTGACCTAACAGAGCACACACACAAACATGTGCTCTGAAAACAACTGAGTGGGGCATATTTCTGGAGTGCTTGAGGGGCATTATGACAGTATGTTTGCTCATCCAGTTCAGCCAGCCTTAGTTGTCATCTCACATTTCTTACTTTAGGTTATGACTGCCTAAAAAATTAATTCTGTCTGAAATGGTGTTGAATTTGGAAAACAAATATTCAGCCCTGATTTTGTGATCAGTACTTTCTTTTCAGGCTCACATTGATTTGATCAGAACTGGATGAACAGCACAAGTCTCAACTTCCTTTTTAGGTGTAAAGCTGTAACAATGGTCCTAGAGGTTTTCTTGAATCTTTGCGATATGGGCTGTTTGTGCATAATAGCAAAGCAGGTTTATTTGATGGCTGAACAGTCTTAACAGAGCTAAATAGCTTAGACAGCAAATCTTTATTTAGATTTAATTGCCGCAGAATCTAATTAACAGTTGTATATTAAAAACTTGAGAGTCTCTGATCTCTTTGAAGATCATCAATGCTGCCAAAACTACAAATTCATAAAAATCATGAGACTGATTTACACTGTGAGATTTTCACACTGAAGTCATGTATGCGATTTCTTCAGAAGGAAAATGATGGCTGTCATTAAAACCCAACAAAAACACAGAAGTTATTTAAAAGGCCAAATCTGGGAAAAAGTGTGAAACATTGGAAGAACCGGTAATGAAGAGACTTGCCTGGTATAAACAGCAGACTACGTAAGTATCACTTCGATACTGCAAAGTTTCATGCTATCGTAAGGAGGAATCTAGGAAACATTTATATGTTATCTACAGAGTTCTAATGACAGAACTGTGCCCCTGGCATGGGTGGGTGCAGCCCCACTCTGCCTGGTTGCCAAATGATGGGGTGGGCCTGTTGCACAGGGCTCCGAGTAACATGAGGCTGTAGCTTATTTCTCAGGTTTCTCTGCCACAAAACAGACACTCTTTGGTTTACTTGATCTGATAGGCAGACAGGAAAAAAAAAGAAGTTTCAATACTCCACTGTAAAGAATACACTACTGTAAAGGAGGGAAGCAAGAGCTAAGGTCACCTACAATCAAGATTTTATGTCTCTCATCCCTTCAAAATCCTTGGCTGCTGCACTACTTGAATCAGGAGAAAGTTCAGGTTTAAAAGTAAAGACCAAAATAATGCAAGTGACTTTTTTTCTTTTGTTCATCATCTTTTCCTTCCTACTTCTTCACTGTAGATAACTAACTTCCCTTCAGTCCTCGGGGGGACTGACTGTACAGCTCGGCCCCCAGCTGCTTCAGAAACGGCTCTTCGTTTTGCTAAAAGCAACTTGTCCGGTTGCAGAACACAGCCTTCACGCTGTTTCTCAGATGCAGCAACTGACCACATGCAGAATGTGGAAATAAGGCCTACGGCTTCCTTTTTGCATGTTAAATGGTACCAGAATATGATGAAAACCTGTAACTTCTCTTCTTCAGATCTGGAGAGAACATCTGACCATGACTGCTGTACTAGCAAGACAAATCCTGCACTGGTTCACTTTCTTACTTGCATTATTTCCTCTGCTTTTGCAAACAATAGCATCTGCCCAGGTTCTACCACCTGACTCTAGGGCATGTAGATCCCTTGAAAGGAATGCCACAGCCACACAAGGAGGAAATCCAATGCTTCAAACAATAATGCATGAATATCCAGTGCAATTCAGGCAAAGTCAGGTTTTCATACGTGACTCCAACAACTTTTTGGTGAGCAGTGAGAAGCAGCTGCACTCTGATACTGCAGAAGCGGAGAAGTCAGAAGTACCCACAGGTTAATGAGACCATGAAAAATAAAACCTTTTTCCTTCTGCATGGAGTTCTGTTGTATTTTCTATAGCTTCTCTCTGAACTCTTTTTTTGACCTGGAGCAGCTGGGAATATTAGCCCTCCAGAAACAAGTTTTGCAGGAAAATCTCATTACATACACTACATTTCAACCCAGAACACATTTTACAGCCCGTTTTGAAAACAAAGCTACTAGTTGTGGTGCTGTGATGTTACTGCCCATGTTACAATAAGGATTTTGTGACCTGACTCCTATCTCACCACTCTATCAGATTGGTTGGCTTTTGCAAAGTCTGATTAAGCATTAACTCAAAACATAAATCCTAAGGAATTTCCTCAGTCACTTTGACATTTTCTAGTTTGCTACCATGCATAAAAACCCCATTCTACAAAATTCTATGCTGTCACTTTTGTGAATGAATGCAAAACACTCCCGGAGCCACGGTAAATACAGACTTTTACATGGAGACACTTAATTCATTCCAGCTGCATAATCTCTCAACTACTGCTATGTCTTTTATTTTCCTAATTAAACCACCTGTCATTTCAGATAAATGGCTAAAACTACCTGCCTGTTTTGAGTTTAGGATCCAGAGAGGACATAATAACATGATGGTTGTTCAATCTGTATTCTCCCAACAGATAACTAAATTCAAAATCCAAATGAAAGGCAAATGTTTGGTAGGACAGTGAAGCAGCTGCAGCAGCCTGGCAGACTGCATCCCTAGTGGGAAGCAAGTCCTCTGCCTTTAAAATCTCGGCTGTTCTCACAGTTAGGAACACGCCCTTAGGAAACAGCAAACAGATTCTCCCAAATACAGGGAACTGCACACGGTTTCCAAATAAGGAATTCTCCATGGAGTCTTAAAGGAAATCAACCTCTTTTCCTAATGTAAGTCAAATTAATAATTTTTCCCCTAGAAGAGACTTAAATATACTTTCCTAGATGAACACATTCACTTCAGCATTTTTAAGTTCCTATGCTTTCAGTTTTGTTTTTGAGAAAGGATATAGAAACAATGTCTCTGGTTCCAGTAAGCAAAGTTGTTCCTCTAGTTTATTCATATTCTCTGCTCCAACTGATTTGGGAGAGCCTGTCTGCCTGCTGAGACAAAATAAAAAGCATTTTTTAAAAATACAAACTCTATTTCTGAAGTCTGTAGAGAATATGTTCATGTGACAAGTATTTGTTACGGCTTCCAGAACAAAGGGGCCAAACCCACATGTGTCTAACTCATTCAAAAGGGAAGGAAGGAAGGAAGGAAGGAAGGAAGGAAGGAAGGAAGGAAGGAAGGAAGGAAGGAAGGAAGGAAGGAAGGAAGGAAGGAAGGAAGGAAGGAAGGAAGGAAGGAAGGAAGGAAGGAAGGAAGGAAGGAAGGAAGGAAGGAAGGAAGGAAGGAAGGAAGGAAGGAAGGAAGGAAGGAAGGAAGGAAGGAAGGAAGGAAGGAAGGAAGGAAGGAAGGAAGGAAGGAAGGAAGGAAGGAAGGAAGGAAGGAAGGAGCCTTAACAACTGTTTAATCTGCTTTTGCTCTGTTGGCCTTTTGCTGAGTAACAGGCTTTAGGAACCCTTACAACCAAGGTCAAAGATACCTGCACTGGCATGGATTTAAAAACCCTTGCCTGCCACTTCCAGCCAAGCCACCTCTGCCTCTGTGGTACTTGCAACATCAGCTCGTGAGCTCGTGGACAGAACTGACAACATCACTTATGTACAAATCAACAGTTCCTGCCTGGAATTCTGATCTTTCTCCTATACTAGTGCTTTGTATCAAGTTCTTACTTGCAACTTTCTGAGAGTTGTTTTAGCCCACAGGCAGACCACGCAGTTAGTGCTGCGAGATCTCCCAATAAAAGCAGGATCTAATTATTAATGATTTTTTTTTCCCTCTGAGAAGTTGGTAAGCAATCAGATTCATTGGGGGCATGGCCTCTGACCAGCCTACAATTCAAATTTCTTCCCTATACCCTGATGGGCAGCAGTGGCTGTGACCTGCTCCAGCCACTTCAGTCCCTGGAAGATGTCAGCAGTGATGCTCCCCCAAATCTGTCTTCAAGAACAAATACAGCGTTAGATCCTATAAAGAGGGCAACACAGCTGGAATTTCCATGCATATCATCTGACACTCAGTTTCCATCTCTAAGCTGAGGAGTTCAGAACAATGTTTTTCTGCTCCAGCAGATACTGAACTTCCTCGTATGTTTTTTTTGCTGGTAACAACAGGGCAATCAATAAACACTGTGAAAGGAATACTGGGACTTTGTTTTGGCTTGAAGGAAATAATGCCCTCATTCCGTAAAGTTTCCTCTTCTACTTGGAGAGAGGGGAAAGGTGGGGAGCAGTGAGAGAGAAGGTTCACACATCTCCCATTTCACTTCTCTCTGACACAATGGAGGGCGTTGTGTTCCACATCTGGCCTTAACTTGAGTGCTGGACAACCCCCACCCAGTGACACTCTCACCATCACTCTCTCAGTTTTGTTCATCCCTGGGAAAGCTCTCTCTTGCCTGGCATGCTCTTGCCTCCTCCTCCCACCCACCCCAGTTTCCCTGGCAGCTGTGTCTGAGCCTTGCTCCAGCCCTTAGGATGTCTCCACCTACCTCTTCCTGCCACAAAAACCCTTCAGATTCATACCACATCTGCTGCCTTGGATAACGAGACACCAACTGCTGAGCTGTGTCACCTCTCAAAGACACAGGTGGGGCAAGGAATGCAGAAGTGGCTTAATGTACCCTGGCAGCTCTTTTTCTGCTTGGATGCCTAGGGATCCACACTCATCAAGAACTGAGTCTGTTTTAGCAGCTCTTGGATTCCTCCAATTCATCCCAGCAGCCCCTATAGCACACAAGGGTCACCACAGTGAATGCTCCCTGTACAGCAACTGTGTGGGAGCACTTACGAGTGTCTGATACAGCTCTCAGGATATGACAGTTCTCCTACTACAGTTGTGATCCTTCATGATTCTTCAGCTGCAACAACCTGGCCCTCATGGATCCTCAGCAGCTGTGAGGGCCCTTATGCCATTCCCTTGAGCATGATGCAGTGAAACACGCAGCTCCAGCACAGCCAGGGATGGAAGGGTGCAAAGGATTTTAAGAGAGGGTGAGGCTGGGAGAAGAGGCAGGAAGGTGAGAGCTGTACAGCTCTGTGGAGATGAGGAACAGGGCTGCAAAGGGCCTCCTCCCTCCTTTGGGAGGAGATGTGTCACTGGAAGCTCTGCCAGAAAGAGGAGTGTGCTTCAGACTCCCTCTTGACATCTCTTTTTTGGTGGAAAAATGTGTGAACTAGTTCAATGCATCACTATTTAGGAGGTGGCTTGTTCTGTTTGCTCCATTCTAAGTTGTTAAAAATGGAAATACCAAAAATGAAATAAATTTTCCAGAATCTCACTCCATCACTGACTGAAAAGTAGCAAACATTTTTACACTTATTTCTAGCTGGTATGTCATTTAATGTTGCAAAACTGTAAAGTTTGGGCTGTAAATGCTTCAGGGAACTTAAAACTATTTCCACTGGATCTTAAATCACAGAAACATTTCTATTACTATGAATTCCTTACACTGTACAAAAATGAGCTCTGATGCTTTTAAATATAGCTCTTCTTTATATACCTCATACCATTATAGCAGGAAAGGGTTCATAAATATTGAGTATTATACCCCAAATAATGTCAAAAAAATTAATGTCAAGATTCCTAAAGAGAAAAACTGTAGTTTTATGACAGTAGGCAGCAGGGACAGAAGAGAGAGAGACAGAGAGAGACAAAGAGAAAAGATCCTTTATTAAAAGCTGAATATTATACAGAAGCAAATATATTTCTAATAATGGAACTCTCAGAAAATGTATGCTATGAATCCCTTAGAACCCTTCAATACTCATGTGTGGAATGTAATATGTGCTGGAGGCCCAAAACAAAGAACACATACGAATATTTCAAGGAATTAATTTAAAATAGTGTAGGTTTCCTGCATATGGTGTAAATTATTCTGACTGCAATTTCAAACCCCTTTATACCTGAGATGAATAAAAGCAAGTTTCCTATATTCCCAGAATATAGAAATATAGCTCTAAAATGAGCGATGCTCATCAAAATAAAGGGCATGTGAAAACTTTGAGATTCTGCTTGACTGCATGATAAATTAGGGCTTTCTCTCCTTAATTTTACTGGCTTTTTTATATTAGGAAAACCTCAGTGCTGACCAAAAGCAAGTTGTTTTTTTATCCCCACAGTAGGTGAATGATTCGAACATTTCCTATCCAACCCACATTTCTATTCCATGTTTCCTGGAGACTATTAGAGTCCCCAGCATGCCAGCTTAGTTGTCATGATAATAAAACTATGCCCTGTTCAGTTTCTGGAAGACAGACCAGGATCCAAATCCAAGAAAGGGTTCATGACTGTGAACCAGTTAAGGAGCCTTCCTCCAGTCCAGAGTTAGTTAAGTAAGACCCTGAGCCTCAAAGATTTACATGTCTAACTTGTATTTAAAGGTACCTAATTACCTTTAAGAATCTGAGCCTAAGTCCCTTGGGGTTAACCTGTTGCTCTCTCCTTACCATTTCCTACAGCTATTCCAGGGAGATCCTTGTTCAGTTTGCTGACACTAGGCATTTCAGGAGGGAACAGTACTCTCATCTCAAAACCGTGGATGCTATGAGGTATCAGAGCAGTTAAAAGCAAAGGTGCTTGAAGGAAACTGCTGGCACCTTTTAGATCCCCACCAAGAATTCAGCTTCTCATTCCCACTGACTTGACTTTGCACACACCTTTAAACCCACCTACTGTCCCTTCTTATTCTTTCCACCTCCTATATGCTTAAATATGACTTCTTCCACGAGCCTTACATAGCAGGCTGCCTTCCTCTGAGAAGCAGCAGGCTTTTTCCTTCCTCTCCTGCTTTGTAACATCCTTGCTTTGAAATCCATCCAGTAAGCTCCTTAAGCACATGGAGTCACAAGTACTTAGCACAGAAGGGTATTACATTACTACTAATAATAGTAATAATAAAAATAATAAGAATAATAACATAGTTAATAGCCCATAAATGGAACCTTAAGGGGCTTCTAATCTTCACACGTGCTTGGAAAGCAACTTTCCGAAACTATTTAATTTGGGTGAGAGTTCTTAGCAGCAATATAATAAGTAAAGTATCAAACAAGTTTGTACACTTACATAGCCAAGTGGGCTCCAGCACAAGGTGATATGTGTATATAGTTCTGCTGTGGCAGAGCATTGCCTATACCTCGATTCCTGAGGCTGACTTTTAAACAAAGTTTGCAGAGAACATGTAGGATGTGTTACTCTTCTGCAATACTCACTTGAATCTGGGTGCCAGGTTGGAGGAGTGAATCATTTTGGAAGCAGTGGATTTCTTTAAGTTTCCTGAAATAAGAAATGACATAATGTATGCAGTTACGCACATGCTAGCAATACACTGTTGATGCTTATATTTAATGATCTTGATTTTTTTAACTTAAATGATGTCATATAGAATTCCAACGACCCTGGTGTTTGTAGGAACATTTTGTTTTCCATTTTTGTGGAAGATTTCAGTACCAAATGTGTAAGCAAAATGTGCAGAGTTAACAGTGCCGCTGGAGTTGCTGGTTTTACTTGGGAGTGAAATGTTGCTGATGTATAAAAAACTGAGATACCCTCGAGTAACGATTTTTGGTTCGGAACAACGTGACTACAGTGTCACGCCCCCACTGCTCAGCAGGAGGACCTTCCACGAGATACTAATCACTGAGTTTCCCATGAAATACACATATTTTAGTAACAACTTGAATGGTTCAGAGTGCAGTATAGCCCATCGCCTCTCCATTTCTCTCACGTTTTCCCTCCCGGCTCCCAGGAGGGGCCCCCGCGGGGCTGACAGGGCCGCGCCGGCCGCCGCCGCTCCCGCCCTCTCCCGCGCAGCAGCGGCACTAACGGCCGCGGCCGCCATGGAAACGCGATCGCTCCCAGCCCGCCCGCCCCGCCTTGGGGAGCTGAGAGAAACCCGTCACGGGGTTTCCTTCGCGCCATGCGGTGCTGTTGTGGGGGAATAAATAAATAAATAATCATTAAAAAAAAAAAAATCGTCCACATTTAGTCAGCGCACCGTTTGTTATATTTACTTTAACAAGCTAGGAAAGCGGCAGCGGGCCCAGCTGGTGGTGAAGGGGAGGAAATGTACTCGAGAGGGCAGAGGAGGCGCTGAGGGGGCGGGCGGGGGCTGACAGGGCTGGGGGAGGCGGCGGAATGGCGGGGGCTGGAAGGGGCGGCGGTGGTGCTCGGGCCGGATCTGGTGTGCACAGATGGTGCTTGGAGTCTGCTCCCTTAAGGGCTGCGAGGGCCGGGGCAGGGGGTGTGCAGCCCGCGGGGACGGAGGTGCCGTGGTTGAGGAGGCACTGAAGGCAGAAGGTAGAACGGCGTTCCCGAGCAAGGCAAAGAGAAAGACACTGTGTTCAAGGGGGCGAACGTAATGTTTCGCTGGGAAGAGCAAAGGCAACAAAGCTACTGTTCATCCGTTCTCATTCCTCTTCCAAATGTGGAGGACCCGTTGCCCATCAGGGTGCTGACTGACCATGCAGCCGAGCTGGTCGCAGGGCCGGCTGCCACCCAGAAGCTGCTGTGCAGCCCTCCACTTAGAACCGTAGAATGTCCTGAGTTGCCAGGACCCACAAGGATCATCGAGTTCAATTGCTGTCCCTGCATATGACAACCCACAGTTCACACCATGTGTCTGACGGCGTTGTCCAGCCTCTTCCTGAATACTGACAGGCGTGGGGCTGCTTCTTTCCTCATCCCTGTGCTGCCTCCCCGCTCATCCTGCCCAAAGCCAGGGCACAGAAGCAGAATGGTGGAGGGGCTGGCTGCTGCTGCAGAGCTGAGGGGAATGGGATGACCCCTGCTGATAGACCAGCTGGGCTGGAAACATGGATCTGCACCCACGGTTTGCTATTCCTCTCCTGTCAACAAATAACAGCAAGAAACCATCAAGTCCCTGCACCACTCATCTGTAAAAAAGATGGCAGTTTGCTACTTATGGACATTAATCCATGGCAGAAGGGCATGCTGTGGAGTAACAGTGTTCATCAAGCCTGATGATGATCATGTAGTAACATATTAATACGTTATTTCAGATGATGGGATGAGCATCTTCTCTTTGCTTTTAATAGAACCTGCAAAATTATGGTGCAGGACTCAATTTATCTTGCACATACTCATTGTGTTGCAGGTTTCAGTGGTGTGATCATGTTCTTTTTTCCGCAGTTGCCTCTCTTCCTCAGTGAATGAGGTGGATGGTGCTCTGGGGATGAGTTGTAGCTGGGCACTGAAGGGGAATGTTGTCCAGCCAGCTCTTGCTTGAGTTTTGCAAAAACTGGAACATATTTAGTGAGCATTGTGGTGGAGGTCTGAGGGAGACAAGATGGTCCCAGGACCAAGGTAGTTAAACACCACTTGGCAGCACTGCAGTCTCTAACTGGTGACACAACTGCGACACCATGCTGGGCAGCAAGTTAAAGTCCAGCCCACTGGCCAGGAGGCTTGTGCTCCATTGCTCGGATGTCCAACCCGCTGCAGCCAAGTTCACCAGCTTCCACTCCCACTAAAGAAACTGGCAAAAAATGCTAAATACTCTGAAAAAGCAAGTGAAACAAAAGTTGGAGGTGCCTCAGACCGAGAATCTAAAGTACTGTGTCCCTTTATCAGCCTCAAGGTTTAGTTAAATGAGTATTTCCTCCAATACCAAAGCTAGATTTTTTTTCCCCACATCACGTCTGCCCGCACACTTCCCTGCCCCTGCATAGCAGCTACCAGCTCCCCAAAGGCACTAATACAACCTGATGTGGGCCTGCAGTGGAGAAGGGTCACAGGCCAAGCTCATGAATGATTGCATCAGTGCTACCACGGAGGCAGCGAGCTGTGCTGCCAGAGTGGGACCGGGTAGCTGGAGATGGGGCCAGGAGAGGGGCAACATCTTCAGCTGCTTGTGCCATGGTGAGGAAACTTTCCTGTAACTACTGCCCCTGTCCCTCATCGCTAGAGTAGTAATGGTGGTGGTAAAACTTGCTCCTCACCTCCAAAATGCATGTAACAACATATACATTCATATTGGTGAGTTACTGTGCCTTCTGAGCCCCCGAGCAACATCGATGATGAATTCTCTGTGCTGAGCAGAGCTGGGGCAGCATTCAGCATATAAAAACACACAAACACAGAACAGAGAAGAAATCAAATTATTGACCAGGTGCTCACCAAGTGGTCACTGGCTGTTCTGCTCACCAAATGAAGCTAGAATCCCACAGGAAGAGAACCCACCCTAGAACATCACATGTAATTAAAGACTGTGTGCTCGCATGATTGTGTAGGGGGCTAAGCCAAGGGAACAGCTCTTAAGCCAGCGTTTGACTAAAATACTCATTTCCTTTGAGATATTGTATTTATCCAAAAATACCTCTCTTCCCACTTAGATCTGCTCAGGGCAGCTGATCCTCCAGCCTGCCCGTGGCACTGGGGAAGGTGCTGCAGACTGCAAGCAGTGTCCCAGTGCCCGAGGAGCGGTGAGGAGATGTCAGGGGCCTCCTGATTCCCCAGCACAGCCCTTCTCCTGCCCCGAGCCGGGCAGGGACTGCTGAATTCTTTTCCTCGCACCCAAAGCAGGATGTGAGTGGGGAGCCGGACGGCCTCAGCCACTGTGCAGGTGGAGGGTGGGAACCTGTGTTCCCCGGGGAAAGGCAGGCTCCGGAATACATTATTGATTTGCTGGGGAGACTTGCTGGAGGGCAGAGAGAGAACAGGACAGCTGTGCCCTATGAGAGGATGGCTTGTCCCACCAGAGATCAATGTGCTTCAGCAGACTGGGGAGCAGGAGCCAACGAAGCCAGAAGTTAGCCGAGCAGAAGCTTCCTTTGTTCTGTTTGTCTTATGGAAGAAAAAGAAATGAGGAAATGGGTTTAATGATTCTGGATTACAAAGAGAAATAACCTCTTTATTTACAGAGTAGCGCAGCCCATCCATCTGTGCCAGTTTTTTTTTAAGACTCTTTTAAGGTTGTGTATAGCTGGGAAAACAGTGACTGGTAAGGGTGGGGAATGTAGAGAGTTCAGGCATGTTTGTTGGTTTACTTTTGGTTTGAAATAAGGGCAGCTTCAGGGACAAATGGCCAAGTTCCCAAACCAGTATTTTGTGGTTTTACAATCACACTTTCAAAAATGTTTTCTTCTTCCTGTTGCTGTGCAGAAGATCCACCAAAATAGCCCTGAAGATTGCCAGCACACCAGGCAAAAGAAAAAAATATTGCTAATAGCATCTGTTTTGCAGTTTGTGTGACATACAACACCAGGAGACAAATAGCTTTGAAATGCAAGTGTGTTTTCAATTGCTTGTAATTTGACAGTGGCTCTTTAAGAACATAATGTTGCCTCCGGAGTTTATTTTACAGTTCCCAGTAAATAAGAGTTAGGCTGCCAGGCGTGGTTACTTTGGGGTTTTTTTAGTTGTTCCTAAAATCATGGTCTACAAACTCCTAAAATGCAGATTGAGATCTGCATATATTTGAAAGGATTTGTTCATTGCAACCCCACAGCACTCCATATTCTGCTTTACTGTTCCGTATTTGCCTGTAAGTCTGTTTTCGAAGAACTTGTATTTTCTAACTTTGTTCTCCTTAATAAGAAAATATGAAAAGCACTTCCCTTTTTTTTTTTTAATTGGAATATCTATGATGATACAAAAATAATGAGCCAAACAGAACAGAAGTGGTCGCTGCTATGACACTGTTCATGCTGATAGGATGCATCTTGGGATGGTTTTGGTCCATGCAGACAGCACTCTGCAGGCAATGCCCAGGCACAAGCCAGAAACCATTCCCAGTAGACTGTGCGGGGGCTTGTTTTAGAAGAGAAGGAGAATGCTGCCCCGTGGACACAGGTTGGGCAGTGCTTCTGGTCCTTTGAGTCAGAGAACAGGCACTGAACCTGTTCAGGTTGCTAATACAGATGTAACTGGAATGATTTATGAAAGAGGCAATTCCCCGTTTTCAACTGGAAGGCTCAGGAGCAAATGGTGAGGTGAAGCAGCCAGGGCAAGCAATAGGAGATCTTGGTATACAACACAAATATTCTTTTTATTAAGTTTCAGGGCTATAGATTCACAATATTGATGTCAGGTTTTTAATGATCAGGTAAATAATATGAAGTGCTACCAGAAGCCTCAGTGTAAGTTGGGGAATGACCTATTAGACAGCAGTGTAGGGGAAAGGGACCTGGGGGTCCTGGTGGACAGCAGGATGACCATGAGCCAGCACTGTGCCCTTGTTGCCAGGAAGGCCAATGGCATCCTGGGGTGTATTAGAAGGGGGGTGGTTAGTAGGTCCAGAGAGGTTCTCCTTCCCCTCTACTCTGCCCTGGTGAGACCACACCTGGAATATTGTGTCCAGTTCTGGGCCCCTCAGTTCCAGAAGGACAGGGAACTGCTGGAGAGAGTCCAGCGCAGGGCAACAAAGATGATTAAGGGAGTGGAGCATCTCCCTTATGAGGAAAGCCTGAGGGAGCTGGGTCCCTTTAGCTTCGAGAAAAGGAAACTGAGGGGTGACCTTATTAATGTTCACAAATATTTAAAGCGTGAGTGTCATGAGGATGGAGCCAGGCTCTTCTTGGCGACAACCAACTGTAGGACAAGGGGTAATGGGTTTAAACTGGAACACAAGAGGTTCCACTTAAATTTGAGAAGAAACTTCTTCTCAGTGAGGGTGACAGAACACTGGAACAGGCTGCCCAGGGGTGTTGTGGAGTCTCCTTCTCTGGAGACATTCAAAACCCGCCTGGACACATTCCTGTGTAACCTCATCTAGGTGTTCCTGCTCCAGCAGGGGGATTGGACTAGATGATCTTTTGAGGTCCCTTCCAATCCCTGACATTCTGTGACTTTGTGATTCGGTACTTAGCTGTTCTGTGCCTTTCCTGTGTAGTGATTCTGGCCCTACACAGAATCAGACAAAGCTGGTGAGGGGCCTGGAGCACAAGTCTTATGAGGAGCGGCTGAGGGAACTGGGGCTGTTTAGCCTCGAGATAAGGAGGCTGGGGGGAGACCTTATCACTCTCTACAACTACCTGAAAGGACGTTGTAGCATGGAGGGTGTTGGTCTCTTCTCCCAAGTAACAAGTGATAGGACAAGAGGAAATGGCCTCAAATTGCACCAGGGGAGGTTCAGATTGGATATTAGGAAAAAGTTCTACACAGAAAGTGTTGTCAGGCATTGGAACAGGCTGCCCAGGGAAGTGGTGGAGTCACCATCCATGGAGGTGTTTAAAAGGCATTTAGATGAGGTTCTTAGGGACAGGGTTTAGTGCTAGACTTAGGTTATGGTTGGACTTGATGATCCCGAGAATCTCTTCCAACTGAAATGATTCTTTGATTCTATGACTTTATGTTAGGATCTCAAGCTGGCGGAACATATAGGGTGCATGGATCTGCTTGCCTGGTTTCTTTATTGAATGGATAGTGATTTTAAGTAACAAAATGCAGGTTTGTGTCACTTTCAGCTGCACCAAATATATTGGCATAGTCTCAATCAGAAAATGTGCTTTTCCTCTATGGTGTGAAATACGAGCTCCGAGGTAAAGGGAGAAAAAAGCTGGATAAAATTTGTGTTTTCTTCTCCTACCAGAAGTCTGTAACCTCTGGCAGCGAGTGTCATGTCAGATGGGTGTGTTCACGCTTCAGATGTTGCCACTAAGCCTGCCAGCATCTGTCTGTGAGAGACCAACCTCAATTTGAAGGAGAACAGAGATGTCAGGAACCTGCCTTCTCTGGCGTGCTGCTTCAGCTGTTTATTCACCGAACTTAGGGATGCAGCAGTTGTAAAACAACAAAATAAATTCCAGCTTCCCTTCCCTCCCTCCCCAAACACCCTGTGTTCTCCCTAAATAATGTCTGTGGTCACCTGTTTATGTTACTTGCAAAGTTTCCACTTACCACAGTCATTTTGTAGGAACAAGTATGTTTCTTCAGTGCTAGAGAATATGGCTTTATGATAATAAGAGCAGAAATAGGGAATGGAAAAAAGACCAGAGGAGAGTAAAGGCCTCGCCTGGTGCTGCCGTTTTAGCAGGCAGCCTGAGCAGAGAATCGGGTAAAGCCAGGCAGTACTTCATTCCAAGCCATCACGTCAGTTGAGACTGAAAGCAATTACTGCCAGTTTTGAAATCACGTTTAGGGTTGGATGATGATTGTTCAGGCAAGCAGGCCATCTATGCAGTTAACTCCTTTTAACACTTTTAATTTGTCTGATTCACAG
Source organism: Patagioenas fasciata (assembly GCF_037038585.1). NCBI lineage: Eukaryota > Metazoa > Chordata > Aves > Columbiformes > Columbidae > Patagioenas > Patagioenas fasciata. Next base: position 31,474,824 of record NC_092521.1, on the reverse strand, counting down.
GTTGCCACATCTGAAAACAGTGAAGTCCAGTTAAGCTTGGAAACAGAACAAGGGGACCTATGTGCACCTTAAAACTGCCCTTCTTAAAACCAAGATGGGAAATGCCAAGTCCTCACCCCTAAAGCAGCTCTGCTTTAAAATCCCTGAGGTTTTGCTCCTCTCTCCTCCTCTTAGGCTGTGTGAATGTCTGGGGAGTTTAAGTCACAGAGACTGTCACTGGAGTAAGTGTCATGCTGACTTGAAGCTTCATTAGAGCAGTAGTCCTGTTGTACTCCAAAACAGCCATCTGTAGAAGAGGAGGTGGGTTATGCAGTTGATAAGCCTTTAAAATCAAATAACAAGCTAAGCTGCTAGATACTTAAGGTAAGTCTTTTTTCACTGAGGAAAGACACAGATGTTAAGGAAAAGCCTATATATATAGAAGGAGAGCTCTTCCAGCATGAAGTTGGATGTGTGTGGAATCAGGATGTGCTAATTGAGACTTGCACAGATAATTCACTGAACTCATACACTCCTTTGTTTTATGAGTCTGAAATTTCCAAAGGTGCCTCTGGGACTTAGGCATTCAATTTTTGGTGGTAGCCGGGTGCTTAAATGCAGTAATTAGAAGTACAGACTTACTGTGAGGGCACAAAGAGAAGAGCAGAGTGAGAAATCATCTTTTCACCAAAAGTGATGCCAGAGCATGCTCACAGTTCCCTTGAAGCTGCCACAGCTGTGCACCATTTCACTGAGAATGGCATCTTTGAACAACCCCAGCAGTTGTGCGTTTGTAAATTGGCTTTCAAAGGTTACAGGTTTTCCTTATCAGTATGGAGGAGGAGAAACCTCTTCTGAAATGCTTGTTGATCCTACCCCGGCTTGACCCAGAGAAGTCTGCAGTGCTTCTGAAATGAGCTATTCCTGCTTTTATGTTGCTCTTAAGTGGAAGGCTCTCTGTGCTTGGCATTGTAAGTGTCAAAAGCCTCCAACCTACACAAGCCTACAGCCACATAACTGTGTATTTCCCTTTTTATTGCAATCTTTCCTCAGAACTGTGGCATACGGATAAATGGTGACATTTCCCCAAACAATTCCAATAATCAAATATGAGAACAGCCAAAAATCTGTATGTGAATTTAAGTCTTACAGAAAATGAAAGTGGATTTTTATAGCATATCTTTAAAGCTAAGTAACTAAAAATGCACTTCATCTTTGGAATCTCACATTAAAACCACTACTAAGAGAAAATACCCGTTTTTCCTTTTTCTCAGATCCTGCCACAGCTTGTATTTCGTGTGGTGAAATTAGTGTATTAGGCACTGAATTGAAAGAAACAAAGTGACAGAACTTGTCCTTTGTTTATCTTTTTGATTTGCTTGCTTCTTGCCTTTCAGGCCTGAGTTGGTACCTTCTACCCTTTACAGAAATAACACTCCTTTACATTACAAGCCCAAGTCACCAGGCCCAGAGAAAAGCCTACACTGTCAAACCATTTCTGTGAACTCTCATGACATCTATGAGGAGTGGCAAGAAGAGAAGATGTGAACATGGTAAGAGAGAAACTACAGTGCACAGCAGTGTCACTGACGAGCATAGAGGATGGTAAAGGAGTACTGTGCTGGTTTGGGCTGGGGTAGAATTAATTTTCTTCATAGTAGCTACTCTGGGGCTATGGTTTTGATTTGTGCTGGCGTCAGTGTTGATAACACAGGGATGTTTTAGTTATTGCTGAGCAGTGCTCACACAGAGCCAAGGCCTTTTCTGCTTCTCACTCCACCCCACCAGCAAGTGGGCTGGCGGACACAAGAAGCTGGTAAGGGACACAGCCAGGACAGCTGACCACAGGGATATCCCACACTATATCATGTCATGCTCAGTGTATGAAGCTGGGGAAAAAGAAGGAAGGGGGTGACATTCAGAGTTATGACATTTGTCTTCCCAAGTCACTGTTACACGTGATGAAGCCCGGCTTTCCTGGAGATGGCTGAACACCTGCCTGCCCATGGGAACTAGTGAATGAATTCCTTGTTTTGCTTTGCTTGTGTGTGCAGCTTTTGCTTTAGCTATTAAACGCTCTTTATCTCAACCCAGGAGTTTTCTTATTGCTACCCTTTTGATTCTCTCCCGCATCCCATTGAAGGTGAGTGAGTGAGTGGCTGTGAGGTGCTTAGTTGCCAGAGAATTGCAGAGAGATGTGAATTATACTTCTATGCATGGCACAAATAGTGGAATAGAAGTGTTCTCAGAGTGATTGTGATTACCTCAACACACAAGATAGAGACCTTGGACATCTAACCTACATCCTGTTAATCTGAACAGTCATTTGCCCTCTAAGAGCATACTTTGCCTTCCATGTAGATTTAATTCAAATTTAATTGGGCTTTAACAGGGACAGATAAGAGAAGTTGCCACCAGACATCTTTGACAGATTTTTAAAAGTCTGTTTTAAATCAGAAACTAGGTGACATAAAACATCTGGTGGCTTGTCCTCAGAAATAGTCATTTGCTCAGTTTACAAGGCCGAATTCTCTGCCTGCTTCAACCTGCTGGGGAAAGATTAGAATATCTTCAGAAATGTTTGATGTGCACACTGGCTTTCACTGTGCTGGGACCCAGCTGGTTTGAGCAAGCCAGGTTTCCTGTCTGCTTCAAGACAGCCTTTCCACATCATGGAGGTTTCTTGTGAAGGAAGAGTTTTGCTCTGTGCTTGTTGCAGTCTGAGCAGTGCCAGTTTGAAGGGGCTCCGTGGTGGTGAACACAACCTGCCAACCTTTTGGGTGAGCCACAGCACACTGTGATCTCAGCAGAGAACATCCTTCAACCCTGCATGTGTTCCACCTCCCAGGCAACAAGTCTGCAGAGCAGGTAGCGTAAGTGCTCATGTCTTGCTCCCCTGTGGATGCTCTGTCAGACCAGGCCAGCAGGAACACAGTAGCTTGCCCCTTTACATCCTCTGCCAGAGTTCAAAGAAAGTACATGTGCAGTCCTAGGTCTGTGAGAGGAAGGACGCTTCCTAGCAGGGCATGGTACAGGAGAGACAACATCCTCCACCCTACTGCTTGACTGCACACTCCAGCACTGGGAAGAGCTTTGTTGCTGTAGTAGTCATAATTCCTTGTAGAAACTTCAGCTTCAGCTGATTTCAGTGAAAGGTGCAGGTGTTTTGCTGAGCAAGTAAGAAAATCAGAACACTGTTTTTGTCTCAGGTTCAGGGTAAAGACTGAAAAATGTGACCACTCCCCTTCCCCCCTTCCCGAAATATTTAGAAATGTTCTCATGTGTAATGTTCCATTTTGACATTTTCCAATTCAAATCAGTTCATTTTGGCTTTTTTGGCTTGGTTTCATGTGGATCAGATCTGTCTACTGACAGGTAGTTTTAGTGCCTCTGCTCTGTAGGCCTCAGGATCTGCATCCTATTCAACACAGTCACAGTTCTCCTACTGCAATGTTCCACTCTGGCAAGAGAACAGAGTGCATTAAGGTAAAAATCATCTTGACAAGAAGAACCATGCCACTGAGGAAAAAGGATTAAGTATATCAGTTTACATATCCCAGGAAGGTCTTATGGGGCTTAGGCACAAACAGGTTACTACCAAACTGATCCGGCTTGTTTCCAGTGTGTTCCAGCAAGCCATGTTTGAATTAAGATGATTGATTCACTGATCAAATACTTCATTTTTCTAGGAAAAAAATTACCAACTTCCTCATAGTTGCAGGATCCTATTTTGGTGCAAGTTTGAAAACAAGTGTAAAGCTATATTTGACAATCACCCTCTTATTTATAGACTTTGATACAGACTAAGGACACCAGACTCAACTCTTTAAAATGTTGGTCAGGGAAGAAATTGTTCAAATGTTTGCTGAACAAGACTATTATAAACTGGATTAATCTCTACCATAGTTTTCCTAGGCAAAAATGTCACTTCCAACTTGATTCTCCCCTGACATTGACCTTCCCTTTCAGTAACCAAGTTCTTGTTATCTGCAGGACAAGCAGACAGAACAGTTTTGTTGTGAAAGAAGGAAATTGGCATGGCTGCAAGTTCTGTATCAGCTCAGTAAAACTGCAGCCTCAGAAGAAGGGCTGAGGTTGAAGGACACTGTTTGAAAGTTCCAAGAAGCCAGTTTAGTTTGAAACAGACCAAATGGCAGGGAAGAGTTACCCTGAAATTGAAGCACAAGTCCTCAATAGTGCAGCTTTCACAATGTGAAAACTCTATTTGCATCTTTTGTCGCAAGTCATTTACAATATCAGTTCCTATTCGGACACCCTCGCTGCTGACTGTACCTCAGTCAGAGGTACCGCTTTTCTGATTTCACTGTCTTTCTGAATGCCTTAAGACAGCTGCACTGAATTTCCCAGCAATACCTGCGGTTGTGACCCCTACAATGAGAATTCAAGAGTTCTTCCCATCTGTCTGGATGAAGAGCTGTGGTAACCAAGTGTTTCCTTTGAAGTCCATGTGCATCCTGCTCCCCATTGGCCTTTGTATCTGTGCTCTGACACTGTTTGAAGTCAGCAGGTGAACAATACACACTGCAGAGTGTCCATGCTAAATGCTGGGATTGCAGTTGCCAGCGCACTCGCCCCTTCTCCTGGAAGTCAGGCATTGGAACACGCTGCCCAGGGAAGTGGTGGAGTCACCATCCCTGGAGGTGTTTAAAAGACACGTAGATGAGGTTCTTAGGGACATGGTTTAGTGACAGTGTTAGGTTAATGGTTGGACTCCATGGTCTTGAACGTCTTTTCCAATCAAAATATTTTCATGATTCTGTGTAACCTGGAGTAACAGGGAGGAGACAGAGCCCTATGCTCTGGCCAGCTTCCACTTCGGATAGTTACAGCCTGCTTGTCTGTACCCCCACTGCAGATTTAACTAGGCACAATGAGCAATTCACTTCACACCAGAGCTTGCCATGTAGTTTGACAGGTGGTTAAGATACAGTTTACCAAGAAGATGGTGGATAGCCTTTGTATGTCTGAAACGTTCCAAAGTTGTTCTAGATGAAATATAGCCCGTTGGCGTCTGAGAGAAAACAGCATCAGAACAGACTGAGTGCAGCCTTGAGTCTTTAGGCTATGAATAAAAGCCTTTACATATGCTACTGAAACCTGATTCTTGATGAAACATGGACCGCACAGACTCATGATCACACCTTAAGATCAGAAGAGAAAACATCAAAACCCAAGGCAAACCTCAGTATCCAGCGGTTCACTTCTCTCCCTGTGTGATGAGCAACACCATGCATGGGGAAATGGAGCACAGCTCACCCAGAGAGGTGGGGTCCTGGCAGCAGGAGGCTGCCCATGAAGTTCTGACACCCCAGGAAACCTGAGCTGCCAGAACAGCCTGTGAGAGCCCTTCTGCTTTGCACTGCTAACACAGGAAACCTGAACAGAGAGCCCTGGAGCCCCCACCTCATGGGAGCCACATCAGGAGTTACCCCCAGTGCATCTGTCTTCCGTCTGTGAATGTCAGACCCATCAACACATCAAAGAGTGCATTTGTGCACTTATTTAATCAGTGCTCTACATATTCTAGCTCCAGCCCCACAACTCATCCACAACTTCATGTTGTGAACTAGCAGACTGACCACATTTTATACCTCTTAGCAGCCTAATGAGACATTTTACACTATTAGTTCAGTAGTGATGTGTACAAAATATTTTTTATCTTCTAAAGCCTAGGAGATTTGAACATCAATACCCAGCAAACATAAACCAACAGAGTCCATTACGTTTTTTCCTCAAGTTCATAGAATCATAGAATGTCCTGAGTTGGAAGGGACCCACAAGGTTCACCGAGTCCAATTCCTGTCTCAGCATATGACAACCCCAAAGTTCGCACTATGTGTCTGAGGGCATTGTCCAATTGCTTCTTGAGACTTCTGTCTGGCTTGACAGTGCTCCACCACCCTCTGGGTGAAGAACCTCTTCCTCATACCCAACCTAAACCTCCCCTGGCACATCTTCCTGCCATTTCCTTGGAATTTATCATCAGTTGTCAGAAGAGATCAGCACCTGCCACTCCACCTCCCCTCATGAGGAAGATCATAAGCTGATCATAAGAGACCTGAATCACCAAGGCAAACAACTTCATCCCCTCCCAGACTGAAAGCCTTTGAAGTCTCTGAGGTGGGCATCCAGCCCTTTGAGTAAATTCCCATCAGCTGTGCCCATTCCCGCTCCCTGTGGGGGCAGCTGCCCTTTGGAGGTCTTAAAGGGTCTCCACAGTCTGTTATATATCCCCTGCATGTAACACTCTCCGGCACTTGGTGGCCATTTGTTGGCTTGCTGATGTTAATGTTCTGTGAACTCTTATCAGGTGTATTTATTGCCACAGTTGTTAATGTTTTGGGAAGGCACAGGCTGGCTTGAGTTCAAAGGAGGACCACAAGAACTGACAATAAGCCCTGAAGGTGCTTATTTTGGGAGCCTGACTAATGCACCTTACTGAAGAGAAGGTTGAAAAAGGCAATGCTAGGAGTGGGTGTTGATACTTGCAGCTGCAAAAGGTGTTTTATCTGCATAGCAAGATCCATTTTTTTGCTCTTGATGTTAGAACCTGCAACAACATATCAAGAGAAGCGTATTTCTGAGAGGGGGATGTAATTAATCACCAGGGTGGAACACAGGGGGCATCAATAAACTCAGCATTGTTTGAGATTTTAAAAAGACAACAAGAAAGCTGTGCTCTGTTGCCTGAGACATGCCAGTGAGTTGTGGGGAGTAGAGTATGCAAAGGATGTGAGGCAGCAAAATCTTGAGGTCTCTCTTTTAACTCAGTAAACCTGTGTGTTTCTGCAGTGTAGTCTGTGAAGGGGACAGTGGAGAGATATTCAAGGTCATGTTGTGATATAAGAATACTAGAACAATAGGTGCTGTAACTTGCATTGTTGATGGGGGATTTATTTGAATGCAGAACAATATAAGGAACAACTGTGGTCACACAAGGAAGGTGATGGTAAAGACAGAGTGGTGGTGGTGATGGGTATGAGTTTGCAGTTGTGGATGTAGAAGGAATGATGGAAAATTAATCTGAAAGGGGAGCTGATACTCTGGAGGACATGACAGGCAGATATTCTTTATAGCCAAGGAGAATAATGGCTTGATTTTTCTGGAAAAATCTTTCCTGTTGCTTTGCAGAAGATGTGTGCAGGCCAGGAAGAGGGTCACAGCTGAGGTGCTCTCCTGCCTCCTTCCTGTGGCTCTTTTTTTTCCTTTGAGCTGTGTGAAAAAGGTAAAGAAGAATTTTTCCATCATGTTCCTTTTAAAATCAAAAGGTTTAATTAACCATATTCATGTTACAAACTGCTAAGTATTATGTGGGCTTTGGTATTTTTTTGACACTCCTCACAACATTCAGAAATACAGTTGACTGCTTCAGACCATCCAGACCATTCCTTCAGTGTTCCCTCTGGAGAAGAAGGAAGGTGAGAATTCCTTGCCAACCAGGGTCGTTGTGTTTCATACACTCCAAAGGGTGGAGCACAGCCAGAAAGATATGATTTAAGATGAGTGAGAAAACAGAGAATAGGGCTTCAGCCAGTCTTGCCTGGTGCCAGCACAGTGAGCAAGCAGGGAGCTGCCCTCTGCAGAGGGATAGGGGCAGGCTGGCTGGGCAGCTCTGCTTTGCCTCCTGCTTCCCATGAGAGGAAGCAGCGGCTTGTCCTTTGGAGAAGGAGCATCTTTCCTGTTGATTTTCTGACTGACTTTGCCCCGTTTCCCTGTCATCTCAGGGCTCTTCTCCCAGCCCTCAGGTCCCAGCTGTCTTCAGTTACATCTCAGCCCTGACATCAAGTCTGGTTTGCAGGGACAGGGGAACAGGGCAAGCTGTGGTCCCAGGAGAAGCCAGCAGGAGGGAGCAGCAGGAGGAGGTGGTGGGGTTTTTTTTGTTTGTTTGTTTTAAAGTTGAAATTAGGAGAAAGAATTGAGGGTCTGCCAGTAACAGCCTTGTCTCTTCTCCTTGAACTCAGCTTAGCCTTGCGATGAAGGGCATAATTAGGTGGCCCTCTCTGGAGCTTGTGTTCTTTTATTATATGAAATTATAACTGTAACTTACGTGCAAAAATAAAATGAAGATGTTAGAAGGAGTTTTGCATTTGGGACATTTTTATTAGGAGCTGAATCCACCCTAATTGAGGCAGAAAGGATTTGTGAAGGGCATGCAACTTTGCCTTGGCTTTATAGACTTGAACTGGAGACACAATGGTCCAAAAAAATATAATTTTTTACATATAAATGCAGTAGTCACACAATCAGTCATATGGTAAGAAGGCACATACTGTGCTGGATCAAAGGAGAAGAGCCTAGCAGGAGATTAAAGGGGGGATAATTGCAAGCAACCAGAAAGTTTTATAATAGAGGTGATAATAATATACAGCAGAGGAAGGAAACTGCAACAGAAATGAGGATAAAATTCAAATAAAAGAGATCTTTTCATCCTTCTTGCTTTCTCCCTATTTAACAGAATTATTCTGTCACCCACTTGCTTCATTTCCCTTCTACTTTCATCTTGTTTTCCTGTGATGGCTTTCTGGTTCCCCTGCCCTGACACCACACCAGGTCTGCCTCCCTCCACACGCCTCGTAGCCGTGCAGCACAGGACCCCTCTTTATGAGGCATTGATTCTAAATATGAAACATCTTCAGTGAGAGAGTGTGCTTCTCATTTTGCTGCTGACTTTGGGAAGCAACAGAGCTGGTGGAGGGAGGAGCTCTGAAAATCACCCCATGTAGTGAGCCAAATGGCGTAAGCTTAGCCTGAAATGCCCAAACTCCTGACCATCATTCTTAGAGAAAACGTAAACTTCTGAAGAAAAGAGAACCCAAGAAAGAAGCAGCCTGGGAGTGGGGTTTTCTGTATATTTTTTTTGAATTTCAGATTTCTACCAAAGCTGTGGAAGTGAAAAAAAAAAAAAACAAAACGTTTTCCTTCCTCCTTCCACCCCTTATTCTGTATCCTGTTTGCTTTCACAGGTCAAGGGGTCTGTGACCAGAAGGAAGGAACCAGCCCTTTCTAAAGAGGACATCATTTGAGTCTCCGAACAGAAACCTCTGCACTACAGCGCTTCAGGATGCCTGGTCAGTCTTGGCTGAAAGCTCAGGCTAAACTTGGTTACGTGAGTCACCACTTTACTAACTTCATACCTCAGGCATGAGAGGAAATAACAGTGATGATACTAATATACACCAGGGTAAGGAACCTGCAGGGAAGAGAAAAGAGAGGAAAAACAAAGAAAAGGAAAAATAAAGAAGAGCAAAAATAAAGAGCCAGTTTCTGCTCCAAGATGACTACAAGGTGTGTTCATGGGCTGAAAAGGGCTAAGAAGTGTGTCTGGCAGTGATTTCTGGGGTGGCTTCCTCTCTGCTCCCTGTGAGGGGGTGAGACCAGAGCACAGGAGCTTTAGCTGGAAGGACTCTCTTGTTTGTGTCGAGTAGCAGTTCCAGCTGTGTGGGAAGACAAAGGCATCCTTGGTGTGCTCCCATCTCAGAGGGTGCCCTGGGAAGCCCTGCTTTGTACATGGTGCTTTTTGTCTGATGTAGGACTTGGAGCACCCTTTTAATGGAGTGCTTGTAGGGGCACTGTTATAGAGTCACAGAATCATAGAATGTCCTGAGTTGGAAGGACCCACAAGGATCATTGAGTCCAATTCCTGTCCATGCAGATGACAACCCCACATTGCACACGTTGTGTCTGAGGGTGTGAGCAGTGCTGCTCGGAAGGCAGGGGCTGCCCTGCAGCAGCTGGAGAGGGGTGATGTGTGCCCTGGGGAGCAGGTCTTGAGGGACAGGTAAAGGTGTAACGAAACGAAAGGGTGCCTGGTGCAGCTGGAGTTCAGAGTGGGATGAGAACGTGATTAATCCTGTCCTCTGTCACAGCCCTCAGGCTTTGACAGCTCGCTCCTGGCAGAGCCAGTAGTGTCTGCTCCCTCTGACCTGAAACAGGCTTAACATTGAGGGACATGGTTAAAAATATTTGGGTTTCCACTTCTTGACTAATTTTCTGATCCTCTGATGCCTCAGTAGAATAGGTGAGGTGATTTGAATGATACAGACAAATGCTCAGAGGAGTGAATAATGGAGACGTAGACCATATATATTGTTCTGTGACAGTTGTCTTATAACACACTGGTGGGGAACAGGGCAACAAGAAAGAGATCAGGACTGAGATAAGACACTTGGACTTCTACAGTCTAATTAGTCAAATGCACTCAGCCACAAGTAATGAGAGAGGGATGCTCCGTGCCTTGAACACGAGACAGTTCAGTATTGGTGATAAATATGACGCAAATACAGCTCTGATCTGCAATGATCAGTGATGAGATTTCTGTTACTCTAACGCTTCCCAGCTAAAGCTGTTCCTAACGCCTTGCGCAAAGTTTAGATAAATCCTTCTCCAATTTAAGAACTGTTGTTATCTGATAGATTTACTGTGTTGCGGTGTTGTGTTAGATGTAGGATTTTATGTGCTCAGGAGTTAAAAATGAAAATTTAGTGGGGCAGTGGTGCTCTCTGGGACGCCTTTTTATTGTTCTCTGTGTTCCCAACCTGACTCTGGAGCTCCAGCCTCCCGGTGCCTCACCAGCCTCGCCGTGGTGGTGACTTTTGCCGGCTATTTTTGGCGACTGCAGATTCATTACGTACCACAAGAGGTCAGCACCGCATAAGTTTGCACCTCCAGTGACTGGTCTTAACATTTTTTCAGCTACGGAGAGTACGCGGTTCCCACCTGTTTCAATAAAACGGGTGAGCGCTGAGTTGCTTTCAGGAACAGTTGTATGTAATACGGTTTTAGCTTGCACATATTTTTAATCTAATCTCTCCTAAAAAAGGATTGTTTTCTAGTTATCTTCCATTTTTCTGCATGTTCTCAGTTTGAAAGCTAATTTTTGTGAAAAGGATTTCTGAACCTTGTATATATACACACACATATATATATTATAATATATATTAAAAATGCTGCTCATAGTATTATGAAGAAAAGCTAAAAAGCCTGCAAAGGCAACAGTTTAAAAGTCTGAGAAGGCAGGGCAGGTCTGCTTCTAGCCAAAACGGAACGGCCACATATTACAGACAAATACTGAAGTTAAAGTTTGGTGGATCAGTGGTCTGCAGAGTCAGATCGAGACACTTGGAGCTTTGCCAGAGGGCTGGTTAAAAACAAGCTTGGTTGTTTAACCCAGTTTTTGGTAGTGGTTCCTCCCTGTCCCTACTGTAAATTTTGTTTTTCACAACCTGGCGAAAAAAGAAATCAATGAAGTCTTGTTTCAGAGCAAGACACTGTACTATAGAGACTACAAGGCAAAGCTGAGACAAAGAGTAATGAGGAATTTGCTTGTTGTTTGCCTTACATTGAAACAATTGTGTGTAAAAACTCTTCTCTTTCTCCAAACATTGTAAAAGGAATAAAAAAAGCTGCATCTGTTCATGGTGGTATCATCTGGGGATAAAGCAGGAAAATATAGTCCAGGAAGGTGCAAATTCTTTCTCTCTCTTTCTCTTCTCCAAAGCTAAATTTGGAACATAACTCTTAGCATAATGTTTGCTCTTTACTTGTTAGCCAAAAGAGAAATGTAGCTTAGTCTTCAAACAAATATGGCATTTTTAATAACCTAAATATTTTTCTTGACATCATAAAAAAGAGTGAATGGGAGAGAGAGGAAAAAGTTGGCAGTTAAAGCAAATAAACTAGAAAATAATGCATTCAACTAAGGGGCACCAAAATAATGTTATTGTTCTCTAAGTGGTATTTTCATTGCTAAAAAGTTGCTATTGGTGCAGCAGGTTTCCATTAGGACCTCCCAATTATAACATAATGATTATGTAATGCCACATTTGGAGAACAGGTCTCAAAGGTACTGGCGTGAAAAAAAGATGATGGCACAGGATATTTCAACAAAAATTGTTTTCTTGCAGCCAAGAGCATTTGAAGCCCAAATATTAATTTAGTGAATTATTTTAGCTGAATAAAATTAGATTAGAAGGAGTTATGGATGCAGGCAGAGAATCATTCTGTCTCAAAATTTTCTAAAGGAAATACATGAGGATTTGAAATATTTCTAAAGTAAATGCACCTTAGGTAGTCACTTCCTCCAACTGCTCAGAACTGGCTCAAAAAGAGACAAAGCCTGTGTGGGAGTGTTTAGGAGGGTGTGTAGGCATGGAATATGGAGATAAAATGAAATCCCTTTAATGTACAAGAGTAGAAAACACATTGTTTGCATAAAGAGAACTGTAATGGTCTGTATGCCTGTCTTCAGAAACTTCAGTTACAGCAGAGATCATTATCTCTTAAAGTGGCATTTAATTAGTAGAATTTAATCCGAAATACAACTCAAATGCTTCCTTGATAATTATATGACTTCAGATCCCTTCCTTTTTTAATCTAGAGGAATCAGCTCTAGGTTACCTGCTCTAATGATACAGACCAGAGAGATCTGGGACCCTGCTTGGCAGGAGCAGGGCAGTAAAACCAGGAGGCTGCTCGCTCCAGCAGCGCCTGGTGCCCATGGGGTGACATCCGCGGTCACATCCATGTTGGGAAGGGACCGTGGGGGCAATCCTGACTGTTGGTGAGGGTACAGGTGTTTTTTGGGCAGCAGGGCAGCATATCTGCGCTTCTGGCTTAGAGAACTGATCAGTTCAGAGATCTTTACTGGGGATGGATGACTGTGCATGTATGTGTGTGGTGAGGAGGTGTTGCTTGAAGGGAGGAAAATACGAACAGAAGAAGAGTGATTAAACCGCTCATTAAATTTAATAGCATTACTATTTATATTGGAGTTGGCTTTGCAGTGGTGGGTAGGACTGCACTAGCCAAAGGAAAATCTAAATATAACATAACAAAGCCAGAAGGGGAGTTGGGAACTTGGACAGAAATGGTACTAGTTTATCCCTTTTTTTTTTACTTTTTTTTTTTAAACAAAGTACTCCTTGTTTCAGGAATGTCTCCAACTTGCAAGTTTAAAGCAGTAGCTTCATTAGCTTTGCCACGAGAAAGGCAAATCCTGTTCAAACGAAGCTTTGCCTCTCAGGAGTGTTCCTTGTTGTGCACAGGGAGGCTGTTCCGCTGCTGCCAGGCAGGAGCAGGACAGGAGCAGTGTGCCAGCTTAATGCATCGGGAAGACCAGCTTTACTGCATCTGTCCCCCTGGAGGTGGGAAAGCATAATCACTAACTGAAGGCTGCACTCAAAATTCACAGGGCGAAAACTTAAAATTCAAGGGCCATGTTCCTGTCCCATGTGTCTTAGCTCATGTTACAGTGACCAAATATCTGCCATCTGATGGAAGGGAAGGAATTCATTCCCGTTTGTGATGAAGTCAATGCAAAGGCATCAGTGACTTGTACTGGTCCTTGGTGTGTGTGTTGACATTCATGGCTGTAAAAGAACTGAAGTTCACACAAACAAGTATTGAAAGTTATACACAAGGGTTTTATTACATGAATAATTTGACATACTCTGTGGTAGTCAGATACAAGTGCATTTAATTAATGTTTTGTGGACATCGTAACAGTCGGAATATTTCAGCTGAACAGTCAGTATTTGGCTGAATTCAAGCCAGTGCAATTCATGACATAACCATTAACAGGAGGATACAGGTCTACAATGAGGTTAGACTAGATAGCAACAGCATAATTATTGTCACATCAAAGCATTACAAAGTATGAAAGCCCGATATTTCAACTATCTCTAAAATGGTATTTGTACAAACCTGTCATAGATACCTAAATGTTAAGGATTCGTCGCATCAGTAATGGATCATGACTTTCTCCATTTTGGGGAGTTATTTCAGTATTCAAAACTATCTGGGGCAACAAGAAGAAATGTAAACATCTGATGGTCCTTTGAAAGTCCCTTCTGAGAAAATACATTATGTGCCACAGGAAAAGTGCATTCTAACTGGTGTGTCTGCTATGGCCAGTGTGACTCAAATTCACATAGCACCAGGTATTTACCCATTTCTGCAGTAAAAAGTTAGAAAATCTTTGTATTGACTCAGAAAAGAGAAAACAAAGTCAAAAGTTTTTTTCTTCTTCTTTCTTTAGAGGAACAAGAATTAAATTAAAAAAAACCCCACCCAACATTTAAACAGTTACCTCTTATGTACAAAGGAACCAAAAGCTAGCAAAGCGCATAGCCAGTGAACAGTCTTTATTATTTTTTTTCTTCAGGTTCATGTACCTGAATATATGAGTTTATTTACAGGAGGACAGGTATCCACAGAAGTAATAATCAGCATACTTCTATTTGGCTAAAAGTCGTATAAAAAAAGACAAAACACTTCTTTCAAATACTTTCCAAATATATATATATATATATTAAAAGCATTCAGTATTTCCATTAGTGCCAGAGTTGGAAGCTCTTTCTCATTTTAAAAAGTTAACTTGGTGATAGTAAGTGACAGCAAAGGACCGACGGGTGCAGTCGGAGCTGTGATTTGAGGGACTGTGGCTGGAGCTCCACCGACCCCCGGGGACAGTTCCAGATCACAGAGAAATGCAGCAGCGTCTTTCTGTCGCTGGTACGGGCCACATCGCGGCGAGGGCCACGTGCCACCTCCAGAGAGCCTCCCCGGCCATGCTGAGCATCCCTCCAGCTGCCGCCTCTGCGTCACCCTCCTGGGGACAGGGCCTCTGCTGACAGAAACCGTCTCAGCTCTGGGGGGTGCAGCAGCTGGTGACCGCTGAAGACCTGGCCTCAGGTATGTTTTGTCAAGTCATTGGGTTCTGTGGGTCATGGTGTAGGGGCCCTGGTAGGGAATATGTTTTTCTATTGAACAACATACGAAGAGCACTGCATTTTTGTTTTTAAAGTACAGTGTTTAAAAAAAAATAACAACCCAAAGAAGTAGTGGAAATATTCTTTATGCAAATGGACAACTAGCATGGGCAAGGAGTTCAAATGGGAAAACATAATTTCCACGCCAGTTCTTTTAAAGAATATAAAATTAAAGGCCTTAGCCCACCAAATACATACTGCAAAAATATTTTTCAATTACACATAACCTAGATGAGTGCACATCTCTGGACAGATAAGAATACTACTGCCTTCATACTGGTATCAAATATTTGAATGGTTTGCATATAAACAAAATCAATCTTTGTTGTTGAGTCCACGCTTGCTTGACTCTCAAGCAAGGATATTCTTAATACATCTATTTTTTTTTTTTACTTTCTTCCTGTAGGATGAACAGTAAGAAACACCATTCATTGACCAGACTGGGCTGACATATATCATAGCAAAAAATTAGGTAAGAATGTGGCATGCAATACCTTTTCCTTTCGTTTAATTACACCAGCTACAAGAACAAGACATCAATTTTTCATCTTTCCTACTCCCTTCCAACAGAGGGTACACTGAAAACCACCTCTGATCCTTCGTTTCTTACACGCCCCAACCCTGAGATCCAGTCAATGCTCGGGAGGAAGGGTTGAGTGTTTTGAGCAATGTGTCACCCGGGGCAGCAGGTCCCAGCCGTGAGACCACAACCCCTGAGGAGCCTCCGTGCCGCCTAAATTCCTGAAGTCTGGGGGTTCCTAACCTAGGGGAAAAGGTTGGAGTTCAATTGATTCGAGATACAGTATGAAAATGCATAGTTCGTACGCATACATTCACTTAGGAAGATCAAATGAAGGTTCTTTGCTATGTAGTTTCACCACCATCTGCTTTCAACAAAAAAACGCGACCTGACCAAGATGCAGGAGCCCAGGTAAGCCCGTGAGTTAACGGTAACTGAATGTCATCCCCAAAAAAGAATTAGCTGCTTTTGCTTTTTTTCAGATAATTTTAAGTAGTTTTTCATTCAAAGACTGTTGTTTATGTAATAATGTATAACAGATTCAGGGATTTCACGATTCCAGTTCAGCTGTGGTCATTTAAGTACTGGCATCCCCCGCTCCAAGGTTGAGTAACAAAGTATAAGCCCTATAAGACAAACGAGCAAACCAACAGAAATCTGGTTTTTGCTATGGTGCATGAGCTAGATTAAAACGTGATTATTTTAAAATGCTGAAATTCTAGTTCAGCAGTGAGTAGTGCTTTTTTGCCTTTTTTATTCAATAGCTGAGCTAGTATTTAGAAAATCCTATGAGTTTGCTCACTTTGCTTTTATTTCAGTCAATGCTTTGGAATCTAGCTGCTTCCCATGAGGAATGTCTATTATCCTGAGCATCCCTGAACATACAACAGCGACATACTGGGCAGGATGGGCTTAAAGACAAGGAGAAAACCTTGGTTTAAATGATCTATTTTAGTCTTGTTTTCCATTTGTGCTTTTTTGGAAGAAAAATGGCTCTCTCACTTGTGATACTTACTAAAACACAGTGGTTTACTACTAAATATAACTTCAACAAAGATTT
Organism: Patagioenas fasciata; assembly: GCF_037038585.1. Lineage (NCBI taxonomy): Eukaryota > Metazoa > Chordata > Aves > Columbiformes > Columbidae > Patagioenas > Patagioenas fasciata. The sequence goes on along the minus strand of NC_092521.1, from coordinate 31,458,476 downwards.
TTCCTGCTTTTTACTAATCAAGACGTTCTATGTTCTATAAATATCTCATTAATCAATTAATTTACTTTTTTCACAATACTTCATGCTTCTTAATTTTTAACTAGGAACAAAAGTGGTTCATGCACTTATTAGATGACTGAGATTCTTCCTGGGAATTTTTATTCCACCGTATCTATGAAAACTGCGCAAAAACATTTTTGAAACTAGAAAAAATGTAATAATTAGATAATCAGGATTCACAAGGAGGAGAGTATATTTATGCAAGCATATTTTGCAATGTAAGTTAAGAAACACTGTCTGTAGCTGGTGAACTGGGAAATGAAAAAGCAGAAAAGATTTTTTTTCCATACAATGAATATTAGAAGTGCAAGAGGATAAGATTTGCTCCTTCTAAAACTCAGTGACCAGAAAGAAACTATTTTACCTGAATGACTTGAATACTTAAGAAATAAATATTCCTTCTCAGCTTTTAGAAAAAGTTACTCTGTCCAATCCTGGTTTAGTGCATTAATAAAACTCAGGAGCTAATGCTCAGCAAATGAGTAGTCTTTCTTACTTTCAAGTGCAAGTATCTATTCCTTAGTCTTTTAACTCAATTCTTTTCATAGACATTTATGCATTAAGATACACATCGCTAATTTCACAAATGTTTTTAAGAAAAATATTTGAAATGTTTGGAGCATCATGACTTGTACTGAGAACGACTCCCTGCATCGCTGAAGTCCATGAGAAGTGCTCTTGGTTCCACAGGCAGAATTGGCTCACACGCAGACACAAGGATTTTAACACTTTTTCATCTAAAATAACAGGAAAATTCTTAGAGGAATTTTGGAGAACCCAAGTCTGTGTGGTTTTGATCCAGCACTAAAACATTTTCAGTGGTGACAGACTGATGAGTTATGGCCAAGGTCCTCTGAATTCTGGAGTTCTCCCCAGCTGCTGGTGCTACATGGCGACAGGGAGAGCTTAACAAAGGTCTGCATGGTGGCATTTTGTTGTTCTGTGTTTATCTTAAGAAAAAAACAAAGAAAAACCACCTGCTTCTAGTAAGAAAATTTTTTGCTATGTGCAAGTCACTGCCAGTGGAAGTACCTCATCTAGATCTGCCATGCCACCCCACAGACTGACCCCAGAGGGCAGGATCAAATCAGGTTGCTAAGGAGTGCCATCTACATGCAAAAGTCTTGTAAGATTTCCTTCAAGCACACATGAAAATACAGAAACCAGTGGGACAACAGAACTGTTATTTGTGCTGCTGGACAGACCGCCACCTCAGAGCAGGCCTGTCACTGCTCTTCCTCTCTGAAAAGGAACCAAGGACTCTGAGAGGTGGCTGACAAAGCACTTCTGCAGGGATTTCACAACAGAGTGTCAAGGATGTCCAAGCTGCGCGGGTCTGTGCACACAGGCACTCATCATGCAGGACTCGCTCCTGAGAGGCCTCCCCTCTGTGCTGCCCTGGGCTTTGCTCTCCAGTCACCGCAGACTTCCACTTCTCCAGGTGTGGTTTGGAATAAAGTTTGGACAAAGCAGAATTAAAAAGGCCTTTATTTTTCAATATACCCCACAAGATCTGAAGGGATTCTGTGCTGGGATAGAGTAGCTGTTCTTTAATTGAAGTGTTGAAACTGGCATCTAGAAATTCTCGAGCTGAACTACATGCTGACTATTAGGGCTATACGTTTAACACCAAAATCGGGGAAGATGAGTTCTCCGTTAGCTCATTTAGAAACAAGATGATTGTCTTTAGGACACTGGTTCCCAAAACTGGAGAGGATGAAGGCAGAAAAAAAACCCCAAAACAAAACAAATGGAAATAGCGCTGGCAAACTGGAAGCAGGCCTTTGAGTGTGAGGGTTTAGAGAGCTACTGCTGAAAGCAGGAGCATCCAAATACATGTACAGCAGCCAGTGGTGTCGGGTACCTGTGCGAGTCCGGCCCCTCCAGAGACAAGGGGCTTCACCGCACGGCATCAGCGCAGTGAAAACCCATCTCTTTGGTGACTGAGTGAAACCGAATTCAGCTTTTCTGTGAGCTCTTTTCATTTAACCTGCTTATTCAACAGTTATATGCTGCTTTAAACTAGATTAGGCTAATTTTTTAAGACCCATATCAAATGCAGGTTTTGCATATAAGCAAACTCCATGTCTAGAACTTTGTCTCCTGCTTATTCATATTTCATCTTAAACCATACTGGGCATTCTGTACTGAATTTTCCAAATGGTAAATAATTTCAGAAGCTATTTCTCAGCAGATCATTAAAAAAAAAAAAAAATCTCCGCTCTAAACCACTTATTTGCTGTATTTAATGGAATTTGGATTTTTATAAAAACATCTTACTTTCATGGTTAATTTCTAGTTAAAACTAGATTAACAAAACCTTTGTTGCTTTGTATATCAAAAATACATAGCCCAACCAGTGAAAAAAAATATAAAGTGCAATGCAGAGCAAATTAAAGCTCAGTAATGTTACACTGAGTGAAAGAGGAAATGCTCTGGTTCTAAAAATAATTCAGAAAAAAATTTTAAAAATAACTTTGTGTTGTCTAAACAATATTTCATAGGAAACAAAGAACAACAATATACATGGGCAGATATTTCCCTTCTGTGACTGAAGCAAGACAAAAGGATGCGTGCATCTAAATAGTGCAGTCTTATACAAGCAGAGTGTTTTCAAAATCTCATATTCATAAAAGTAGGCAATTGGGCTTTTGTTTTCCTACAGCTGCTTAACTTGTGCTAAATTCACCCCCTTCTATGATGGAAATGCTTTTCTTTTATGAAACAATGTATGAGCAGCAGATGACAAGAAAACATAATTGCTTTTTTTCACGGTTTAAGAACTGTAGTGCAATTGATGCTGACAGTTCCCTTCCTTCAGTTACCCTGTGAGCCCTTCCCTACTCCCTGGCATCCCGCCGCTGTTACACTGCTGCTGAAACAAAAAGGAGGCTGAAAAACAGCAATAACAAAGCAGCTGATGATCTTTCCTATTTGCTACCATGTCTGGGTAAGAAGTATACGCTGGTTTCCTGTGGCCCAGAGGCCTCGCACAGAAATCACATCTCTCCACCTCACAATAAACCTCACCTGGCCTGAGATTCCCTGAATGACACCAGTCCAGCTGCAGGACACCCTGGGGCCAGGGGAGGACCAAGGACCAGTAAGATTCCTTTCCGTGTCCCTTAACTCCTGCAGTATCTGCTTAGCAAAACCACGGCACAGTTGAGAGAAGGTAGTCTTAAGACTCATTGTATGTAGAATTATTGATCTAACTCCTCTTTTTTTCCCCCTACAGACTCAATTTCCTATCAGAGTCGATACTGGTTTAATGGCATCCTAGCAGTGCTAAGCAACCAGTTCTCTTGAGCTGGCTGCTGCAGGAGTACGTGCGAGTCCAGGCTCTGCATGAGACTCCAGCCGAGACAGGGTGGGATAACATCAGGGTTATTGTGCCCGCCACAGGAAGAGCAGAGATTCAGACCCTGAAGCCATACACTGCTGTAGCCTTTAGGCATTTTATACAGACCTACACTTCTAGGAGCGGTTCAAGTCAGCATAACCCAGGACATTTCTCTCTAGAAATGTCTCTGCCAGGAGGCAGGAACAGCTCTTTCAACAGTAGCACAAGCTTATGCCAACTTAATGTGCTGTGGAACTGCAGTGTTAGGTCAAATGTAGAGAACTAAATCTAAAATCACATTCCCAATACCTCATGACTGACAGTGTCTGGTTCCTTGCAAGTGCAATGGTGGTTGCTGCTGTGTTAGAAATGCCCCAAGAAAGTGATGGGGCAATGCTGCCTTTATAAAACATCTACTCATAAAACACTTGCTTAGGAAGAGTTGGGAAAGAGTTGGAAAGAGTCTCCTTTACCTGGGGGTCAAGCTCACACTGGCTGACCACCATGTGCTTAGCAGCTCTTAAATCTGTCACTAGATGACACAAAGTACTGCCGCTTTGTATTACCAGAAACAGAGCCAATGTCTTCCAACAGCCCTGCAAAGATGCCTGGGCTCACATCCATCCCTCTCACAAAGCCTAATGGCAACATTCTCTTCTCAAGCACTTGGAAAGGGAGATTCACAACTTCACGCTCCCAGTTACGGTGCAGATAGTCACACAGAGGAAAACCCAAGTGCCTTTGTGTGAACAGCCCTTGTCAATGCACTTATTCATGGGAATAATTGCAACTCTCCTGAGAAAACCTGTAATGCTTCAGGGGATCAGCTAGTTACTACGCTATCTGCATTCTGCTCTTAACTCCTTAACAAGACTTTTTATCAGGCTGGTAATTAAAAAAAAAGAAAAAAGAGAGACTTGTGTAATTGATGGCTTTAGACAGTGCACACACATGAGATGGAACATCCAGCGCTGGATCTCTGGGCTACGGACAAATACACCCAAGTTTCATAAGAGTGGCTTGTTTCAGAACAACACTTTCAGTTTTCTCTCTCCTCCTCAGATTAATTAGAAGTAATTTCCACTAAACTGTTGGCATGAGTAGGGAGGAAAACACAAAAGACTGCATTGATGTTGTTCAGGTCATTGGTGTTTCTGGTCTTTTACGGTCAATTTATTTACACAATCTAATTTTAAGTAACTGCTGTAATTTCAGTATCTGATCATATTTGGCTTAAGATACTTCTGATGAAAGATGATACATTTGGGCAAGAAAGACTACTGAGCAAAGTAAAGTACTCTATTATAGAACAATAAATAAACCCAGTGTTGGTTACAGATGGAAGAACCTTTTCCTTATGCATTTAAAATAGCGCAGTGTTTTGGCAGATGAAAGAGAATCTGTATCACAAACTACTGTAGTGAGGCTACAAGTCAAACAATACACAAAAAGGCAGCATTTACACACAAAGTACCGTCAGGTTTATGATGTGTAGCTTGCTATTCTCAAGCCATTGGCCTCATCACCAGTAAAAAAGGGGCCAAGACAGAGAGTTTCCTCCTCTTGGGATCCAATTCTGAGCAATTTTTTGTTTCAGGTTTTACCTGATTGGCTGAAGCATGTTTCAAGTAATGGCTCTAAATTTGAGTTTGTCCTTTAGCCCTTTATCTGAAGTCAGCCAGACAGGCAAACAACCAAAGAGCCTTCTGTTCAACTGATCTGATTATTTCAGTCTTTCAGCTAATTCTGGACTCCGAGCATAAGAAAAAACCAGTAAGTGAGATGGGAAAATGACGTGTACGTCGTTATTTAACAGTTAAAAAAAAAAAAAAAAGAGTATACAATAGCAAGATACACCATACTTGGCAACTTGTATTCTGCTGACCCCACGGTGCAGATGGAGAGAAGAAATGATCTTTGAAATACGTGAGCAGAACTTTAGTTTGATTGTTCAAACCCTTTTCATAACCGAACACGGAACCCTCAACATTATTTTTCTGTATGACCTTCTGCTTGCATGAACTCTCCATTTAAGTTGGAGCAGATCATGTGGTACAGTCTCACTCATACTACAGCATAATGAAGAAATCTCTCAATTTAAAAAAGTTATTTTCAAAATAATACAATTTCAAGCCAGGTATTGGGAATTTATGAACGTCTTCACTGAGTACAAACAAATAAAACCCAGTCATAAGATACAAGAGTCAAAATTTTCTCTGAACATCAAACTAGGCATTTTCATGACATCACTGGAAATTATGGACTAACCTGTCTCTGTAACCAATGACAATATTTTTTTCTCTTTCAGTAATCCAGATTTTGTTCAGGTGTTTTAGGTTACTTCTGCCATATAAAACAACACACCACTGTTCTGTATAATTTACAGTTTCCCCTCTGCTCTTTTTGGTTCTTAGCAAATCCCAAATGCTGTTTCATAAAGTAGAAGAAATGGTTATAAAATTATACCAACATTATCATTTCAGAGAGGTAATGAGATCCCAGTGCTATAAAAGTCCATTTTAAAAGAGTGCACATTTTGCAGCAACATACAAACACACCCCACTTGTTCCCATAATTTAGCCCTTTGTAAGTATTGCACCTTGTTACTAAGGCTACTGTCTATTTTCTTTTAACACTAAAAATTACATATAGACAATATAATTTGTGGCTTAAAAGCACAGTACTCCTAAAGTTTTTAGGTAAACTTATTTCCTCGCATACTCAGAGCTCCTATGCCTCTGGTTGCCCGGAGGAGCATTGAGCATACAGGGAATAACTGGAACTATATAAATTTATAGAACATGACTTGCTTGTCATGCATGTTTTTCTGATGTGCTTGAGTAAGTTCCTTTGAGCTTGATGGCAAACAGACACCTTTTGCAAACCTAAGCAATGCTTTCACATGCTGAAAGGTACAGTTAAACTTGTCTTTCTCACTTTCCCTTTGCAATGTAAAAATAATTAAGAAAAAAAAAATCTAAATTTGTCTGGTCTTCTAAATACAAGATAAATTGCATAAAATCAGAAGAGGATAGATTGTCTTACAAAGTGCATATTTCAAACAAAGCTGTCAAGAGTATATGCTCTGGCTCAGGCCTGGTTTCAGAAGAGCATGAAAACATGTGCCTAACTTTAGAAACACAGGCAGTCTCATCAAACAACTCTGCGAGTGAAGTCGAACAAATACTTGAGTGCTCTGCTGAATCTAAGCCTACATTTTATCGTTGGACTGCCAGCAGTTCTACCTCTGCACAGCCATACCTGCTAATGTATAGATCACATACCGCCCTTCCCTGAAAGATTTGTTGGCATCACTGTACGAACTAATTACAACAGTTAAATACTGATACTAAAAATACTCATGCCAGGTGTTATTTACATTTCTAAGCCCTAATATTGAAGGTTCTGATTTTTATTCACTTCAGTAGAACTAATTGGGAATTTGCAGAATGGAGTCCCTGGACACATGAGAAAGAGTTGACAGGAAAAGGTATTATGGACCAAAAATAAATTATTTGTGTACAAATAAGGAAAAAATTGAGAATTTGCATATGTGTTCCTTCAAAATATCAGTGACCATGGTTCAATGAAACCCTGGGTTTACTGAAGCTGATGCCTTTGCAGGTATGAAGAAAAAATAGTGGTGGCACGTTTTCTTTTCATTTCATGTAGAAATCAGCACTTTGCCAAGTGGAGTACTCAATACCTCCAGGATATCACACTAGCATATCACTTTTTTGCTTGCTGAAATAAATTGTTAAGAGGTAATCCAATTAGAAACAAAGTATGCTTTGTTCAAGCAACTGTATAAGAAAGCCTTCATATTTACAGTAGATGCTGAAAAGATTTATACAAATGTATAGATTTATATTATAATTAGGTTATGGTTCAGGCTCATTTTCTAAATTTTTATATTACCTAGCATGTCTTTGCTCTATTTGGAACTTCACAAGCTATAGCATTAAATAAGACCATGCTCAACAATTAGTGCTTACTTCTGATTTTAATAATTCAAGTAGTGACATATTGCTCTTTAAATTTTGCCTAGAATAGGAAAAAAAATCTATTTCTTATCCATCTTCCATTCAACTAAATGTACATCCTGCCTTTACAGCCCTCTTATATTCCCTGAGGAAATTTGTATTAACTGTATCTTTTTTTTTTTTTGGTCTTCCCAAGGCATTTTTAAAAAAACACGTTAGTAACTTGTGTTTATCTGACCATGACACATGATGTGCCAACTGCTATAGGGTATCACATACTATGATAACGACTCTGAAGTCAAAACGAACTTTTGAAGATTGGTAATGACGGTAAACACTAACGTTCAAATATTTGGAAGTGTTTGAGTCCATCTTTTTAGCATTGAATTACATCAAGAATATGAATTTAATCTTGAAAGCCCACCTCATTTGTATAATACTGTGCATATTCACAAGAAAAAGAAAAGAGGAAAGTCTTCCTGCTACTAAATTAATTTCCCTCAAGGATGTATTAGAGAACTCACATTCAGATTTAAACACGTAAGGGAAACGATACTTGGTGTTCAGATGTGTTTGAAAAAGCGGAACACTGGCTTGTTACTATATTTATCTATTCCCTCACATTTCACCAGCTGACTGGCCAAAAGAATTCTTGCTGTCAGTATGAGCAAGCACAGAAGCAACCTGTATTTTATTTTGCTTAATCTCATCAGACACAGACCAATTTCTGTTTTCAGGGTCTTTTCTGGATTGCTATTAAAATGGTCTGTGTGAAGCACAAAGTACACGATGAGTGTTTTTCATATTAAGAATAAACTCAGAAAGTTGTAAGTGGAAGATACATATCTTTAATCCTGCATATGGATAGAAGTGAGATTGTGGTCTATGTGAAAGCACTGTAGTCTAAGATGGAAAAAACAGTTCAAATGAACCCTATAATCTATAGCCGTACATTGGCTTTTTGCAATCTTGAAGTTTTTCAAGCTCCACATAGATGCAGACAAGGGCAGCTTACATCTAGCAGATACAGAATCTATTTAAACTCTCAGCTTGAATAGTTTTTGCTGATAATGTACTAATTGTTTTGCTAAAGGTGCCATAAAACTCTCCTGTACTTAGGCTAAAACAAAATCCCCACTATGATGCTTTGTAACAGCCCACAGGTATCTACCAAAAAACCTGGACAAACAGATTAAATCCTATACCCTGTACTGGGCTCAGTTCCAGTGCTACCAGCTTACAGGAAGATTAAAGAAAGTATAAATATAAGATCAAGATGAGACTTTACAAATGCTCGCTTATAAAAATACTTCTAAGAAAAGGCGCAGCACAGCTTTCTCCAACTGATGACTGAAGTTTGAACCAGCAAGCCTCACTGGCAACCTGTTATGTCTCTATACATGGCCAGCAAGCTTCTCATTCTGTGTCCTGTTTCTAGGATGGTGTTTCAACACATTTGCAGAGAGGGAAAGAAAGAAATCACTTTGTATTGTCACACTGACAGCGACTGTCCAGAATTCTTGGCAGGGCCCCTCTAGCTGGTCCCAGACCACAGCAAGAAAAAGAAAACCATCTCGGCTTGCTGGATCAGAATGAATGAAAGAAGGAGGTCAGTGACGACTACATGTGGGATATCACACGGAGCTGGAATCTGTTCTTACACGCAGGTTCTACAAGAATTTTTGGGTAAAGCTTTGCCTCCTGTTGTGTTTCATATCTATTTGTTAACTTCAAAAATGAAGAAGAGAAGGAATGAAGAAAGGGAGTCACCGACAGCAAACGCATGCAAGATAATCTGTAGCCCATTAGACAGCTAATGTTCAGACCAGGCTAACAATTTGGAAGAAGTAATTCAACAGAGAGGCATTCTTTTCAGCTTATTCACACAAGCAGGGCTTACAGGTCTCGCTTACCTGCTAGGTGATGACTGATATTGGTTAAAATTAAGTGTAAACCTGCAAATTGGAATGGAAGAGTTTTTGCTCACTTTGCATCTTGAGGATCCTGTTATATTTGTGCAAGGCACTAGAGAATCAGGCACATTGTTTTGGGTGGAAACCATTGTATGACTAAGATGATCTGAGTCTGTAACATCCCACAGCTTCATAGAGCAGCAGCTGGAGCACAGCCACATTTAAAAAATTGCCATTAAAATTTCCCACTTCGAAAATTATCTCCTTTTCCAGATCTTTCTTTTCCAGAGGGATAGGGTAAACGGGCAAGTGGGAAATAGCTTTGTTATGGCAAGAAAACTCCTGAAGACAAATATTTGGGATCTATACAGTTGATCTCCACTCTGATGTTGGCAATTCCTGTTGCCAGCATCAATAAGTGGTTAAACCCAATAAAATAGACCCTTCCGTTTCTATACCTCGGGGAAGTTCTGGCTCTTGATATAAACGAACCCCCTTCCAAACCCCTGCAGCACGCAGACACTGTGTGATGCCCTCAAGGCTTTTTCTGACTTCTCCAGGAGGTCAGAGACAATGACCTACCTCCCACAAAGACACCAAAAAGAGGGGAAATAGCATGTGCCCATGACAATAAATGATCAAAGCATTCAGGTTAGCCCTGCCTTGGAAAAACAAAGAAATCTGACTCTTTCAGAGAGGTCTGTGCAGAAAGCAGGAGGACAGCAACGCTGCTTAGAGCAACACCAGAGCACGAGACTGAGAAGTGGAAGAGGCTACTCCAGGTTACGCTCGGCGCTGCCAGCACAGGGAAGGCTTTGCTGACACGTCTGTTCTTGCTGGCTGCGTCAGGAGGGCAAGGGGGATCTCGGTGGCACTGACGTGCTCGTGCGAGGTGAAGAAATCAGAGTTCCGAGCGTGAAGCCACTGGCGAGCGCTCCCTGCGGGTCCCGGCGGCTGTGCCGTCTCGCTGGCGCTGGCCATGCTCCAGACACCATCACTGGAGGAGCGCCTGATGTGAATCAAAATGCCACAGCCGCAACATGCAAAACTGATTTAATATAAACTGCTGATTAAAGGTTGTGTAAAAATACTGGTAATTTAGCTGCGTCCTGGTGGGATTTATCAAGTATCTTCTGTCCTCAGCTTTGTTAACACCAATTTTGTATCATGTTTTGATGATTTGTGGCTTTTGTGTCTATATGTAATCCATATCAAATTTGTAACAGAGGGTGATCTGGTCTGGCAACAAAACCATTCTTCTGTGCAGAAATTTATAAAGAATAGTCTTATTACAATAACTCGTAAAGTGCCCTCAGGAAGGTGCTCACAATGCCATGACATTATAGAAACAATATACAATCTGATACGTTATTTCCAAAAGTCCTCCAAAGCAAAAAGGGATAATATAAAATGAGAGAAACAACAAATATATAGGCAAATACTGTCAAGTCTAACAATAGTCAAATTAATTATGGAACACTTTATAATCAGTCTTGGAGCGCTTGCAAAAATGGGGGGCAAACTGGCAGGAGTATCTTGGAAAAGTCCCAGATTTTTTAAGTTCTACCAAAGTAAATACACCATCAGCAAGCTCGGTGTTTTAGGATTAAATTACTGTGAGGTATTTAACTAAGGAAACTGAAAAAATGCAACATCCAAAAAACCCCCATGACCTGCATTTTACTAAGAGAAAAGAATATAGTGGCTCCACATATCCACTGACCTTTAGTGTCTTGTTTTATAAAGAAAAGAATATTTCTCATCCCTGTTGATCTCAGATTTTACACATATGTATAATAGATCATATTATACATGTATCTAAATTATCATACGCACACATATGTGCATATATTTCAGGGTCTTACTAGATTTTGGAGTCTTCTTTTTTTTTAAATGACTTAGAGAACACAATTGGGCAAAAAATCAAGTAATTACATGCACGCAAGCGTATCTTGCCACTTGAGCATGTAAATGACACAATTTGTAAACAACTGCAGAAATAGCATGCTCAAATTGGGGATCTGATTGCCCAATTACCTTGTTCAAAGAAAATCAGATTTATAACCTTGGGTATCTCCTATTATAAATTTTGCTTCCCAGTACTACTTTGCTGAATTAATAATGTACATTCTAAACAACTGCATTGTTATTTTGTGCTTTTACACTGGCATAAGCAGCAATGCATGCTTAATAAAGCTATCAAGTGAACTTCAGATCAGATTTTAGAAAGCAGTTTAGATACTTAAGAGTCCCCCTATTTCAGTGAGGATGAGCCAGCTTAGGCAATTAAAAAAAAATAAATCTGGTCTGATTTCAAATGCTACGAAAAATACAGTCCAGGAATTTGTGGGCCTCTATGTGTCTCTATTAATAGGCAACATTTTGCTTCCTTTTTTAATTCTTTTTTAAAGGTGTCTTCATTTTTGCATGGAAATAATTGTTAATTAATGGTAATCAGATACAAGTTGAGACAGAACACCGGCTTGCCAGATTCTGGTGTATACTTTCTAATGGGCACAGAAACTAAAGTACCCAAATCTATCCAAGTACTGCAAGTACAGAAACTTGTTAATTCGTCTATCAAAATGAGTTAAGAAATGGACTTTTACCATAAATATGTTGCTCCTTTGCTGTTGTACTTCTTTTTCTGAGATGAAGCTGTGGAAAAAGGGGTATTTTCTTTTCTCTACCAATTTTTTGCATCAAATAAAACTTAGCAACTTTAATAGCGGGAAGAAAATGCTGAACAAACCATTATCTTAACAACAATCTCTCAAGTAAGAGAAAAGGAAGCAAGAGCAGAACTGCTGGGCTGAATTGTGTCCCTGAATAGGTTATTACAGATAAACCTAGTGGCTGCATTTACCAGTTCTTGACAGGCCTCCTGCAGCAGCAGATGTGTTGGTCCAGCTGTTCGTCCTCCCTCGGAAACAGGAGAGCGGTAAGAAAAGCTACTGGACCCCATTTAATTCTTACGTGTTTCAATCACACCTCTTCCCCCGACTTCTTGCGACTATATCTGCTGGTGACTTGCCGTTGCTGCTTTTCTTCCTCTAGAGGATCAAAATCCAATCTAGTACTTAAATTACTTTGTTCTGCTCCACTGGACTGTGCCTGGTTTAAAAATCTTCCAGGAGCATTGCTTGTCCTTCTTGCAAATTCAGACTTTGCTTTTCTCCTATAAACAAACAAACAAAAAGCCCAACTCCTCCCCGCATCCCCTTTCCAAAAATATAATATAATCATGATCATTTGTATTAGGAGAGTTATTTAGCAGTCTCCAGTCTTAGTACAGCTTTTGTTGAGTAAACTGTAGCTTATACAACTCTGAAGTATTTATTAGAAAGTTTTCAAAAAAAGATCTTTGTTTCAGGAAAAGAAAAATCGTTCATTTCAGCAAATAGAGACATTCACAGCACAGAGACTGAAATGGTTAAAAATGATCCTAAGGAGCAAGCAGCTCACAGAGTTAGCAAAAAAATTAACTTTTTCCTTTCTTTTACAGGAAAACACTAATAGCTGCTCTGGTTTCCATACTTAGTAAGAAAGAATTTTGTTGTATGTTCTTGGTTTTGTTTTTTGTTTTTCGTTGTTTTTTTTTCCTCTCTATTGCTCCACACAGGTTTTGATTAGTGCTTCTCCTTGGCTACAAGTGCTTCACTTTGAAATACAAAGCTCTTTTTAAAAAACAAAAAATAAAAACCCACCAAAAAAAAAAAAAAAGAAACAACAAAAAACCCCCAACACCACATCACTGGAGGGAAAATGAGAAGTGATACAGTGCAGCTGCAGCAATCTGGTTCTGCTCGTTGTTCTCCCCCCTCCCCAAATCCTTTGCATCATTTCACTCTTTAGTCGATGAACCTTTGGCAGGCCTTCTTCCACCGGCAGGCAGTGCACCACATATCTCTGTTCTCCATCCCATAGACCTTCCGACACTTTTTCCCCTCCCCTCTAGGCTTCCTGTCAAAAAGAAAGGGAAGCTCGTTAACCAGATGCTTTCATAACTTTGCTCCATCACCCTCCAATCAGGACAACTATTTCAACAGAGTGTAGCAAGCAGAGAACTTGCAGTGTTTCAAAGGGATTTATCTGGGTTGTTTCTGAGTCAGCCAGGAGCTGCTGAAGCAGGGAAGCACAGGGCTATAACTTCACAGATCTGAGTGACCAGAACTTCTCACCGGGCTTTTCCAGCTTCTGCAGCAGCTGCTGAGCTTGCTCCTCTGCTCCAAGCCTGAGCCCAGGAACATGCAGCCCTGACTTCAGCCAGAGATTAAACCCAGCCTAGATAAATGGTACTCCAGCCATGTAATGGGTAATCACAGCTGTTCTAGAGTACAACCTAGGTCACATCAGGCCTAAGTCCTCTTTGCTTCAGAGCTGCAGTACAAATATTGTGCGTAGCTCTGGGCAGCAGAGCAGCCTGCCAGCAGGTAGCAGCTGTGCAAAACGGGAAAGGCTCCCAGCTCCTCAGCTTGCCAGCTCTGAGCCCATCCACTGAGAAACAACAGTGATTAAACACAAGTTTTAACCCTTGCCCTCCGCTGCAGCACGTTCACATGTGCTCCTGCTCTGTCATCCCCAAAGTCAACAAGGCAGGCAGTATCTGCTCTTAAAGCTATAATGACTGTCATGTTTTCCATCTTATAACCACATTCAGAAGTTTACAAGTTTAGAAAATGATCAGAGTAACTGTTAAAATGGGACTTTTTTTTTGTTCAACACATCAAAAGCCAGGAAACCTGAGGAGCAATGCTACAAGAAGCAACCCAGTGCTCGCTACAGCAGTGCCAACTGTCCTGGAGTCTTTGAGTCTTTGAATCAAGTAACTGTACAGACAGAATTGCACGTATTACACACTGCATGGCACACATGGGAATTGCCTGGTGATTCCTCTCTTGTATACCTATATATTTTTTTGACTACTGAACATTCATTAATAGGCATGATCCATGAATTAGGAAGATCCTAAGCTTGGTTTGCAGCATACGCAATGATCCGAGAGTCATGAAGAAAATGAAAAGTATGAAATCTTCCTTTTGTTTTGTTTTAGGGTACAGTCACCTTTAGGGCTGTGAGAAATTAAGTTTCTTTACTGTAAGAAATTTAGTTTCACAGTTTGATTTTTTAACATAACTTTTTGAACACTTTTAATGCAGATTCTGTTTAAATATCAGTTTTAATGGAAGTGAACGTTGCTCATGTCTAGGAAGACAAGGTACAAAAGGCTTTGCTTTAATCTAATTTATTGTATAGTAAGGATTCTTATAATTCACTTGGAGCCAAATACCATACTGACTGAATGGTAATGAACACAGAAGACAGCCCAACCTTTCAGGGAAAAAAAGCAAAGCTACGTAATGAAGTTCAGGATGCTTCGGCTGGAGCAGTGAATCTGGGCAGCATCTCTTTACAGGGCAATTTAGATCTGCATCTGAACTCCAGACGTGCCTGGCATAAGGCCCACGGTTTTACTTCACAGCCTGTCTTCATCATTTCGCAACAACTCACTTTTCCCTAAAACTTTACCTTTGATGGCAATGAAAAGCAAAATAGGTCCAGAACAGTTACTCTGCAGTGGTGTAGTAAGAAACTCCCTGACAACCGCAATCACAGTTGGTGGTGTGGTTTTTCTGTTTCTTTGGCCACTGACATCTTATTTACTAAATGCCCTCCAGGTTCTGAGGCTGCTGGTCTGTCAGCGGAAGCTAATGGTCCCGTACCTCAAGCCAAATGCTACTCTAGGCGGTGATGAAAGAACTGTGTAGGACTGTTTCTGCTCTCCACTCCCTGCAGGACGATTATGAGTTGGTGAGACCTGTCAATATAGGAAAAAAAAGCTGCTTATGAAGAACACACACACATGAATGCAGTATAAACGCTTCTCCCAAAAAATGCAATTCATGATGCATGGTAGCAAGGATATCCAGGAAAGGTTATTATATATCATACAAACATAAGTAAGTTGTAGGTCTACTTAGAAAGATGTCCATTTAGCATTAGGTACGTTATATTTGTTCTATTTTGCTTCCCTGTACCTCCAGTCACCCAAACAGAGCAAACCAGAATACAGATCAGCATCACTTCAGGTTTTGGGAAGTACAGAAAATGCATTCATTCTTATTTAACTCTGAATAGCTCTTACGAAAACTTTCTCCAATTTAAGCAGAAATAACTGGAAAAATAAACTCTGGCCTGTGCTGAGAACAATATCAATAACCCCCTATGAAATAAAGGGATTTCAGGTGTTGCTCCTGTCTGTGATTTGTCACTCTCTGTGGAGAGACAGCCTTGGAGAAGGGGGTTTGCTCCAGGGCAGTTACTATGCGGCCCTCGAGGTTTTAACGGGAACGCAAGGCAGCCCTTGTGATCAAGGCTGCTAACAAGATGTGCTGGATTATCTCCTTTATTCTGCACTCTAAACCTTCTCAGAAGGTGTCCTCCTTTGTGAATGTTCCCCAGTGAAGGGTGTAGTTTGGTCTTCTGAGACTTTCCAAATAAGCCTCCTACATGAGCCTGGGGGTTGGCAACACTATTTGAGTAATCACATGGCATAAAGCTTGGCCTTAAATAATTCCCAAATTTTATTATTAGGGTCTTATTTCACTCCTGGGTAAAGGCCACAACCACTTCACATCTAAAACACCAGAAAAAAATTACAAGTGCTCACTTTTTGTTATGTACAGAACACAGCAAGCTTCACTTGGGCATCTGGTGCATGGAGTCACTGTCCCCTGCAGCCAGGAACTGCAGATATTGTCACAGTTCCCTGTGTTGCTCTGACTATTCACTCCTGCCCTTTTGAAGTCTTCTAATACCTGGTAGAACAGGAACTGACCTAACTTGAAGAGAGTTACTGAATGTGCTTTGATTTTTGATAGAAAGTCTATTTTCTAGCTACTCCAAAGTAGCAAAAAACCCCTAATTAATACTTGCAATGGAGTGCGGACACTCTTTCAACTTTTACTCTTGGCTGATAACTACAGAAATTTCTGATTTAACTGTATGTGCAGCTCATACTCTGAACAAGTTTAGACCATTACTGATATATGAAATATATCTCCAAATCTTAAAATTTCCTCCCTCTCTACCTGCTTACTATGTCAGGTTTTATACATCCAGAGACCAGACACTAGCTCCTTTTGTCCTACTGAGGGCAGCTTCTTGTCTGCTACCTTTTTTCCTATATTTTATCAATCACTTCTTTTATTTAAGAATGATTGAAATACTGAAGACAAAATGCAAAGCAATAACGCATTACCAGTCTTTGGCATCTACCACACACTTTGTGGTTTTCCAACCATTACCAGCAACCAGAGCTCCAGTCAATTCTGTTAGGGTCCTTAAACATTAAAAAGAAAAACCAACTGAAAATTTTTGTATCTACCACTACTAATTGATACTCAACGTAGCCCTTGGTTATCATTGAACCAAAATAAGTACTCTGATGGCCTCCTATGTTAGAAGCAATTATCCTGATTGCTTCCAAACACAGAGCAGGTTTGAGCAGTAATTGCAGCGTGCAGACCGCACCTCCCCGACATTCTCCAGAGGGGTCTCTGCATGGTGGTTTCCAAGGCAGCTACAGTGTACTTTGTGTATTTTGATAGGCTTTGCAGGAGGTCTAAACAACAGCAGTTAGCTGTATTTCTTCATAGGCAATGCTAAGAGCAGCTGAACAGGAGTCTGTGAGAAGACAATCCTCGCCCTTGGAGGCTTTTCACATTTGAAGTGTTGTCTAACACACAGAATGAATGTGAAACGATAATGTTTGTTTGAAGGGAGGACTTGGAGCTTCCAGTTACATCACCTGGGGGAAACTGTGGTTACAGAGAAGATTCGTGATCCGTAAACATCAGATTATTGAGTTTAAAGATGTCTCCTGTTTAAACTTTTTGGCTTTTATGAACGGGCAGGTAAAAATCAGTATCATCTGCCTTGGGAACCTAACTTGCGCATGATTCAGAGCACAATGTCTAAGGACTTCCAAGTTTCCCTTAATTCTCTTCCTTAGTGGCTATAAGAGTTCCAGGTCACGGATGTTAAACACACTTTCACTGGCGGCCACATCAGCCTTCCAGTTGCCTTCAAGGGGCCGAATCTCATTTTAGGACTGTATAAATGTAACTACATTAGGCTCTTTGTAGGCAGCTGTGAGGCTGATGTGGCCCCTGGTGAAAATAAGTTGGATACCCCTGTTCTAGATAAATGCCTATGGTTAGATGCTGTGAATACGCTCATGTTCACCAGCGCCTTTCGGTGCTGGTCGGCTAAAGACTGCCCAAAAGCGAGGACTTAATGCAAGTCATGATGTCTGTCTGAACATCCCAGTTCCCGGGACAGCCAGCAGGGAGTGCTCAGTGTCATCAAAATTCAATGTCCACAGGAATGAATGGGGAAACACCTGAGGTAGGTATGGAAAAAAACCAAAACAACAAAACCCACAAAAGAATATTTTGAAATTTCATCTCCTCCTAGACTTAACTGCTGACACACAGGCCTAGAAAGACTGTTCAGAACCAGGATTCAGCAGCTCTCTAACAGGCCAAGGACAGAATGGCCCCATGCCAGCATCACTAGTGATATGAAGAAATGCATAGGTCTATGCAGCTTTGCAAATCTGTACCTCATCCTTTACTGCCCAGTGGCTTGTCCAGGCCAAAAAAAAGTATCCCAAAGCCATTTTAGAAAATTTCATGGCTAAATATTAATGGTCAGGTAAAAAGTAATGGTTTGGACTTACTCTCTAACGTTCCTTTGGGTGCTACAGACATGCATCTAATCTCAGGGACCATGTATGTATACAATTGCATGAGTTTATGGTATACTGGCTCTGTCACATAGTCAGGGATTTAATAAACCTTGTAAGAGAAGGAGAAAAACCCCTATACTATATTTTTCCTAAAGTAGTTACACTCAGTATATAAGGCTGGGAATTGACAGAGCCCTATTTTATATGGCAATATCTAATGTACTTTGAAACAGGAGAAATGAAACTTTCACTTCAGGTCATTTTTTAACATCACTTTTCATTTGCACACTCACTTACTGCATATCATTTTCTATTGCAGGTAAACCTTTGTAATTCAGATGACAGAACAGACAAATGAGTGGAAACCTACAAGTCTTTTTTGTTTGCATGTTTTTGTTGTGTTTCGGTTTTTTGTTCTGTTGTGCTAAATAGCTTTATAACTGTTGTTAGAGCTATAAAGGCAGTTCATATGGTTCCCTGAGCAGTTTATAATGCTGCCACCATCACTGCTTCCCCAGGTTTTTGTATTGGGATTATTTCTGAATTGTACTTAAATCATTGGCATCTCCACACAATTCTCGGAAAGTGATTTGGCATTTCCTAAATTTGTTTGAGAACTCTCAAGGCCACAGTCACAGATCAGCATTGTTGCTCGAACTAGTAAACTCAACACATACGTGTCTAATCCTGTCCCCTTAAGTGTCTGATTTACAATGTGGCTAATTGCATTTTTAGATTCGCAACACTCCTGGCACCAATTTCTGCTACTCCACAAAAGGAGCCAGTTTCATAATTACTCTGTATCAATCCCATTGTTGAGAAATCAAATTCTCGAGGAACTTTATGGATAGCGTGTTCTGTCAAGGCACTCTTGTTCAAATTGCTGCCAGCATGATGTCTTTCACTGTTAGTTGTTCCTTGATGGAATTTAATAAATATTCATTGGCAGAGTGTAGTGTAATTGATTCAGCCACTTTCATTTTTTATCAGCCCTGCAGGATGCCGCAGCCTCTGCAGAAAATCTCCAAGATTTGCCAAAGGTTGACAGTAAGAAGCTTTGGAGATTCACTTGATGAAAAGAAGTGAGAGAAATAGCGTCTCTTATTGCCATGTCTAATATTCACTGTCAGGAGGAAAAAAAAAAAAAAGCTATATGGTTCTTTGGATGAGCAATGTGCCTTATATAACACACTTTAAAAATTCATAAATTCATAAAATGTAATATTAAATGAAATTGTATGATATCAAAAAGGTTTATGATTAGAGGATATCAATTTATGCTGAAAAATGCTTTCCAATAAAAATCAGGATACATTACATTAATATTTATCTCTATTTATTATACAGAAGACTTTCCACTACTCACAAATGGTGATTTACATTTACTTTTAGTATTCACCATGCTAGGCACTAGAAGCCTAATCCTTCTGAACTCTTCACAAAGGTTTTTAACTCCCCCTACAGCACTGTCACCTGCACTGCGTTACATTTAGGAGTACTGTAAGTCTATATTTAAGCAAACATCCCATTTCTGCAGTCCTGCTCATGAAATTAGGCCCTGTACACTCGCTTTTTTGAAGAAAGGGTCAGAGCTGACTTTACATCTAATAGATCTTCATTAAAATGTGTCAAGCTGCAATTGTATTCATATCAAAATGTAATATGTATTGAACATATTTTCTGTATAAAAGCAGAGAATTTTCTGATGTCACTGGGGACTACATATATGCAGCCTACTAGAATCAGCCTCTGCATTTCATCTTATTGTTGCTTTCAGTTGCCTTTCAAATACGCTTCATCTTCAGAACTCATTCAGGTAACAGCCCTTCTGCCTGAATCCAAATAGCCTGTTAGCATAGCCATCACCTCACTGATTTTCCATCTAGTTTTGAAATCTCTTAATGGCACAAAAAGCAGCAGATTGTGCAAGGCTCTGCACCTACCAGAATATTCTTTTGTAAGCATATAGTTTAAAAAATATATGCAAAAAAAAGTAATTGCACTGAAGAGCGGCAAAATTGTTAAAATGAGCCATGCTGGAAAACCGAAGCACATATTTAATTTGTTTCTCTCCAGTACCAGTTAAGTCAAATTTATTTCTATCGTGAGACAGTGTGAAGCAAAAGAAGAAGTTCTAAAAACTTTCTTTTTGGTGTCATTCACTTACTGGAATGCCAGTGAAGGTAACTGGAGGCGACTGCCAAGAGATGCTAAAGCTACTGCCATTGGGAGTGAATTTTGCTGACCCTGGAATGTTCACCGGAGGAGTGGCCTGTGTGAAAAGAAAATATTATTCCAGTAAGAAGAACTTTTCCTCTTCCAAAGCATTTCAAGGTATCTTTCACTCCTTCAAACTGTAAATCTATGAGAGACTTTCTGATGTGGAAAAGAACTGCATGGTGACAAGCATTTCACCCTTATTAGAGGGATAATCATGGATAAGCCAGTAAGGAAGGGACATATTTATACATCACTGTTCTTAAAACCTTGTTTAAAAAAAAGACAATAGCTTTCACAAGAATCCATGCAAAACTCTTAAAAGTCAGATCTGATAAAAAACACACAAAATCAAACATCATATACAAAGAACTTTTAAAATAATGCCAGCTAGCAGCAAAAAATATTACACATTATCACCTGTTCCACAGTGATAAACAAAGCAGCATTTAAAGTGACAGCATCTAGTTTAAACAACTGAAAACCAGCTGGTCAGGCTTCTTGGACAACAGGGGTAACGATCAACAGTAAGGGTTTGCAATTTCTCATTTATCAGATAAATGCTGTTAAGAATTATTCCAATTAGAAGTGTCTTTCCTGTTAAAAACAAGGAGCTGAAAATGATCCTTGGGATTCAAAAACCAGCTCTTAGAAAGACTAAGGTAAAGCAAATATTTGAAGGACCACTGGGTCCCTTGAACTTTTATGTTCTTCCCACCTGGGCTGCAATACCCAGTGCTGCCCTGGGCTGCAATACCCAACAGTCTGAGCTCAGACAGTTGAGCATCTTTCAATTTGTGCCTTCCCTCTGGTTTCCCCATTGGACTGAGCACCCTCAGAAATTCTCCCCTAACCCTTTTTCGATCCTGTTTAATTTAGAGTCAGGAATTTCATACCTTTGCAGTTACCCTGCCTAACACGAGTGCAAGCAGCCACCATGAGCACAGGCTCCCTTGGACTCTTGCATTTCAAGCTTTCACCACAAGAAAAAAAGCTCCTTGGTTTTAACTTATCAAGAACCTGCTATAAAAAATGAGCTTTTACTTCTGCCTTTCAGTTGTCTGCACCTTACAGTAATAAAATACACTTTAAGCAGTGTTTGTGTTTGAAGCTGTGAAGTTGCCTCACGGCTTCAGGGAAGAGAGCTTCCCAGAGCTGCCAGGCAGAGAGGGGCAATGACAAACTACAACCTGATAGTCCTCATTAAAGATAATCTTCAGAGTAAACAAGTGCTGAAGCAATCCCCTGGAGTCTCTCCAAGGAAAAGAAACCGAGAGCCCTGGATGCCTCCGTCTACAGCAGCGACGCTCTGTGGGCTGCCGGGTCTGCTGGCGGCTCCAGGAGAATCCACACAGATGTGTGGAGAAAATGTCCGCTGAGCTCCATAAAACATAAACACCTCATTGAAAGGCATCAAGAAAAATTCGGCAACTCCGGACAGTACCAGTAGCGCTTCATCACAACCTCGTTTAAACGGGAAGGGGTGACTGACCACGGCAGTCCTGCCAGGGAAGACGGGAGGCACAGGGCGGGCACCAGCATCCCACCGGGGTATCAGCGCAAAGCCGGGCTCAGCACGGCGGCTTCCTCACGTATTCGAATAGGGCCTGCAAGGGAAACCCTGGGTGCTGAAAAAGCTCCTCTGTAGTTCCCCTGTAGCTACGTTTAACAGGTACAGGCACTAGTTTCATAATGAAATGTGAAGTGTGAGAAGTTTAAAATTGCTGTAATTTGCAGTTGCCTTAAATACCATGGTGCTCAATTCTTTCTTCTCAGTGCCTAAATATCTACCTCAGACATGATCAATTTAGACAGTCAATCATCTTGTCCATTCCTTCCCCAGACATACATCTTTGCTCAGCAAGCACAGCCATGTTTTTCAGGGTAATGTTTCAATCTCTTCCATAAGGTGAGCAACCTTACCATCACAGCCAACTGAAGAGTTTCTGTACCGCAATATAAGTATATCCGTGCATAATCTTCACTTATTTATTTGTGTCAACATTGCCCTTGTATCTGAAATAGCACCTGCTCGTCTTCTTCTCCTCTCTTCCCAGCCAGGAATCTGCCCCTCTCCTTACCCTGTTTTTTCCCTAGCTGTCTGTCCCTGGGCTGGAGAGGCCCCCGTGTCCTCCTTGCCCTCCCTCCTCACTCTGACCACCTTTTCTTTCTACCTCTTCTAATTGGAGCCCATGATCCTTGAACTTGGTTGACCAGAACTCTGCTCAGGATCTCAGCTGAAGTTATCTAAGGGTCTTGTACAACAGCAACAAAAATCCCCATCTCTCTTAGATATTTCTTACTCAGAAAAGTTGACAACTTTTTTTTTCCCCTTCACAGCTCTTGTTGCTGTTGTCTTACACTCACTCTTTGCTTGATTAATGAACACAGGTTTCCTCCTCACGTAATTTTCTGATTACCCCAGTTTATAGCAGAAAAATCTCATTAGTTCCTAAGATGTAGGACTCTGTATGTTCTGCCATTAAATTACATCCAAAACCTACTATTCTTAAGATCACCCAGTCAAGTAAGCACGATGTATAAATCCCTGTACTGCTGATGTCTCCTGAGTTCGTTATCAGCGAAGGTTATTATAGTATTTGTGTAGTACCAAAACAATTTAATGAAAATGAAATCAGACTCAAACCCAGCTTTTCGTTCAATTCCACTAATAACATTCAATAGCCCTTTTGAAATAATTCACTGATGTTCTCCCTGGCTCTCCCACTCTCTCTCCTACTCTAAATTTGATCTCTAGCCTAATCAATAATGCCTGTATGTTACTGATTCTTTGTTGTTTACAAAGCTACTTTGTCCATGGAGGATGTTAGACTGTTCTAGGATAATCTTTCTTTGGGGTTCCTCCATTGAAATTCACCTTATTTGCTGTACTTTCCACCGTTTCTTCAATTATTCTTCTGAATCTTTCCTCATCCATAGGACTGGGTCAGAGAAGAGAGTTAGGACTTGTCTGCTGCAAGTATTATATTTTCCATTTTCCAGCCATACAAGAAATGACAATAAACAGATCTGTTTAGGATCTTGCAGTTCAGCTTGGGCTTCTGTATTTTTGTCACTTTTTTAACAGGAATCCTGGGATAAGCATTATTCAGACTCCTTCATCCGAGTTTCTTGAGCTGTGAATTTTGCTTCTTCCCTCCCAATGAAGTCATTTCCATTTTCATGCTCTCATTCAGATGAGAGATTGTCATAATCACTACATTCCCCTTCAATGCTTTGTTTCAGTTTTGATACAGATAATATCAGAAGTTAAAAAAGTTTTGAAATTCTGTACATGGCTCACTCTAGCAAGCAAACTGCAGGAAATATGGTGGTATTAAAGATGCTGTCACCTTCTCTTCTATTCCCTTCCACACAACAGATTAGTCACAAGAATGCTTAGATGTTACGAGTGAAAAGCCAGGCTCAATTCCTCCTCTTGCTGGTGAGAGCTGGATCTCCACCTTGCCTCCCAGAGATTGCTCTGCTTTGCCGGGCTAGGAGGACTCCAGCGCAGGACGCCACCAACCTGCTCCACAGCAGCTGCCTCCACTGCAAGGACAACCTGAGTGCTGAGAAGGGACCTCGCCTCCTGCTTCCAGCTCAACAGCCCTGAATGCTGTGGGTCATGTCACTCCTCGCTGATGAAGTACTGAAACCAGGGCAACTTGAGAAGGTGACAGGGCTCAGACACTTGTAGTCTCATGTCATGGAACACATCAGTTCAAATCCAATCCAAATGGCTTAAACATTTGAACTGTGATTTCCTTAAACAAGTGCTTTACTCAAAGGCTGCTTATAAAAAAGCATCGAGTAGGTCTCCAAATTGCAGGGAAGACTGTCACAGCTGCAAATCCCAAATGAAGTGAGACTCTTCTGAGCAGCTCAGACTTTGTGCCTCACTCTGTGAGAGGCATCGCTTAAGGCAGAGTGAGAAGAAAGTCCTCCTATCTGGCTTGACCAGTCCCCAGGTTGGTGTGCTACCAGATGCAGCTCCCACCTGAGATGCCAAGCTTCCAGCCATGCTTTCCACCATGCACAAGAGTCTAAAACAAGCTTGTGAACTCTGTGTGGTTCCCCCTGCCCTTTTAATGGGTCTGTTCCAGACACATGACAAAAAGGTTTCATCTGCACAATGCTGTATACAAAAGTTATTGCATGTCATAAATTTAAGAGAGTTCATTTCTCCGGTGCATATGAAGGTCATGGACCACACTACTTCAAAGTCTCTGTTCTTTTCTCATATGGTATCCAGACCAAAACATGTCAAATTTTAGTGCACTTTTACAATTAATGGTTTCTGTTTGAACTTAATTGTAAGTTTTTGGAACAGGAGTTTTTGCATCTGATTGGATTTTTGCCATTTGCAAAGCATTACCTTGTAGGAGTAGGAGGACACCATATATGCCTTTTCATTCTTCCTCCTCTGCTTCCCGTATGCAAAGTGACACCTCACACTGTACCAACAAAGGAAATTAATTGTTCCTGTCACCCCCCAGGTACCTATATACAGACCCACAGGTACTTACAAGCAGAGCTGCAATCTGGGAGGGATTCAGCTAATTGAATGAGAATTTTTACACTGCAGGAGACTGCATCTGAGCACATCACCTTGAGCTCTCCTTATCATTAGCAGAGAATTCACTGATGTAGGCAATGGGATACACAAAGAAACTCTTCTCAACCTAAAGTACGCACCTTTGTGTGGCTGGATAAAAAGCACCCCAAAAACCATCAGCTGTGGTGGGAGCACAAGCAAACAAACAATTAGCTCAGAAGCAGACATGTAAATTTAAATTGGATGAATCACTTGAGCTGCCCTGAAAACTTTTCAGCCCATTAAAACTAGACTTGGCTTTTTAAAACTAAAACATTATGTTCTGACATTCCTTCATGCATCAATGGCATTAATGCAATCAACAGAGTTCACCCTCACTAGCATTACCTGGTAAGCGTGGTCCGTGTGTACGAGGTAGAGGTTGGTAGGAGCTGAGCGGCTCAGAGGTGTCATCAATTTAGTCTCAGTTTTGGCACAGGAAGTTTCAGGACGGATTGCGTCTTGGGTAGGAAAGGAAGGAGGAGATGCTAAAGATGGAGAGACTGGGGAAAGACTGCTTAAGCCATCAGCTACTGAGTCCGTGTTGAGTCTGATTTCTGTATAGTAAAAATCCTCCTCTCCATCACTATAGTCAGACTCTCCTACACGTCTGTATGAAGACAAAGAATGAAGGACTGATTAAATACCAGCAAAAACTCCACGGTAAATGCATGAGCACATATATTCATACTGTCAATAAATTAATATTCCCAGTTTCAACCAAACCTACTTTATCAGCATTCTGGCTGCAGGCAAGGGGGGAGAGGAAAAGAAAATTATCTAGTCTGAATGGAAAAAAAGTAGGAATTAGATTTTTTTTCTCTATATATATTATTCTTGATTCATTCTTGACCTTGGAGTAGATGTTTAACTTCTATGCTTCAGCTTTAATATCAGCTTCTCATTCCTAACTATTGAAGTTACCCAGAATCTCAACGTATTTTGACTTGAGAAACGACAGATCAGCCACAGAAGGACGGGTAAAGATAACAAACATGAGCAAGATACACTTCACTAATGTTACGGCAAACAATGTGTAATCTTATCATAAGTTACTTAATTAAACAAATTATAGTTATGGTCGTGTTTCACTGTTAACTCTACTTGGCATAACAGAAGAAGCTGCTAGAAAACAGTCTCACCATGCAACTCACTCAGACACAGGCAGAAAAAGGACAGGTAAGGGCTCGCTTGCTAGTGCTGGACTTGCTGGTCCTACTCTCTAGATGCAGACTTACTGCAAAAGGAGGAGATGTAAACGCTGAGCTGCCCCTGCATCCCCTGGCACTATCTGCTGCATGTCTGAGCACAAGTGCTAGGAGCGAAGCAGCCCAGTCAAACCAGTACTTGCCAGTTGATTACACGTTATCTTGAAGTTCCTAACAAACAGTTGTTTTAGCACATTTATAATCCCTGTGCTACACAGATGTAACTCACACCTTATACATGTGTATGTTCTCCTGGATCTTCCATATAGGAAACTGGGGAGCCCTAAGTGTCCTCCTGCCAGCATGTCCACATCAGGGCCACTCTTTTTCCAGGGATGCACCCCAAGAACAGCCCCTCACCAGTTAGTCTGTCAGCTCGCTTGCCCATATATCGCTACGTGTGGTACTCTTGCCGCCTTACTCAACAAAAGCCATCAAGAGCATGGGTTGAACAGATGTGCAGGGCTCTACCAGAGGTACCACTTGCCAGACCTCTGACAGTTGCTCACCAAAACCCCTCTCTCTGGCAAAGATACAAGCTCCAAATTCCAGGGAAGTTCTGCTGTTTGCTTCTCCCTCCCCTGTGCCACAAAAAGGATGCCCCCACAATATGCAAGACAAAGAGCAACACTGAAAACTGCACTTTGAGAGAGATTTCATCTGTTTCTGGTAGCCTCACTCTTCAGAGTCTAAGCCCAACAAGAATTACTATGAGCTTCTCAAGACTCCTCTGAGGTCCACACCAGACTACTTCCTCATGGTCACTTTGATTTTTAAATACTGGCTAACACAGATTTATACAACAGAGATGTATTTCCACACACCTAACAGGCAAAGACCGTGAGTCCCCACGGTAACTATACATGAGACAGCTAGGTCACTCAGGGACTTCAGCTGCAAACCAAAGCTCTGAATCAAGCTTGTGTCATACCAGACTCATCCGCTTTTGCTTCTGGCCCAAGTAACACCCACATGAAATTGCAGCTCTGTTTCTTTTTCTTTGGTTTCTTAGGTTATTGTTGGGGGTTTTTTGTTTGTTTGGGTTTTTTTTGTCATTAATTTGACTCAGAACCAGCACAAGCACCTGATCTGATGTGAAATGAGGCTGGAAAGTATTCATGCACAACCCTGAAACCTGTTGTCTTTCACACAACGTCAGCTTGGATGTGACGCATAGATAACACATATTAAGTAAATGCCACTGAGTTGTGCAGCAGGTTGGGAAGTGCAGTGCGACCTAGACCCGTATTTGACCTTCTAACAAAGTCCACAAACGTTCAGGAAAGAAAGTGCCTCGCTGTTGGAATAAGTCTCCATTCACCTTAATGCACTACTCCACCATTTCCTCAGAAACCCAGGGACTGGAGACAGAAAAGCCAAGAAGAAGGCACTTCAACTCCCTGGCCAAGGACGACTGCTCCCCTTCCATAGCAAATCCTTTAGACACTGCGCTCTTACCCAAGGTGGATGGTCCGTATGTGTTTCTGAATCCCTGCAGCTGTGCTCAGTACCTTCCCACAGTTTTTCCACAGGCATTTGAACATCACCTTCATTGAGTTCTGGAAATGGAGAGTAAAGCAACATTAGTTGCATGGAAGATAGAAAGAAAACCAAACCGCACAAAATGCAATGTTATAAAACACTGTGAAGGCTGTGAGCCTCTAACTCCTAATTTGTAATGATGTAATAGTCTCTCTCAACAGTGCCATCCTACTGAACTCAACAGAATCCCAGCGGAAAGCCACAGGAGCAGCTTGTGCCAAAACTTCACCTCTCTGCTCTTTGGCACAGCTTTTTCACTTTCAAGTTCCAGTTTCTGTCTTGCCACAAAAGGAAGTAAACAGTATAAAAACTTCCTACACTTCTTTGAAGTCTGTCGAAGAACAACTGATGAGGATTTCTCGCTTAACAAAGGGTACCTTCTTAAATTAAGATCTTCCTAAAGCAAGCTCTTATGAATGTTTCTGCTCATGGATTTTGCAAAACAGACAAAATATTGTGCCAGAAAACCATAGCTTCTGCAATTACAATATTGACCCATGAGCTGGCAAAAACCTGCTGTTATTTCATTTAGAAGCTGCTGTGACCCTTACTTGGACAAGAGAATGAGAAGCCATCTGGCTGTGTTCAATGTTTTAAAAATAATATGTGTATAATCTCATTTTAATATTGTTATGTTCTTTAATATAACTTCATTGGCCTAAACTGAGTTATCATTGACTTAGAGCACAGCCAACGAGGCGATAACCAGCCCAGTCTTCAATATTTTGAAGACTCTGGAGAAAACTAGTCTTAATTTAAAACACAGTATGTGGTAACAAACAACACAGATGTTGCAGAACCATACAGACTTTTTTAAAAGCTACTTTTACTGCAATATGAAACCTACTTTATAAATTTTAAATTAAAAAAAATCTAAATAATTTGTACTTCTCAAAAATGATTTTCTCTATTATTACAGGACACATTATTAAAGAAAACATGAGGAAGAGCTTAAAAACACTGTATTTTTATCCTATAATTTTAGTTACACGTAAAATGAAATGAATATATTCATATAAAGCTTGATTAAAAAATAAAAGGAACAAGCATATCTTTATAATAAGTGCATGTTTTGCTGTGTCTTGAACAAAAGCTGACTTGGTGCTTTCTTCAATTTGGACCCTTTGGAACTGCGTGCCAGTAGATGGCAAGTTTCAGCATTTGCTAGAAAGACGATGATTAGAATATCATTTATTTTTTTTTTTTAATTTCAGCTGATGGGCTTTTAAAAATACAAGTTGATTGTAGCTGCATGTTCTCATAGTTACTTGGCTGTCTAACATCTCCCGTTTGAAAGTATGGATGATAAGGGCTTTCAGATTTGAGGTACCTGGTCATACTGTGTGTATGAAAACCTACTTCAGAATAAAATGCACATAAATTCCCCCTATAATTTTTTGACCTGATAATACAAATACCATTCAAATAGATACAGAACTCTTTTTTTCCAAAAATTAAATGTAATCTATCTAGCACTTCTGACAGATACTTTACTTACTTCTATAATAAAATATTAAATACTATCATCAGTTCAAAAACCCATAACCAACCACCAATCATGGCAACAAGATGAAGACCACGTTTATCCATTTACATCTTCGGAATTTGGATATGACAGCATGAATGCCATATACATCTTTATAAACACAGCATGGTTTAACATCAATCTCCAGATTGATGGTAAAACCAAACTCCTAGCGCCACTGTGTTTTTATCTTTACTGTCAATGCTAGGACTCCGCAAAAACCCATGCGTTTTTAATGTAATCAAATGAAATTTCACTCTGTAGAAATACAGAATGTAAACCATGCTTCCATTTCTGACTGGTCATAAAATTGCCTAATTAGGCTTAATGTTTTAGTTAAGGAAATAACGGAACATAAATGGTTTAGTGGAGAATAACTACGTTAGTGGAAGCGTTTAAGCAAGCAACTTTCTTAACTGGAAATGGTTGCTAACATGACATTGTCCAAATATGAAATTGAAGAAACTTTAATAAGTAAAAGTAAGGTTACCGATAACTCTATTTCCAGGTTTATTCCTTCTGTTCTTTGCAGCCCTGAAGAAGGTATAACCTGAACATTTTTATTTCAGCTTCTAAAGATGTGAAACTGTACTCTGATAAAGTACCATGTTGGGACCAGAATTTAAAAAAAAAATGCAGGAAACACAGTTAATTTATAAAACAAAGTTTGGCAGGTAATGTTATTATTTATCCACATTGAACATTTGCCATACAGAGCAAAATCCCTGGGAACCAGAACAGACAGCGTAACAGATCTGTAGTGGGTACATCAATAGAAATATTCAAAGACAACTTAGACAACAATACAGATGGCAGCTGCAAACCCATCTGTCTCATCACAGCTGAGCAATAAGAGTGATGCTAATAAGCTCAACTTTAACTGAGAAGTAAAAGG
The DNA here is from genome assembly GCF_037038585.1 of Patagioenas fasciata. NCBI lineage: Eukaryota > Metazoa > Chordata > Aves > Columbiformes > Columbidae > Patagioenas > Patagioenas fasciata. The sequence goes on along the minus strand of NC_092521.1, from coordinate 31,428,441 downwards.
CAAACCAGCACGTTCTGCATTCCTGCACCACCCAAAATCACCTCTCTTTAGTTTAACAGTCAGCTCTGCTTCTGATTTATTATAACAATGGTGTCCTCCAAAACATTTTTTCCCCTTTTCAGCAAGAAGCACAAACATTTTATAACTCTCTTCCACAAACAAGGGCAGAACAGTGTGGGTCAGCAAATTAAGCAACTTTTGGAGCAAAAGGATAAATCTGAACAGGTTTAAACAATCATTAAAACTTCTTCCCGCTGGTGATGAAGCAATTAACTGTCTCAGACTGAGCCAGAAAGAAGGCACTAAGGAGAATAAATTCTCTGTTTTTTCTCCTTACAAAAAGCTCTTTTTCATTTTGCTATGTAAAATCTGTCCTGTTGCGTTGGGAGGGAAGGAAACTTGGACTAGTGCCATCTCTTTGTTTTCTTTTTGTTCAAGAGGAGCGTACTTGCTAACATAATGGTGCTTTTTTGGGGTTAGTTTTGGACCTTTTTTTTTTTTACACTTTGTTTTATTTAGTCTGCCTTTGTACTCCTACTGAGGATAAATTTGGCCCCTGCAAATACTGTATCTAAAGTCATCAGGTTTGATCCTCCTTTTTTCACTCCATATGTTTGCACATAGAAAGCTTCACAGTATTAAGGTATCTGACATGCTGTCAGACAAACGGCACTTCCAGGGAACAAGAAGTATTAAGGCCATCTCCAGTTTCTGTGATGACATGTAAAGGCTGCCTGTTGCATCCCGCACAGACAGAATTTGCCAAAGTAGGCACGAGGCAACACCTTCTGGAAATCACTGCAGTGCTTTCTGAGCAGGAGGCTCTGCAGAACCTCACCATCTGCCAGCAAATATGTGGTGCTGATGGCATCATGTGCAGTAGGTGACTAGGTTGAACCAGACCCAGTGACTAGGCTAAGCACTTACGTTAACTTGACACCAAGGAGGGATACACACACAGAGCTGTTTGGGTGACCTGTTCCTTTCCCACAGCAAAATAAGTTTAGTGACATCCTATCTGCCCATGGGTATGGAATTTACCATGAGGCTGACCTTTCTCTTCCTAGGAATGGGTTCATCAAAGAGAAGGTTGCTTGTTTCAGCTTCATCAATACCGTCATCTGGCTGGGAAGGTGTTCGAAAACTTTTGAAGCTATCAGCTGACAGAGGTGGAGATGGGGTGGATGGATTGGACTGGTCACTGGGAGCATTCCAGCTCCAGTATCCACTGCTGCTGGTACTAGAAGGCACAAATCCTCCTTCTTTCCAAGATCCATTTAGGGATTCTGTCAAGAACAACAACAGCCATCATTACATCAGTATCATGCCTTAGGGCTAAGGACCTCTTTTATCCAAGACTAGATGCATGTTGGTCATCAACTGCACATTCAATAAAGGAAAGAGAAGGAATTGGACAACAGAGAGAACAATCACATCTATCCCACTGCACAAAAATGACATTTTTAATACCTATAACACCTGATTTTTCAGATATTAAAAAACAAAAACAAAATCACAAACAAACACACCCCCCCAAACAAACAAAAAAACCCCAAACAATCTAACCAAAACAAACCCCGGCCAAATAAAAAAACCCCAAATAATACCAAACCCCAAAATCCAATGTATTTTTCAAAAAAGAAATGCTAGATTTGGAAAAATAACCTGTGCTGGAGCATAAACAGCAATAAGCAGTCAGATATTGCATGCATGATTAAGGGAAAACATTCAAATACATCCTCAAGTGTCAAGAGGAACACAGGACTGTGGTGGAGCACCAGAGCAAGCTCCAAGCCACCGCACGGCCAACAGGAGATCCCCTGGGAAGTGGACACACACTTTGCACCTCAGGAAACTACGCAGATTTGCAAACACATGAGCATCATCCCAGTACTGAAATACTGAAAAAAACCATAATTACACTCTGTCTTCTCATAATCTCCCAGTGTGCATACTTCTGCCTAATCTGAATCTCTAATTGAGGTGGTATGTATCCTTGGAAGGATAATCCTTTTTTCTTCACACAGCTGTATCGTTAGGCATCTGGTTCCAGAAGTGCGATGCATCACCTCCACACCTACTGGCTGGAGAAACCTCTTCCTCACCGCAGCAGTTCCCTGGGCAGCGCGTGGTGAGCAGACGCTCAGAACAGCAGGTCGCTCCACAACACGGCAGTGGGAGTAACAGCGCTGCCATCGCAGCCTGAGACGTGGCTCAGCCTTCACGTGCTGAGGTCACAGTATCACAGTATGTTTGGGATTGGAAGGGACCTCAAAAGATCATCTAGTCCAATCCTCCTGCTGGAGCAGGAACGCCTAGGTGAGGTCGCATAGGAACATGTCCATGCGGGCTTTGAATGTCTCCAGGGAAGGAGACTCCACAACCTTCCTGGGCAGCCTGTTCCAGTGCTCTGTCACCCTCACTGAGAAGAAGTTCCTTCTCAAATTTAAGTGGAATCTCTTGTGTTCCAGCTTGATACCATTGCCCCTTGTCCTATCATTGTTTGCCACTGAGAAGAGCCTGGCTCCATCCTCATGGCACTCACCCTTTATATATTTATAAACATTAATAAGGTCACCCCTCAGTTTCCTCTTCTCCAAACTAAAGAGACCCAGCTCCCGCAGCCTTTCTTCATAAGGGAGGTGCTCCACTCCCTTAATCATCTTTGTTGCCCTACGCCGGACCCTCTCCAGCAGTTCCCTGTCCTTCTTGAACTGAGGTGCCCAGAACTGGACACAATATTCTAGATGGGGTCTCACCAGGGTGGAGTAGAAGGGAAGGAGGACCTCTCTCGATCTACTGACCACCCCCCTTGTAATACACCTCAGGTGTTGGACATCGGCACGTCACCCCTTCCAGTCCCTGAAGAGTTCCGGCAGAAGAGGGATAGGTAGGTCATCAGCTCAGCAAAAGGATGGCCCAAGTGTGTCCAGCGGTGCCACCGTGGGCAGCTCTGCCTGAAGCTCCAGATTCTCACAGGGCTCCAGCACATGGGCAGGGAGGGTTTAGGTGCAGTTTCTCCCGAACTCAGACACAGAAAGCTCTACCCAATGATGCTGTGGATGCTTCAGTATTGTGCAATACCTGACTTTGGAACTGGAAAGGAAATAACACCTTATCTCTTCATGAAACCTTATTCAAGTATGAGGCACGAGTCTTTTCAAGCCAGTGCCTGGCTGTAAGAGTTCTGCAGAAGTCACTCCTTCATTCCTTTTCAATTTCTTACAGATAAATTTAACTAATGACATCAGCAAGAACATAATGTCTACCACCTGCTACCCAAAACAAATTATTTTTTTTCCTCCTAATTCTATTGGTTTTGGATGAAACTCTTAATCATGATTATCAGCTGCTCACAAAACAATGCAGTGCTCCATCATGTAAGCAGGTACATAAATGTATCTCCTTGTGCAGGCAGTAGCCAAGTGCCTGCACTTACTGGTCAGGGCCACAGAGTAGAAATGGCATCAACCCTTCCCCTCCTCCCACCCCACTTCCCGAAATTCCTCTTTAGAAAAGGGCATATATGCATTTCCCGTAGCTAATAAGTTAACTATGAAAATGCCATGTTTGGGTTCATGATTACAGCTTTTCAAGTTTTCATGTGACCGTAAAGGAGGTATTTTTTATTTCTTTTAAGTATTTGTACTTCAGTCTCGCCCTAAAGCCAAGAAGTACATCTGGTAACAACATGTGACCTTAGCAGAGCTTAAAATCTCCATTTCTTCAGAAAAACAAAGCAAACAGCACTCTTTCAGCTACTACTTTCTGACACATTTATGGTGGTACTTTGTACTCTCAAGGTTTACAGCTTCTTATCACCTTGCTGAGAAAGAGATGTAAATCAAGAACATTTTCTAAGTAGCATGGAAAAGACTTAACGAGGTTGACAACACAAAATACCCAAACACTGGTTCTCATTAATACTAACAAATCTGTCAATGTAATGGAGTTCAATATATAAATATATGCAACTTACTCTTATTTTGAGGCTCTCTTCACATTGCTGGAGTTGCGTGAAAGAGAACCAAACCAAATATTACGCAGCTGCAAGGAAACAAGGGCCAAACTCTGATCCAGTTTACATAGATGTTCATCCCCAGTAATTCTAGCACAGATCAGACTTTAATATTAATGCCAATGTTATTTTTTTCACTTCCAGGCAAAATTCCATTTGTTTAAACAAATGTTCCTTTAATTACACTGCTACTTACTGCCTTTTTTTTGGAAAAGGCTCTAGAAAGAATTAATCATTAGTATATTTGTAGCTCATATTACTAAGATCAGAGCCTAGCCTTGCAACACCAGTTGAGCTATAAATTACCAAATCTTTACACTTTTATTGAAGTGTTTAGCAAGTCTTCACTCAGACAAAATGAAGATATTCAAGGAGGAGGTGCCCAACAATAGCTTCAAAATCTTGTCTCTGACTACTGAAAACATGTGAATTACTTTTTCAGGCTTGTCTTCCCAGGTTTTGGGAAAATAAGCAGACAAGCTATGCGAAGAAATATCAAAGAGCACTCAGGCTGCATGGAGAAATATCAAAGGCGGTTAACAGCTACCATTTACCTATTAGCAATTCAAAAGGACTTGTTGGGAAGATCTTTCCCATTGACAGCTGCGAGCTGCTCCTGACAACTGTCACCTGCTCAGGCTGTCTGAGGTGGCAGACACTGCCTTGTCCCACAGGAGAGTGGGTCCCTGTGACGGGGGACATGTACACGCCTCAGCCACTCTGCCTCCCTGCAGGGCTCATCAGCACAAATCCAGCTTCACCTGATGTTTTGGCTGTGAGCTGGAGCAGCTGGAGAGCAGGTAGAATATGTTGTTACCCTTCCACTGGCCTTCCCTGGGGGCTGCCAAGCCCCAGCCCTGAGATGGGACAGCCACTGGGGATGTCACGGTCAGAGGTTTCCCAGGGGTCCTCAGAGCAGTGGAACTCCATAAACACTTCTGGTTTTCAACACTGGAAAGCACACAAACAGGAGCCATGGGCGTTCATGGCTAGAATTCCAGCTATATGGCTAAACCTTACGTTTTCTGGAAAAAAATATAAAAAAACCATGCTATTTGTTAAAAAATATTTAAAGCTGGGACATTTGGTAGAAATTCCTTTTAAGAACAACATCACTCAGTGGATTGTCTCTGCTTCCATGAAGAAATGCAGACTATTTGCACCTGTGACTATTCCTCAAAATGCTCCAGTTATTTACTGGAGGGCATCTAGTGTCTGTTCAACAGTTACAAGTGAGTAAGAAAAGCCAGAGTCATTCAAACAATGCTGAGACATCCTAGCAAGCGTGTCCTAATTTAAGATTACTCCTTCAAATACAGCACTTAAAAAAACCCTCTTCTAACCCCAGTCAAGCTTGCATACATTAATTATGTTTCATTAGCAATCTCATTATTACCACTAACTTGTTAGATTTATTTTTATTTGTGTGTGTCTTCTGCTATACCAAGAATGGAGTAGTCTTATAAGGGATTATGGATTTGATGGTAAGACCATCTGAGAGTTACAAAGGGCACAGGAATTGAGGGTCTAACCTTGCACGGGCAGAAACAGAACTGTCTCCGTGCAGATTGCTGCTGCACGGCCTCTCAGCCGAGGGCTGGGATCCCGACGTGCTTTGCCTCATTTGTGGCATTGAGTAAAATCTGAGCTCATTTCCTTGGGGTGGGGATAAGAACAACTGCTGTCGTGTTTAACGTATATGTGCAAATGAAAATAAGATGCTTGGAAAATTAGCATTTCACTGAGGTCAGGAGACCTTCCACAGCACACACCTCCCATTTCATAAACTAGAGATACTCAACAGTTATGGAAAAAGGTTTCTTCTCATTTCTGCCAATGCCGCACCAAAGACCTCGACTAGGTCGGAGCAAAGCTCGATGCGATCCCCAGCACGCACAGGTCACCGCCAGATGGACATTCGCACTTTGTCCTCCACCACGGTCACAGCTCCTGGAAACAAGCCCCACCTCCCCTGCAGGCTTACCGTTGGGTCGGACAGGAGGGCTGCGGACCAAAGGGCTGGTGGATAAACTGGTGAGTACCATGGCTGCTGTTACTTTATCCATGTCCAGTTCTTCCGAAGATTTTCTGCAACACAGTGAATGGGAAGCAAGAAACACATCAGCAGATATTTAACTTTTTTTTTAGTGTTTGCCTTTTTTTTTTTTTCAGTATCAGTCCAAATACTAAGCGAGCACAGCACAGTAACGAAAGCAAGCTGCTGAGCAGAGTTCTAAAAGCTTCTGTCTTCTAGCAACCTAAGCATATCAAGTGGCTACTTGAAGTAAACCATCCCAGTTTAAACAGGAAAAACAGTGGGAAAAGAGAATGTATCTTTGTATAAAATTGTCAGGATTACTGTGACCCTCCATAAGTTTGGCTCTGTTCCTTTTGTTTTCTGGTTGGTTTGGTTGGTTGGTTGGTTTTTTCAGAATTTCAACTATTCATACCCTTAGAGCTAAGTGCGTACTTTTTTCTTTGATGAAGACATGGAGATGCAAACCTGTGTAGAATTACTAGTGACACTAATAGCATCCACTACTCTCTGTAGGGTGAGGAAGAATTATGAACTCGAGCTAAGGGATGTGCTAATTTTTTTGTTGCTTCTACTTAACGCTATTAACCTTCCTGTAGTCTCTCTGAAAGACTGATCCTAAATTTCTCCTGGTCAGATTATAAACCAATTATTTAAAATAACAGGAAACTGGGAAGAAAACCAGTGTGTGTTGGGTGAGGCAGGGGGGAAGGCAAGATTTTTTTGCAGGTGTGATGGGCACCTGTGCCAGCAGGAGGGCGCAGCGGGCAGAGAGGGACCTGTCACTGCCTTAGCTCAGCCTTGCTGGAACCAGTCCTAACTCAGAGGAGAGGGCACGGGGAAGGGGTAGGAATGGAGAGGAGGGCAGCCAGCTTTCCAGCAGAAGGAGGAGAGGATTTGGAGAACAACAGATGCCTCCAGAAACCAGGCTTCAGTGACCCACTACTCAAAGAGTCACGTTTTCTTAAGACAATGCAAGATTTTATTTGTCTGTAAAAATGTATACACTATCATTTTTTTCCCCAAAAAAGTAACCCATTTCCTGACAATGTACAATTTCTGTACCAAAATAAAACTAGCAAACCCAATAGGTTTAGCAGACTTTTGCTATCCATTCTTGTGGGATAGGGGAATGAAAGCAGCTTCTTGAAAACATTTGCTTTCAAACATGTGACTGATCATCCAAGACCATCTTCTCATTTACCAGAGCCCAAGCTAAATTTGCTCCTACAAAAGAACACCTCCCTCCCCCTCTATTCTGCATGGTGGGGTTTTTTTAGAATTTCCTCTGTGCCTTGCCAGGAGCTCTATTTAACTGATCAGGTTGACCCTTTATTTAAAGCCCAATACGAGAAGTGTTCAGCTACCTGATGTTTTCCATCAACTGCTGATGGGTACGTCACCAAGAGGAACAGTACATGCTGGCTGCAGTCCCCTCTCTAGAATCCCATTTCACTCATCAGGTGGAAGGCTCATTAACTGGAAACTATGCTACAGTCAAAGCCTCTTGATATTTTAGTGAGCAAAGCCCAAACTTGTCCATGAAACTGTTCACAGCTGCCTTCTGGCTGATGAAAAGACCCACACAGATGCCGATGAACGCTCTCCCATACCGCACAACAGCTTAGCTCTCACGACTGTCTTTTGTAACACATCACTGCCTGGAACTGAAACGCTGATGATGGTTCCTGCTGAGTTCTGATTATATCCATAAAAACCCTCCTTTCTTCCAGCCAAGGATTTTGCAAAGAGCAGAGTAGCCATATGGCCATCATTGAGTACTGGAAAGGTCTCGGGTATCTGCTGTAATCAGCTAATACCTGAATCTGTCACTCATCAGGTTCTCTCGCCTGCAGAGGAGTATTTCGCTCAGAATGCCAAATTCCTCAGGGCTCAGAAGACTTCTCCTCAGGGATGACATGAGGGATGACATGGAGATGCTACATTTTCTGGAGACCAACCCTGCCAGATGATTTTCCAATTACCTAATACCCCAGTATGAAAATCCACTCCCTGAGAAGCATTCAGCTGCTCTGTAGTCCGCTCCTGCAAGACTACACCGACTGTCCCTACTCCTTTAACCAGCTGTGGATAAACCACTAATATTTGCACTTCTGTAGCACATGAGGACAAAAAGACCACAGGTCCCCGATACGCTAGAGAAGGTGGTCCCTAGTGTTTGCAATCAGCCTTCCAACAAGGCTCTTCTGTGTGTGTGGCAATGGGACTAACGTGCTCCTGTCCAGGCCTCTGCAGAATTGCAAAATCACGCTACAGCTGTTGTTGCAAGCATTCGCCAAGTTGGTGTCAGGATGTCACAGTCTAGATCCAGAACAAATCCCAAAGTTTCTCCAAATAGTCTGTAAATTTAACTTCTCCTAGCTCTTCCGTACTGATGTACTTATTTTTCCTCAAAAATGACTCAGACTGCCACTCTGGGAAACCACCCTTTGTTCTATTCTTGTGTCAATAATGTCCCAAAATTTTCAGCATTTGAATCTGCCCAAGATGAAATTTTTCACAGCCAGGCAAAGGACAGGAAAGGCCATGAGCCCCCGCACCATTTGTGGCCATGCTAAGCCACAATCTTGCAATTACTGGAATGCTTTTTTCTCACCTGATCCAATCTAACAGGTTTTCAATAGGGAAAGCCCAAATTAATAAAACCTTGGACTTTTTCTCTAACCATTTTGAATCACTTACCACTCCTCAGCTGCATCCAGCAAACAAGGAATGCTCTGCTCCTACTTCCCAGCCACAAGAATTTTAGCAGCTACAAGTGTTGGTTTACGTGACTCTGCTCCCAAACACATTTTTACAGTTTGGCTCATAAATGTAAACACACATATTTCATGTATCACTCGGCCGGCACCACTGCGGGAACAGCAGCCTTTGAGAGAGAGGCAAAGCATGAAACTGAAGACAGGAACCACTTAAGGCATCTGCATTTAGTCAGCATCATGTGCAAGTCAATGGCTTAAGGCTGTCGTAGCCTTTTCCAGCTTTCTCCGCTGGAAAGTGAGCCTGCATGCAGCTGTGCAACAGTACAGGCACTCAGAGGGGAGAATAACTTGTCTGTTACACATCAGTTTTCACAAACCATTAATTCCACCATTGCTAAGGTGATTTTCTGCAGAGTGAAGTTATAATCCCTGCCATTGCTTATACTGTTATTAGATGCAAAGAAATCTAAATATGATGTAAAATCACCTATTACATAGTTATGAAGATTTCTTCTTTCCTCTAACCCCACATCCTGATTTCCAAATGCAGCCTCCCAACATCTGGACCGATATATTTGTGTCAGCCCACTCCGTATTTGAGACCAAACAGTTTTGGATCCTTTATTTCCAAGTCTTCATAAATCCAAACATATGTCAATAGCTGAATTCTAACGAACTGGCTGAGACATAAGCGGCCGAAGTTAGAGGCGCTTGGGGATGGATCTTTTACCACCACCTCATGTCTCTTGGCTTCGTGTCTCCCTGTTTCCTCAGCAGGAGAATGGTTTCACTTGATCCCTGCAAAACTCTAACCTGGCCAGCCTGGTATGTAAAACAGTCCTCTTTAATAGCCAAGCTCAAATTCAACTTAGTTATGACCCTCACTCTTATTCAATGTTTTCCTTTGTTTCATTGATGAATTTACTATTTTTAAAAAATTCATTTAATGGTGTCAAGAAACTATCACATCTTTCTCAGAGCTCTCCACAAGGAAAGGCTGGATTTAAGCTCCAAAAGATGAGCAAAAGAGGGTCCAAAACAAGTTCAAGACTACACAAGTGTCCCAAACCACTTGTTTGCACCATTGTGTGGTTCCTAGCAATGTTCTGGCAAGGAGACATCTTCCTGACCTCCCTCCATGACGAGTGCCCAGGCCCTATTCTGGCCACTGCCACCTTCGTGCTCCCCAGTAAGCACCATTCCCACCTGGACACACATACACCACACCTCTGTTAGTTCTCCTCTCCATCAGCCACATCATAATCTATGGCCGGAACTTTTTGTTTTTAAAAAGAAACTTTGAAAAATCCTTAAAAATACATATTTTATTCTACTTTTGAAGTCTTTGGTCTATCCTTTATTATTTCTCTGGCTTAGATCAAAAAGCCTGCAATTCTTCCTCTTGGAACACTGCATCTTAGGTCAGTACTTCACCCAACCACACTTTAAGGGTTCTAGAGAATATTCTCTTAGCAGAGGAACTGGTAGTGGTAGCAGGTGCTTTTGATAAAATTGACCTTATTTGAAAGGACAACTCAAGTTGATTTAAAGCAAAGGAAAAAGAAAAAGACAGAAACTGATTTTCCCCGCTCACAATGCCAAAGCTTTCAGTTAATTCCCTGGCCCTAACTCAGGCACAGCAATGCTCAAAGCAACGATGCTCAGGCTCAGCATACGGAAAGTGCCGTCCTGTGCTCCAGAGCTGCCCCGATGCGGCGTGACCACAGACGAGACAGCGTTTCTTCACCAAGGCTCTGCTCCCATCAAGAAGGTGAGAGGGGGGAACGGGGGCAGCAGCGTCCTACAGCCAACAGGACCAGGCTGCAAACGGGTGGAAGCTGCAGCCCCGGTAGGTGAGCCCACGGAGAAGAGAAGGTGAAGGGTATTCCCAACCACTTCAAGCAGAGCTTGGTTACAGAAGCTGATGGTCACAGATCCAACCATCTTCTCCAGAGCCATGTCCCTCTGCTGTTCAGCATCGCTGAGCTTGTCTTTTCTTGTCCTACTTTCTAAGCGTTAATCACCTGAAGCCCACATGCCCTAAACATTCTTATTTATTAAAAAGTTTATATTTTTCTTTGTTTTGGCAAAGAGATGTGCTTACCTATTTCTTACTGCTATCCTCACTAGAGGAACACAATAAAAAATAAATAAAATAAAAAATGTTAACTAGGATTGATCAATAACAGCAGCACTCAAGCACAAACATGCTGATACACTATGTTAGATGGCTACTGCCCTCCATCCAAAAAACAGCTTAAGACAGTGGTTCACAAAACATCTTGATCTTTTGTTAAGGAAGTACCATAAAAATAGGCATGCTTCAATATGCTATAACTAGGACAAAAAACCAGTATATTTAAATTGTTCTCTCCCTCTCATACTTCTAAATGCTCATAGAGAGACCCCTGAAGTCTTACTTTGACCACCTGATTATAGCCACATCACACAGATGTCATCACACCGAGCACTATATCAATACTGAGAGATAAACATGTTGTTACAGGCTTTTGTACACCAAAAATATGATTCATCCTATAATGCATTACTGTAATCAGTGCACTAGTAATAACAGAAGTACTTCTGAAAGAAATAAAAATCCTAAAGTACATTCTACAGGTATAATTTTAGGTTTCTTCAATTCATCACGAATGGCAAGGGCAACACCCTAATACGGGACCAGCCACAAAAGCCATGCATGTGGCTGTGACTCCAGATACCCAAAGCAACTACAACCACTCTTCTCTCTTGAGTAAAGATCTACAATATCATGCTGCAAAATATTCTTAATCCATAAAATACTTTACATTTACAATAATACTTGGTTACCATCTAACAACTCCAAATTCTGACAGTACAGATAAATAAACAATCTTGCTGGTTGCTATTATGTTTGGTTGTTGATTATGCAGACTAATAATTAACTTACTTGCCAAAGACAAAAGCAAAAATTAGAAGGAAAATGATCCAAATAAACAGTCCGAGGTCCTCAGCACTCTTTGGTAAAAGCTGTAACTTTTCACAATAAAACAAAAAGCAATGGGAAATATTTTCAAATATTATATTAATTCAATACAGTACTATAATGCTACATCTGAAAACATAAGGGAGCATTACTATTTACACATATAAAAAGATGACTTGTGTTTGATATCAGAAGCAGAGATGCAATAATATGATACACTAATTAGAAGATAGGGACTTCTGCCTTTGCTCATCGAGACCAAACATAAAATTAACCTTTTCCACACTAACCATCACATTTGCAGAGTAGTTCATCATATACAGAATAACTGGCCTTTTTTTATCTGTGTCTGCTGTCCTTGTTATACACAAGCAATTTTTTGGATACTGACAGCTACCAGAAGTTAATTATTATATAAATCTATATTATACAAAATTAGGAACTTTTTTTGCTAAAAATCACATTTACCTGAACTTCTCAAGGAAGAAAGAAAAACGCATCAAATGCCACCTTAAAGCTCTCCACCTCCCCCTGGTCAAGCTGATACATTTTGCAATTCGATTATTTGAAAGACCTTTGGAAGCCTGAATGGTCTGTTAGAGCCCAAGATGAGCTGATAGAGTCATCACTAACACAGATAACGATTTTCTATCTGGACTGTAATGGTATAAAGACAATAAAAAGTCTGTGCAAATTACTCATATCAGACAGGAGATATTCACAGGGTGTTCTCAGCATCCTGGAATAGAAAATACATTTAACAGAAGAACTAAAGAGAAAGCAGTGTGTAATGCAGTCAGTTTTCTCAAAGTCTTTTGCTTTTCCTCGCATCAAACAACGCATCACTTTTCCTCTTCTCCAAAAACACAAGTATTTTTTCTGGCCATTATCGTTAAAAGCACTAAAACTTGACAGAAAACAATCTAGTTTTTTCCAACCATTTCATAGATTTAGATAACCAAGGAAACGTGCCATTTGGTTCCAAAGGCTGACTGACATACTCTCCCACACATGGGGGTCTCACCTGTCCCCTCTAAGGCAGCAGACTGCTTCCCGAGCCAGGCATGTACCCGGGGTCACCCAGAGCACGCTTTCCCGTGCCCCTCTCCTCCTCACAGAGGTATATGGGGCTCAATAAGGGCAAGTGCAAAGTCCTGCACCTGGGTCAGGGCAACCTCTGGTATCAATACCAGCTGTGGGATGAAGGATTGGGAGCGGCCCTGCAGAGAAGGACTTGGGGGTACTGGTGGAGAAAAGATTGGACATGAGCCAGCAATGCATGCTTGCAGCCCAGAAGGCAAATCATATCCCAGGCTGCATCAAAAGCAGTGTGGCCAGGAGGTCAAGGGAAGTGATTCTGCCCCTCTATTCTGCTCTGCTGAGACCCCACCTGGAGCCCTGTGTCCAGCTGTGGAGCCCTCGGCATAGGAAAGACATGGACCTGTTGGAGAGGAGCCAGAGGAGGCCACAAAAATGATCAGAGGGCTGGAACACTTCTGCTGTGAGGACAGGCTGAGACAGTTGGGGTTATTCAGCCTAGAGAAGACTCCGGGAAGACCTTGTTGATGTGTTTCAGTACCTAAAAGTAGCCATTAAGAAGGATGGGGACAGACTTTTTAGAAGAGCATGTTATGACAGGACAACGGGTAATGGTCTTAAACTAAAGGATAGAAGATTCAGGCTGGACAGGAGAAAGAAATGTTTTACAATGAGGGTGGTGAAACACTGGCCCAGGTTGTCCAGAGAGGTGGTAGATGCCCCATCCCTGCAGACATTCAAGGCCAGGCTGGATGGGGCTCTGAGCAATCTTATCTAGTTGAAGATGTTCCTGCTCATGGCAGGGGGTTGGACTAGATGACCTTTAAAGGTCCCTTCCAACCCAGACTATTCTATGACTCTATCTTGCATCATAGAAATGATGCGACCCTGGCTGCCCTGTAGCTATCACCGCATCAGACTTCTTTGGGGAGCGCTGGCAGAGCTGCACCAGCAACAAAAAAGATGCAAAATTACTGTGATTTCTGTTGTTTGATGCAAACACATCCTACGGACTCACGCTGCTGCTGCCGCTGTCCCCTCTGCAGCCCAGAGGCAGGAAGAGCTGCTTTGCCCCTGACAACTCCCCAGAAAAGTTTGCTTAAGGCAAAGCCTGCAAAACAGATGGAAAACGCCTTTTTCATAAAAGCCTTTTTATCACTGCTACTTAAGCAACTCATCTGCCTTTCTTAAAAGCAATTGAAACTTCAAATCTATCCAAGTGGGAATAGGAACTAGGTCTTGCTTTTGGATTTACAACTCCAGGATACAGCATGCTGGGGGTGCGGAGGGAGAGGATGGGCAGTAAAACACTGCCCTCATTTTTGGCTGGTGATAGGATCTACAATTTTTAAATGCTCTGCATAAATGGGAACAGTTAAGCAAGCCAAATTCAAGACAGGGAGATAAGCTGCAGTTTACAGGAACAATTTATTCTATATATTGAAAAAGCTGATCCAATGAATAATTTTTACTTCTCAAACAGCTGTGACGTATCAGGAGAACTTATCTGGCAAAGAGCCCTCAGGGCAACAACAGAAGCTGAAATAGGAATACAGCATAGAATTCATCTGCTTCAAAACAGAGCAATCATATAAATGGTAATCACTTGATAGATTATGAGTGCAAAGCAAAAATTAAATTCAGAAAGTAATAACAGAACCCTGCAGAGAACAGTTATCCCTTACAGTCACCCACAAACCTTGACGATTTTCTGTTCCATCTCCTCTACTTTCAAGGCCCACTTGCTGATGCAATAAATAACAAACCAAGGCTCAATAGCACCCTGAAGCAACACACCAATTATTCAAAATATTACCGAATATATTCACGTTCAGCCTTTGCCTTAGTTACTGTTCTAGCTTGTTCACAAGCAAGGGTACTGTTTACAGAAAGAAAATTTCACATTTCTGAGCACTGATGCTTTCTTCAGGGAAAGGGGCTGGGCTGCTCGCAATGACACCCAAGAGGTGCTGCTCAATGCAATACAAACCATCTTGCTGACATTCATTTCTATGGATTTAATTCTAACATTCCCCAAATACGTTTTGTAATATCAATCCCTATGCATAGTCGTAACATATCTATATGGATAATTTGGGTAGCACAATTTATTGATAAAAACCTGCTGCAAGTCAATTTTAAAGCAATATTTAACCACTTTTTCCCCTCCACACATTAAAATATATATTTTTTCTAATAAAACATATATGTACATGAAACATTTGAAAAAATCTATAAGTCTACACTACATTTATCCCCTTGTCCTCTCATCAAATCAAAGAACCACAAGAGCTTACTGCCCTGCTGCCACATATAACTACTAATGTGAACAAGATGGTGAGCACTGAGATCAAATTAGTCTAAAAAAGACCCACGGGGCCAGTTTCTGTTTATTGTTAATCAGTCCTTTCGAGCCTTCCGAGTCCTCATTTTTTTCAAGCTAGAAGTAAAGAGAATTAGAGAGAAAAAACCCATGAATTATGGACAAGGCTGCCCACAGCCACCAATACTGCTGAAAAAGACCTGGAGACTAGAGGCAGAAACACCACTGAGATGACCCTCTGCTTCTTTCCAAGGTGAGATATTATAGCCCAAAGAGTGGAATTTCCAAACCTTAAGCCATATATTCTATGGTATACATGAGCCAATAGGTCACAGCACTGTAAAGCATCTTCCAGTGTCTTCCTTGCTACTGCAGTGATCCAAGAGACAAACACCATGGTTCATCTCATAACTGACTGGGTTTTTGTCCTTCTCAATCCATTAGAAACCTGTCTCAGAACAGGGAAGGCATAGAGCTAGCTTGTCTTGTCCTCTCTTGCATTCCCTTCATCACCATGTCCTTGAATCAGTTTTGCAGGGCTATGCTGACAATGGTACCTCTGAGATTCAGTTCAAACCTATTTTGTCTATACACACACACACACCATGGAGACCATCCAGGTATGGCTCTTCTGATGGGTTCTCTTTCCATTTCCCTGATCATCCTACAAATCTGTCTTCTTCATTTGTGGATATGAGTACATCCATTGTCAAAAGAGCCGTTCCAAATGTTCTTTTTATGGTCTTGGTCATATCTTCTACAAGGACAGCAGTATTCCCCTGTCTCTGCTGAAACCTCTATGATTTGACTTATAAGGATAGCTCGGTCACCTGTAATGAACAATACAGCCCCACTGCTGTTCTCTTCATCATCTGTTTACCACTAATGAAGTTGGAATCAGCTGGTATTAATTAATTGTTCTTGAAAGGGTGACAAAAATGTTTTATTTAAAATAAAAGGAACAAATATGACTGACATTTATATTTACACTCAACCTGACTACAGGCTGACTACATGATTCTCCTTTCTCAGTTTTCATTTTCTCAAGAAAGATCATTACAGAGATAACAACACTTCCAGATGCTTTCCAGGGAGGGCAGAAGGTAGTGCAAATACCAGGGCTGCATTAACTCTCACACTCCATATGTGGGGCTTTGTGGGCCATTTGGTCTGGTGCTCTGTGACCAGCACTGACTATTTCAAAGGGAGATGTGGTAGGGACGTTACCATGATCAACATACCATCAATTTCCAGGAATTGTGGACTTCCTTACACTCTGTGACCAGATTAAAAAACAAAAAAAAACAAAACCACAGACAAAATGCTCTAGATCTTCCAATACGTTTTCTATCAGCTATGGCTCTAGGATAGTCTTCCACAGAATCTCCCTCCTCTGTACGCTGTCCTCACATCTGCACTTCAGTCATGTTTGACAGCAAGAAGCACTGCAATCTAGTTATGCTATTCAGGAGACAAATATTACTTTTTAGCAGGCTTGATTTAGTTGCTTTTCTGACTGTCCTGTTGTTTACACGCTACCAGACACAGAGAGCAGAAGCTTGAAGTGCAACTTCTGCTCATCATGGCTATTTGCTATGACGACTCCTATACATTTCCTTTTTGACATAAACACACACAGTAACTTCCGTATTCCTTCACATCAAGCTCTTCCTATGTTTATCAAGCCACAGTTCAGGATACACCGCATTGACGAGGAAGAAAATGTAACAGGAGTTTCTGCATGATAATGTCTCAGTCAGCCAGAGACCTGGCCGCTATACGATATAATATATAGCAACCCACAGTTGCTCCAAGTTAAACATAAGTAATATAAAGCAAAGCCCCTGAGGCTATTTCATTAGCAATAAACTGCCTTCACTGATTCTATGCCATGAGGATTCACAAGACAAGTTGATGTTCTGACTCACTGGTGAGGTTTTGAGGACTTAAAGAAGGATCGTGTCCCTCTGTTTTAGGAAAAAGCATGCTAGATTACAGACGGAAATAGATACCATCACATTAAAAATTTATTCTGCAGTAAGTAAAATCATATTACACACAGTCTACACTGTATAATCTAATTTCAGGTGATGTAATTTACCATTAGGGCTTTTACCATTAGGGATTTCAGATTTTTCAGGAAGGTTGTTTTGTTTGGGGTTTTTTTTGTTTTTGTTTGTTTGGGGGTTTTTGGTTGGTTGGTTTTTTAAATCTTACAATTACAGGTGAGAGGTTTCTGCTGTTTGTTTAGCACCTGAAATTCGAACTTGATGTTACAAACTGCGAAGTACCACCACCAGAAGATCCTCAGATTTAAGCAACATGAAGTGTCTCAACAAGAGCATGTGTCTTGAAACAAACAGGGCACAAAGCCATCCCTCTCTCTGAACTATCTCCTACAAAGATGAAATATATTTAAGCTAAACACCAATCCTTTTTCTTGTCTTTAAAACAATTGTTCACCACTTTCAAAGATCCTTAACAACTTAATTTCTTCCACAGGAACCAAACACAACCTCATGGATGGCCACCTTCTCCTTTCATGATTTAAATATTTGCTGCATGGATATGAAATGAAGATATTTTTCAAATGGTGGATGTAAAACTACCAGACACTACAAAACAAATAAAATTTGCCAGACCATTTGAAGGAGATGCACGTGCAGGAAGGAAATGCCTCTGAAGCCTCTGGGCAGAGTCAGATCTACGGGGCACAGCCACGCCAAGGTGTCCCAGGGCTGCCGGGTTCCTGTGGCCACAGAAGCCACTGGCAGCCCATGTATGGGCAGGTCTGGGCTTCCCAAGAGCATCCAGCCCTGTCCGGGTGCTCTGCAGCGTGTGCACGTGGCTGCTCCCAAGGTCCTGGGCAGGAATAACCGCACTCTCTACAAGAATATTGAGGTAAAGCAGAATGACTTTGACAAGAAAACGAGAAGGTTTAGACCACCTAGACCAGGGGTGTCAAACTAATTTTCACCGGGGGCCACATCAGCCCAGCAGTTGCCTTCAAAGGGCCCAATGTAATTTTAGGACTGCATAAATGTAATTTATAGATAAATGTATGTGGCCCCCGGTGAAAATGAGTTTGACACCCCTGGTCTAGACTATCCATTCTAGATGTCAGACAGTGCTGGACTCCCCCTAGCATGCTTGCCTTTTGCTACAGCCATCAGAAAATTTCTGGGATAAAAAAAAAAACAAACCACACACACACAAAACCCACAAAACCCAAAACCACCAACACACCCAAAACCAAAACACTCAACAAAATTGCTACGATTTAATGAAAACTCAAAGGCTAGGTTAAATAAAACCACTAACAAATAAATAAATCAATCTTTTCACAAAATAGATGAAAAGGAGCAGCTTCGGCCTGGCAGTCAGGGTTTGGTGCCTGTTTAACACCCACTTTGATGGAGCCCTCTCTGCAGTCCGGGACAACCACAGCCCCCTCCTCACTGCTCTCCTGGAGCCCCAGTTCGGATGTCAGCTCCTCCGGGCAACAGAGATGCAGCCTGCACAGAGTCACTTCTTCAGTCACTGTCTGAAAGCAGCATTCACCTGACAGCAGTTTTTAGTATGACACAAACATGACCACTTCCAGAGAGGTAGATTACATTACCATCCTGTAGATACACTACATTCCGTACAACCTGTAGCACTGCAGCCAGAGACTACCTTTGCAAAACATTACTGTGTTTTGAAAATTTACTATTTTTATTTAAGGAGTAAGCTGCCTTTAGAATATCTATATTTTCTGATGTTTTTTCACCTCCCAGAAAAATTAAGGCAACTGAACTTATTCTTTCTCCTATGTGCATCGCAATACAGACGTAAAAACTGCAATGCAGCTGCCAGGCCCCAGTGGAACTGCCAGTACAGCCCACCTGCAGTCTCTTGTCTACCAACACCTTTTGGGTTTTCAAAATAGCTTAATTGTATTATTTCTCTGTTACTTCCCTCCAACAATCCCTTCTTAACACACACACACACACACACACACAACCTTGACTCTCTTGCCTTCCTAAGCACAAGTGATTAGGTCACCAATTCCCTCACCTCACTTAGGGTGATTTTTGCCTTACTTTACCTCCAGTGCACAGTCCTTATTTAACCTGACATTGAGGAAAATCTGTAGGTAGGAAAGTTTTCCTGGACACACTGCCCATCTCATCTCCTCCTAGCTTTAAAAACCCCTTCTCCCTCCCAGTCCCCAATCCCACCGGTATGGTCTAGCTGACACCAGTAACTATGGAGGCCCATGTGATAACTTGTCCAGCAAAGAGGCCCCCTGGACAGTGGGAACTGCTTTCTGTCCTCTATGTGACAGGCTTTTTTTCTCTTTGCAAAGCAGATCTTAGCAGATGAGCAAATTTGGGCCAACATCTTTCTTTACAGCATGCTGTAAGGAAGCACAAGTTTATCATAGCGGGGTGTACCATCTTCAATTTGTGAAGTTATTCCTTCCACTCATCCCAAAACACTTGGCTCCAACACTCAAGTCAGGTTCTCCTGGCAGCAGCAAGCTCTGGTAGCAAAACACATAAGCTGAAGCCCATGACAGCACTAGTGTTAAGATGGCTTGCTGATGAAATGCATGACCCCAGACCACTGCAGCCTACCGCCCTGCTGCAGATGATGTCTAAAGTTTTGTAAATTTTCAAAAACTCTCCCTTTTTTTCAGGGAAAGAAGACATTACTCTTAGAGCCCTGATCACTGTGGCTGCAGCTTCGGTAGGTTCAATTCACCCCTTGGTTTACATTATCAGAAAGGTATTGATCATTGACAGCACACAGAGACATCCCTCCAAAATATCAGTATGCTTCAGGCATGAGTCCATAGGGAAGAACTGCTTGACTTGGGACTTTGAGAACCATGGCTCATAACTTGGCCGACTACAACAACACTCATGACAATGATGGCTAATAGTGAAGAAATACAGCGCAGAGCAGCTGCAGAGCCTGCATTAACTGCAATGGCTGGAAGTTTACTCATGTTTTAATAATGTACACAACTAAACTGGGGTAAATTGGGAAGAGAAAGAAAGAGCATGTGTGCATGTGCACAGAAAATTA
The DNA here is from genome assembly GCF_037038585.1 of Patagioenas fasciata. NCBI lineage: Eukaryota > Metazoa > Chordata > Aves > Columbiformes > Columbidae > Patagioenas > Patagioenas fasciata. The sequence goes on along the minus strand of NC_092521.1, from coordinate 31,408,263 downwards.
GAAAAGCATCACTTTACCATTCATTTTTTTGGTCAATATCTCATCTTCCATCCTTTTGAGAAGGATGTTATAGTTGAATTTTCGATTCATTAATTTCATATAAAAGAAGATACAGAACTATGCACCAGATGCATATTTGTCCTTCACTTTAAAGGACTATATTAAAAACAGAATTGTTAATTGATAACACCATAAAAAAAATCATAGTCACACGTTTATGTCCCACAAACAGCATCTGCTAACAACAGGTATTCAGCCATAAACAGAATATGCAGAGCATGATAAATCATCTTGAAGCAAGCATCTATAATGCCACAGCCTCTAAAAAACATTTCATTAGCAAAAATATCATTAGAGCAATATCATATGCTTTAGGACTGTTTTCTTTTGGTCTCAGTTTGCAACCAGGGCCATGTTTTGAAGAACTGACAATAAACCAAAGGGCAGATTCAGACTGTGAGGGTTTCCGTACGCTTGCTCTCTTCCCCGCCCTCCCAGCTCCAGGGTGCTCTGTCACGAGGGATCCATCAACCAGCAGGGCTGCTAGCAGTGTGTCCATCTGTGGATCCTCTCCTGGCTTTGACTGCTCGTCTTAGGAAAGCCAAGTGTATTGGCATCCTTGCCTTGTATTTAAAAAGCTCTCCTTGTTCTTTAAATAACTCTAAGGATGACATTTGCGTGACTCCTCACTGCTGTTTCTGGCTCATGAAAAGCAGCACATGGAGTCCTGGCAGTACAACACCAACTGCGTTGCCTTTGGGACTGCAGTACCGGGAAGTAGCAAAAGCCTACCTTTCCAAAGCAGAAACCCGTAAAAAAAACCAAACCAAACCAACACTGGAAGGGGAGGTGACAAAGCAAAGGCTTCATCCTCAACCATTTTATTTTGCCTCCCTCTCCATTCAGGCTGACATCTGATGATCCCTGCAGAGAAGGACTTGGGGGTACTGGTGGATGGAAGATTGGACACGAGCCAGCACTGCATGCTTGCAGCCCAGAAGGCCAATCGTATCTTGGGCTGCATCAAAAGGAGCGTGGCCAGCAGGTCAAGGGAGGTGATTCTGTCCCTCCTCTCTGTTCTGGTGAGACCCCAGCTGGAGTCCTGTGTTCAGCTCTGGAGCCCTCAGCACAGGAAAGACATGGACCTGTTGGAGAGGGGCAGAGGAGGCCACGAAGGTGATCAGAGGGCTGGAACATCTCTCCTATGAGGACAGGCTGAGAGAGTTGGGGTTGTTCAGCCTGGAGAAAGCTCCAGAGAGATGTTATTGAGGTCTTTCGGTACTTAAAAGGAGCCATTAAGAAAGATGAAGACAGACTTTTTAGCAGGGCCTGTTACAACACGACAAGGAGTAAATCAAGGAGGCGAGATTCAGGATGGACATGAGAAAGAAATTTTTTGAGCGTGGTGAAACATTGGCACAGGTTGTCCATGCTCATTGCAGGAGGCTGGACTAGATGACCTCTGAAGGTCCCTTCCAACCCAAACTGTTCTGTGATTCTACGATGTTTGGTTGAGCTGCACAGCAGAGACTCCAGCCCAGGAGGAGAAAGACAAAGCTGCTCCCTCCTGCTCCCGGGTCCAACAGCAGCCTGAGAGCCCCGGCACTGGGATGTACAAGACTCCCACTGGCTTGAACTGGTCTGGTTTCCGTGCTTCTGCCTGGATAATGGAACTGTTAGTAAACACAAAAGTCTGTCCCCAATTTAGTGTCATTTAGATAAACACACATCTAAGTAACACCTACGTCTTAGCCAAAGATGAATAATTAGAAAACACAGATTTTAAATTGAATAGTGCTGAGTGCAAACACACAGTCCAATACATTAAAAAGAAACAGGAAAGCAAAAAGCTGTGGCCAACTTCTGTAATTCACACCTTCTTTCAGCATACCTCACTCTCGAGCAACAGATCTGAGACAAATTTAAACATTTATTGATGTGAGAACAAACAATTGTAGCATAAATGTCATGTGTCAGGGCTCTTTAAACATATTCATGTGTTGTCAGCTCCAGCGGACAGATGTTATTTTGGTATCCAGACTCAGAGGAGTGTATCTGAACCCACCTTAATCACTTGATGGTGGGTTCAAAAATATACTATTTTCAAAATATTTAATGAAAATCTGAAGCAAATAAAACTATGCTGTTGCATGTGTGTTTACAGTCATGATTTTTCTGGAATAACCAGTAATTCAGGGCACACAACATAGCAAACCAGAAGGATCCGTATTTCAGAAAATGTTAAGGTAACAACTTTCCAAAAAAAAAAGTTTTTTGGGTGTTTTGTTTGTTTGTTTGTTTTTAAGAAAAAGGTGTCACAATCAGTTGTTGTAATCAAGTAACATGATCAACACAATCTCACTCATCACTCTTGAACCACAGATGCACAGAAGTAAACCTGATTTCACATTTTAGCCTAGAGGGTATGTGATTTATACAGGGAAGCCCAAATGTCTACTGCAACTTTGCTGCAGTATTATTGCCATGGTGAACGGTCAAGACTCTTGATAATCCAAATGTAGTAATAAACAAGTAACTGCAGGCTTTGTTTTTGGATTCATCTTCCTATTTTTTATTTCCCAAAAAGGCTTCTTCTTCTCAGTTGATTCTTTTTAAAACTACCATTATAGAAAAAAATCACAGAAGACTCACTAAAGCCAGAGAAATATGCGATGCTTTACAAGTTGCCTTCACAAAAATGTTCACAAGTAATTTAAGCTTAATCTAGCAATCAAGGCCTGTTCTCACCAAACACAACATGGAACAGTATTTCTATAGTATATTTAATATGTTCTCTAACATTGCAAAATGTTTGCAGTACTAATACCCAGTGTTTCTGAGTCATTATGAGTGGGCTGGGGGTTATGACAATGTCAGTTCTGAAAAGGGGTATTTGCTTCAAAACCTGGGAGAGACAGCTATGAAAGGGAGAGGCTTTCTCTAATAATTTCTGGCAATGATCTGAATAAGGCCTGTTCCTAAAACTACATCACAGGGACAAAATCTGTGGCGTCAATATTTATCTTTGTAAACTTGAGCCTCACTTCAGCTTCAAGTTCTATGAACAGAAGTCTGTAAACAACAAACATTTAGAGAAGATTTTTTTTCAGTCCGAATTTTAACTGTACTCTTAAATGAAGTTTTAGGTGAGTAACCATTTTCCACTTTTTTTTCCCATGAAAGCTGTGATTTTTACTACTTTATCAGAGGAAAACCATGCATCTGCCAGCTGTGCATTAAAGCATGACATAGCAAAGCTGGCAGATCTCAGCACACTTCTAGACTACATTTACCCACGTTAGACTGATGGGGGAATTAATTAGCCAAAATTTTGTTCCAGTAGCCCACAGTCCTCTGTACTAAACAAAACCCAGGCATGATGAAAAGGGTACCCCATTTCATCCCCTGTATTCCACCGCAGAAATATTTCATGAAGTTATATGTTGCCTTTTTCTTATCCTAGTTAAGATGTAATTTGACAAGGGAAGCTTAACAAGTTGCACCACAGCTTGTTAACGTGCAATAGCAATTGATTATGTAACCCTTTTTAAAATTCATTTATAGCAGTGACAAGAATATAGTTATTGGTGGAAAGAGAAAATAAATACCTGCTCTACTCAGAAATCAGCTGACAGCCCTGGTGAGTTGCTACTTGATTTAATTTCCATTAATTTTCCACTGGAGAAAAAGCCAGCAGGGAACACAAAAGACTCCACAAGAAGTTTCTGCAATACTTGGCTCCTTAGCAGAGTGATCCTTTCCCCTGTGCTATTTTTAAGCCAAATGTGCTAAAATCAATGGTTTTGTGCATGACTGGCTATTCCAAGCCTGTGGAAACAACCAAAAAGCAGGGTACCACCAGTGTGCTGCATAAAATGCTTTGAGAAGTCCTCAGATCAGAAAAATCAAATAGCCAGCTAATAAGAACTAAGTATTTTTTTCAAATATTTTACTTTTATTGTACTTGCCATAAATATCAAGGGTCTGATCCTGTGAAATCCAGTTCATGTCAAGATTCTTCGCAATTTTTTTTTTTTCTCTAGAACACAGAACCTCCTTCCACCCAGAAACTGCCATTTTGGCATTTACTATAGGATTAAAATGCATCTCTATCAAGACTTCAGCCCTATAGAAGCAAATGTGATTAACTGCTTCAATTTTATATATTTATTTAGGGAAATTAAATGCAGGATTAAGCAACAGCTAAGTGGATAAATTGCCTTACACTTCCAAACCAGGAAAAAAAATGTTCCCCTTAATTTGAAACTCAGTTCTGGAAACTGTATATTAGAAATGGCCACAGGAAAACATACATGTCAGGTCCCTTCTGAATAATCATTTTCAAAACAAGAGCTCCTGAAATACTCTGTGTGTGCCTGTGTCACTGCTGTTCATCACAGACAATGGACCACTGGCCATGATGCCAGCAGAGGAAGTTCAAACCTGTATCCCCCATCTCCCAGGCAAAGCTCTGACATCCACAGGAACCTGGAAATCTTGGCAGTACCTCAGGAAATCAAGACCCTGTCCCAGATTTAAAAACCACATTCTGTTGAGTTTGTTAATATATGAAACCAAGTGGTGGTTTCCCTCTTTCCACCCTCAGACCCATCTTCTCCCACCACACATATAGTCAGCAATATCTTCAAAAATATAGTAAACAGCAGGCAAAAAAAATTATTCAGAATGCTTTGGTAGCAAATTCAGGACACCCATGCCTCTATTTAAGTTTTTAAATGTAGTAAGATATTGCTTCCAGCCACATTAATTCAGTTTCCTGGGAACAAAAAAGGGTATAGTTGAGAGCACTGATTGTTCTTAGTCTCGCGCAATCATACTTGATTTGTAGTTTCCATGTGCTTCCCTAACTACCATAACTGAGGGATGCTTTTTGGTCTCAGTTCTGAAATCAATTTTGTATCTTTATCAGGGCTAGCAGGAAAGCAGGACTGCATCTCTCTCCAAGTGTCCCTGCTCAAACCCCACATTTTAACCTCAGTGGCTTGAACTGTGTGTTTGTCAGTGCAACACCCAGTGCTGCTCCAGCTGTGGGATCTGCAAAGAGAAGTACGGGCTTCTGTCCAGAAGCAATTCTCTCATAGACTCCTTTTTGCATTTTAAAACAAATTGTCTTAAAGCATCAGGAAGTTTTACAAACCACTACCATAAGTGATAAATGTGGTTTTAAAATGTTCCTTTTGAGGATTTTTAAACCAAAACCTTGGGATACACGACACTGAGCTTCAGTCAAAGGACGGGTTAGAAATAGACGCAAAGTTGGCTGACATGGGACGGGATTCAGCTCCAGTTCAGGACACCTATAACTATGCATACAAGTGGACTATGTGCCCACACTCCCGCCGCTGTCAACAGAAACCTGGTCACAATAACAAGTAGAGAACAGGCACCAGCCATTAGCAGTGGAGTTTAGATTGGGCTTGATTAAACTCAGGCATCCAGCACCTTCGAGATGTCCTAGCACATCCCCCCCAGCCATCAGCTGCTGCTCCCTGAGCCAGGTCTGGGGCAGTTCCTGGGTCACATCCAGAGTTCCCCACAGCATCTCAAATACCCGACTGCATCTAATGCAGCGCTGGATGCTTCTCTCTGGCCAATCCCACCTCTCACTCGGTGCTCCCTTCAGGGCAAGATGAAGTGAACTCTAAGCCAACTGGCCTCTCTATTGAGGAGGTATCCTGACTGCAATCACAGCTTCGACAAGATACTTACGTTCTGCCATCTGAAAGGAAAATCCCATTCTTACTAAGTTTTTCAGAATAAGAAATCTCCTGCATTTAATCAACAACTTTTACCAAGGTACTTGCTGTTGACTGACAAGCTTAACTGTAACTCCCTTCCTATAATTAAGATATACCATACTATCCTGTAATATTTAGCTCTTCCCAGGAGACCCCCAAAAGTACAGTAAAATAGTCCAAATTTTACATATGGAAAGACAAAAAAGTGAAGGAGTTTGCCCAGGATCAGCTACATCATCACTATCAGCTGCTGCTACCAACTCACCAGTGAAACCCAGAGCAGATCCCCTCCACTGCTACTCCTGGAACCAGCAGCAGCCCCAACAGCATTTCAAGGCAACTTTCCAAAACAATTTATTAAGCTTTACTTCAACAAAATCAAAGTGTGGGCTTGCCTCAACACTTCTAAATTTGGGTAGCAGGCTTATTTTTGGTTTTGTCTGTGAATGTAAACTGTTTGCCGTCCCAAAGATTAAGTTCATCCTTGAGCACAGCTGTACATAAAGTGCTGTAAAATACTGGAAACTAAATGGTGTTTATTCAACATTACTGGTTTTGTTCAGAAGGACATGCTGGGTTGTTAACACTGAACGTATTTTGAATTCACCTCTGAATAAGCATATTTTGGCACTACTCCCATTTGTGGTGTGAAATTAAAAGATTACTATTTTGAAAGTATACAAGCTAGCAAGGTATGCAATTTGTCTGTTGCAGAGAAAGCTGATTATAAGGAAGAGGGCACTTAAACTGCAAGTCTATTTGCTTTACTCCAGACTTTCCTAATGCCCCTGGAGTGGGAAAAGGACAAGGAGCACTAGCAGGCTCCCAGCTGAATCATTTTCTAGGCACTGAAGAGCTGTTAGCTGCTGCCCTTGCTTCTAGAATATTTTAATCTGTTCAAGTTATAGGGACTACAAGAATTACACTAAGCCCTTCTACATCTTCAGTAGCAGAAGCAGGGTTTTTTTATTAAAAACCTACCTGTGATACTATATACAGACAATATTTTTCTTTTCTCTCCAGAGCAGAAGACGGCTAGTGCAGAATTTCTATACTATAACCGGCTGCAGTGATTTTCAGAAAATGATGTTTTTCTTACTGTCCATTTCTTGGTGATAAAGCCAGCTTGGCCTTTGGATTGAGTTACCTCCCCAGCAACAAGCTCCTTTATTATTATTCCCCAGCAAAATATCCAGCTGTTTGTTCACTTTCGGGGTATTCAGCCAGACTCTTCTCAAACCCAAATCTGGGGGGGGACACAGCGATACAAGAGTAACCAGATGTCATAACTCAAACAGAACCTCTACTTAGTTTCAGATTTCCCTGTATTCGTATCACTTACTTTACCACAGTTACTAAAACAGATGTATCTAAGGGTAGTGGCTAAAGTACCTTACATCAGGAGTGAATAATGCTATAAAGCTCTTACAGGTAGTAGCAATAATTAGGGCTTTAGAAACAGAGAATTTTGCCCTATCCTTGTCTCAGAAGGTAAGTGTTGCACTGAAGAAGAAGGTACAAGTCAACTACGAGAGACTCAAATAATATTGAACAACTATCCCATGTTATGCTTCTTAGAGAGGTCCCAAAGTGTTTTTCCGGATGCTAGGCACAATTCTGCTCTCACCGCTTGCACCCGACATCTCAACCTAGTATCTTAACCTCTGGAAAAATCTGTTAAATGCATTTCTGAGGAGAATTTAACGGAATGTAAGTATACAAATCTGCTAACACCTCTAGCCCAAGGCAATGCAGGAGGCTGAGTACAGTAGCAGCAGTTCCCAGATACTTTATCTGATATTCAAACAGCTGCTCTGACTCAACTGCAAAATGGCATGGTTTCCCTGAAAAAACCCAGACTGGATCTTCAGCTGTTTTCAGAGGCCAATTTCCTTCACAGTGGAAACAGGATTTTAAAATTATTTTTAAAAAGTTGTGTAAGAAAAATCCTGACTATCTCATATTAAAGGCTGCCAAATTCCTGAAAACAGTGAATGGCAAACCTATTTAGCTCTCAGATATTTTCTCACAGATTCTTTTTAAAAAATTAATAAATAATTAGTGTAAATGTGTCCTCTGGAAATATAAGATTACGCTTGGCATTTTCTAACAGTCCAAGTTTCAGATCTGAATTCCTACTAGAAATGAAAAGCCAGCTACAGAGTGGCATAATACAACCTTGTCAATGCTACACTGTATCTAAACAAGAAATATACATACATATACACATTAGGTCTACATACCCACCTTCCACAAAAAGGCAGCTCAGATTGTTGTTGAAAACCAGTAGCACAAAAATGTAAAGGAGCAGGAAAGGGGGGAGAAAAAAAATGCCTGCTTATACTTTTGGGAATGATAGACATGTCATTTTCTAGCAACATTGTGGAAGCATAATCGAGAGTTCACCCTTTTTTGTTTTGCACTGATGCTTCATTTTATCTAGTAGAAGCTCTCATAGGTCTTTAAATAATTCATAACGCAGCACCTGTTGTTTAGTTCAAGGAGGGAGCGTGGAGAACGTTAATCAAACCAGAGATGAATTGGCACAGCTGTAAATCTGCAAAACCCCTCCCCAATGAGCTCATCCCCCAGCAGTGCAAATGAGAATGACATCATGCTTGCAAAGCCGCGGACACACACTCCCCATCTCCTCCACAGGATTTCTGCTGCTTTTTGACATAGCTTTCTTCCAAAAAACGAGATCATTATATACACATCAATCTAGGCAGAAGGAACAGAAGCTGGAGGACGTGCCGCTAAAGCCATGGATTTTGTCCTGTTAGGTCAGTCACAGCTCCAGCACAGACACAAAAGATACATCTTGCTATTTGGAAAAGAATGAAACTGCATATTTATCCATCCAGCTCAAAAAATACTTTTTTTAAAAAAAGTATTAGAGACTTGCCTTTGAATAAGATCCACAAGTACTTTTCAAAGGACTGCTCAATGCTTTGACTTGATTTTCACTGAACATGCAACTTCATGACCTTTAGCTCACAAAACCACTCTCAAAACCAGGTCTCCAACAGATGTGTTTGGAAAAGTACATGTTCATATAGCTGTGCTGCTAAAAATCTCTCATTTCTGTAACCCAGTTCAGTTAGCCATCAAACACTTAAGGCACAAATACAAAAAATATATGAGTCAGAACCTGTTAATACTGTATTACTTAACAGACAAACTAAACAGCTAAAAAAAAGCCTATAGACAGAAATAATGTATGGGAATGAAATGCTCAGAGAACAATTTTGCTACTAACCTGCAGAAATCCAAGGTGTTTTCCTAATCGTCCGTGAACAGAAAGGGCAGCCACATTTGTTTACTCTCTTAACTATGCTAGCCCAGGTCCATAACCAGCTTAGTAACTTCAGTAAGTACAGTGAACATTAACAAGCTCATTTAGGTCTATTTCATACTATTCAATAATTAAAGTTATTATTTTACTGGCAAGGTTTATAAAATTGCTGATTGCAGTAGAAAGCACAGCTCGGTTGTCCAACGCAGTCAGCGTAACACCCAATGAAACAAAATTGGAAACACCTCTCAGTCCCAAACCATCTACTGGTCTGGTAAACAGCCCACGCCATGATCAGGTTTCCTCCTTCGCAAGGGCATAGGACATAAACCCACGTATGAGAATGAAATGGGGAAGAAATACAGGGTGTTTCAAAAAGATGAACCCAATTTGAAATCACTATATCTTTGAAATTGGGTTCTAAGAACACTTTTAAACCTTATCGCTATGTATTCACCGCAAAACATGAAAATACATGCTTTCTGCAATTTTGAAATTTTACATACTTTTTTCTGTCCACTTGTAAAACAACTTAAGTTGGCGTATCCAAAGCTAAGTAATGTAGTTTTAATGTGCAGTATCACCTCTTGCCTTGTAGTTCAGCTCAAAACCAAGGGACCAGGTTTCTGCTCTATATTACAGTGACAGAATATGGCTGCAGGAGGTTTACAGGCTTGCCAGTCGTAATTCCAAATTGCTGGACTTCCTAGGCTTCACACTGCCTGTTGAACTACGCTGTCTAAATCCCACAGTTTGGAGAAAAAAAGGACACACAGTGAATTCTTGGTAACATCTGAAGAGCTTTGCAGACAGCATCATACAGAATTAAAACAGGCCTCAGAAGAAAAAGACTAAAGGTCTTCAGATGCATGTGAAAACTAGAAAATGAGAAGAGACCAAGCACAGACAAGCTCCAGGAGCAGTACACCTGACAGCAGTGAAGGCGGTGGGCAGCAGGACACATCCAGAAGTCAGTGCCCCATGGCCCAGGCCAACATAGAAGTGCTCACAAGAGGGGTCCTCCAGCCACCCAGGCCACGCACCTCTGGGGAAGCACAACCAGCGCGTTTTGAAAGTGCTAAAAATGTCTGAGGAGCACTTGAGAGAACCAGCAGAAGAAATCAGTCAGAGGACATAAGGAAAGGGGTTGTAGAGGGGCAAAGGACCGTTCCAGCCTGATACGACCTGCCTAGTGCAGAAGTAGAAGAGGAAAAAGTCAGACTCTTAGGTCAGAGGACATTTTAGGTTAGAGGACTCCAGGGCTATGTCTTTCCTTGGCATTTTTAGTGTCTAGTATAGTGGTGTCATTCCTGGACTAGGACCTTTTTCAGCTATTAACACAGGAACAAAACAGAAGAGGTTCACTGCTCACTGAATTGCAGAGTAATTTTTCCACGAATGAGCAGGAAGCCTCATCATTTCAAACTAATACAAGTCCCAAATACCTTTTAAGATATGACATTAAGAAAACTAAAACACATATGCCCAGAAAAGAATAAATGCATTAAGAAAACCATACTTCAGCCATAGCATTGCAGAGGTAAACACTACTATAAAACACCAAGTCCAAAGGAAAGGACTGCAGGCATTCTGTGATCCTCTGATCTCCCACTGTGGCTGTCAGATGGAGTAGTTCCAAGTCCTTTTAGTGAGCGGCAAGTGCAAGAGCAGGAGGGCATAGTAAGGCAAGGCCTGACCCCCTAAAAGGGGAGGATTTCTGTGGGACTTCGGGACTTACACAAACACAGGACGCAGGAAAGAAAAGTCTGCACCAACACTTTGGCTCTTCCTTGAATCTCCTTCCACTTCAAGGAATCCTGCCTAGCTTTGATATGTAAAGAGCTGCATGTTGATACGCTCAAGATTTCAGAAAATAAGATTTCGGCAGAGGAAAATAAGCCAATACATCCCTTCTGATCCAAGTGCAGATTTTGAATCTTGTAAACAGACTTTGTAGTATGAAGAACTGTTTGGAAACCTCCCATCTTAGCATCAAAGTCTTTGGTTATTGGCACCCAGATGTGACTTCTGCAGCATCATTCTACCGCAGTTTGAAGATACATATTTCCCCTTCAATATTTACTCTTCCTATAATGCCAAAAAGCTTGAACCTTTCTCTTCTCCTTGCCAAAATGGGATGCTTGGAATTAATCTGGACAAAGGCTAAGCAGAAAGTTTAGATGAAAAAACAGATGGTTTCAAATCTCTACGCTACTACTTTGCCCCAAAAGATGCTAACAAAATGTGTCAGTAATGCTTCTGCTTTAAAAAAAAAAAAAAAAAAGTAATTTTAGCTTTGTAATTTCGGAGAAAAAACTTTTTACCTAAGCTCTTGCCCATCTCCTTTCCACCTGCACACAGCAGCAGAAAGATTTAATACAATTTAATGACTAATGGCACACAATTTTAGTCTTCACTGCTCGATAAGCCTCTCCGTGGAGAAAATATGTAAATGAAGAGTTACAATATGGAAGAACTCTACTGACATAGAAGACTTGTTTTTCTGCTGCTTTTGAAAGATGCACAGAATGATTCCCACTTGGACAGTCAAAGCGATAGGCACACTTTGATTCGTTATTACTGTTTTTTAAACATAATTTAATTTTGTAAAAGTTGTTCTGAAAATCTATGAAATATAAAACATATTCTTTCTGGGGATTGTTTCAGTGATGCTTATACATATATACACATACATATATGTAGACAGAAACCATAACTTATTTACAACTTTTTAAAGGATGGTTTAGAAAACCTCTTAGAAGTACTACAACTGCATGCAAGACTTGCTTATGTGGCTTTTTCATAATGATATGTATTAATTCACTTTTATTTGACCTGCATAACACAAGATCAGTGCCAAGAACCACTGCAGGGATCTAAACCATAAGATGCAAGATGGGCAGGTGCCCCATCACTAGTTGCAGAAGAAGATGCATGCCCAAAACCAGACAGAGGTGGTCAATCTGTTGTGTAACACTGGGCAAAAGTGGCAGTTTAAGGAATATCTAAAGATCTGCGGAACTAATCAGGTTGTTCAAGCCACAGAAAACACGGAGCTCAGCACAAGGAAAGAACATGGAGAATAAGCAATAAAGGGCTTTTGGCTGAAATAACCAGAAAGATTTCAAGAGCTAAGATGGCCAGAAGTAACTGGAGTTCAACAACACAAATGGATAACTGGCAAAGAGAGGACTACGTGCGAAGAAAATAAAGTGACGCTTCCTCATCAGCTACTTCATTTCTCTTCTTGCACAGTTTCTCTATGTGCCAGTGAAGCATCATACAATACTACTAATAAAAAAGAAGCTAGATAATCAGTCCAGGTCTTGTGGTGGCCTGGTTAAACAGGGGAGGGTACCAATTCATTAAAGCACAGCTATAGTCATTATTTAAAAAACAAAAAGAAAAAAGACTTTAAAATAGAGCCAAGTTATTGTCTGTTCTAAAACTATTTATTCTCCAGTTAAAGATAAACAGCACCAGTATAATCAGGAGAATGCTAACTCTGCTCGTCTAAGCTCCTCCTGTCCCTAATATCTGCTGTAAAAAGGGAGGTTTACTTTGGTTAAACACAGCTTTTCCCGTTTCATTAAGATACAATAATGTTGCACTTTGTGGTGCTCAATTACTTCAAACTTCATCTAATACTTGCTGCTAGATAATCAACAAACAAGAACTGCAAGACACTAAGGCATTACTTCAGATCAGCACATCGGTCCTTAAATACAAGGTTTTATTCTGCTGAAGAATCATTTATTTAGCACCGCTTCCTTCAACTAACAGAAGATCATCACATTTCAGATCCAATTTTGTCTTCTTTGAACGCAGAGGTTGAGATTAGAGCCTTTTAAACATTTCTATGCTATTTGATCCTTGCAATGGGATGCGGACTTTTGAGAATGTCACTGAACAAAAGCAAAGCACCGTGAAAGACTGGCAACGCAATCTGTAGGCACCACTGATGCCGTACAGAGACACTTTTACTTCTGTGACTGTCATTTATATATATTTTCTATAGTACTGTTTCAATTATTTTGATATATTTATAAAATACGTGCACACACACTGTATAGCCCATTTTAAGTGTCCCAGAAGGTATTTTTTCTGCGAATTAACCTAAAAATCACGCTCTACAAAGCATTCTCTTAGATACTTCTTTGGTGGACATCTAAAGTGTGACCAAATTTGCAGCTGTATCACAACTGGAGATGCAGCAAAGATCTGAAGAAGCTGAAAGTAAGGTGGTAAAATCAGAACAAGAGTTTTGAAATGATTATACACATGAGAAATGCCTTCACGCACAAATACTTATAAGGCCCATACAGCTTTGGGAAGAAACTCTTCTTCACCTTCTCTCTCAAATCTCTAGCCTTAAGATAATGGCCCACACTAAGAAAAACAAATACATGATTCAGTGCAGTGGATCTCAATTATCTAGCCCTTCATTTAGCTTTGACTACCCAAGGACCTTGGACCCCCAGCACACTTGTGCACCTCAAGCTGTGGCTGGCAGGGCAGAGCGACCTGCGCAAAGCTGCACAGCAAGTCCCGCAACCACCTTCCGAAAACGCTTCCAAATCAACTCCTGCTTACGAATCAGTTATGCTGATTTTTAAAGAATATCTATGAGAGGTGGGGTTAGTATCCCTGCACCTTTCAGGATTTGTTCAACTGGGTGCAATGGCTGCAGGACTAACAGCCAAGCCAGAACACTCACTGCATGCCCTGCCTCCTCGTCCTCCCCAGGTATCAGCCATCTCTCAGTGACAACACTCCTAGAACCACAATTTACTTAATAGGTGATTGGTAGCAGATATTTGTGAATTACAAACTCGTCTCAAAGTTTAAAAGGCACCCCATCATTTTAATCTCCTCTAAAAACCCTCTCAAACTAATTCACTTCAGCCCAAACACTTGCAAGTTTGGGTTAAACCCCAAGGGACTGGCAGGTTGGTTATCTGGAGCATTTTAGCTTAATCTATTCAGCAGTTGGAGCTCTACATCTATAAAAACAAACCATTCTTTGCTGTATGTTCTACTAAAAAGTTTTATGTGCACTGTGACTAAATGTGACTTACTCTGTCTTAAAGATTTCATTGAGAATAAATGTGCTTGAAAGAAACTAGTGAAGTCTGAGCTCCCACCTTCCTCCTAGGAGCATGCAAGAAGGATTTTCAAAGGCTGCGGAGCATGAGCTGTAGAAAGCGGCCAGTCCCTCAATGTGAACAGGCATTTCCTTTATTTTTTATTTAATTGAAAGCAAACAAACTAGATGTAACTAATCATTAGAGCTAAGAGATTATGTAGAGTGCACTTCCCTTGAGGTGTTTCTCAGGAGCTGGAGTGACTTGGGAGCTTAAGCCCCATTTTTAGTAATTCTTCACGAGGCTTAGCTTGATAAACACCTAACTGCTGAAAACACAGTACAGGTGCCCTGAAACCCCACCTCCTAGTGGCAGAGGAATCACTGCATTTCTGTGGCCTGAGCTGTAGAAAACATCAGAGTTGTGAAGACGTGTTTTCCTACGTGAAAAACGTACCCTTCTTCTGCTATTCACGTTTATATTTGGGCTAAGTGAGGTATAAGCGTTGGTATCACAGATACTAAGCTCTTCATAAGCTAAGTTACAAAAAGAAGAATGACCGATGCTTTTATTCTTCTTTTAAATCTCCACTGCTGTGAAACAGTTTCCTCTTTGAAGACCAACCTGACTGCAAAATCTGCTTTAAACAAGATGAAAAAAATAAAAATCTCAGTTCTTCATCCCCAGATCACTACTACAATTTGCTGTTGAACACCTCAAGTTTTATTTGCAGAAGGACTGATCAGAGATTAGCAATCACCTAAAACTGCTACGTGTAGCAGGACAGACAGCTGGAATCCACTACCAAGGCTAATGACTCCACTGCATCCACCTACTAAATTCACTTACCTCAACATTTTCATAAAGTGGACAAATACATGCACAGGTCTCACCTCAAAATCTCCTGGACAACTGGAAGCTTGGGTGTTCAACACCTTTAAAAGTGGTGCTTTACATGTCTTAAGTTAATCACCCAAAGATAAAAGGTTTAAAATAAATAAATAACCTTTTAATAACGTATGCCTTTGACCATCATTTGAAGACAAATATGAGAATAGAAAAAGCATTTTAACATCTAACAGAAAACATGGGCTTTTTTTTTAAGGCCATTAGGCATACAAGGCAGGAATGACACATTTTGTAAGATGGGCTGTAAGCTTTTATATGGAGTAGAAGTTATTTTGCTTTGGGTTTGGATCAGAGATTTTCCCCTATTTTCAACTTAACTTTGAGGTGGGTTTTTGAATGACGGACCTCAGATAGGGAGTATAAACAGGGCATAGAAATTAGAAACAGCAGCTGGCTGTTGGAGTCAGAAGAAGGGCAGGCCTGGCAGAGAGGAAAAACCCATTTCTAACCCTGGTACAGCCCCTGCCTTGTTGGGCAGCCGCTTCCTCCTGCTGTATCACTTCTTCAACATCTTTCAAGCAGTTCTGCTTACTGATCTCTGTTATTTTAGAACATGTTAGTGTCTATATGGCACCGAATCCTAAAAACGCTGTACTAAGCATTATTATTATTTTTGTTGTCAGCACAGTTGTTATCCTGCACACATTTAAGCAGACTTGATAAATTTTGAAGGTATCACCATCTGAGTAATTGTTTTTTCCCAAAAATAAATTGTCATCTCCTTGTGCACACATGAAGTTCAGTTATAAAGCAGAAAGCATCTAGTCTTCCAAATTATACAGCACACTAATAAGATGCACTACAGGACATAAGTACCTAACAGTGCACACACACAACCAAGGGAAAGTACATGGGAAACCATTCGTATCAAATGTAGTTAGCAAAGCAGCAGTTCTCAGAGTGATTAACTTTTTGATGTCAAGCTCTTCAACTGGATGATGCACCTGAAAATACTCAGTAGGAAATGGTCCTTCACTTCTAACAGACAGTCATCTGTTCAACCACTCCCAGGTCTGACTTCAACCCAATTCCCACAGAAAACAATTAAAGTATCCTTGGGAGGGGAAGGGAAAATAAAAATGACCTGAGACTCATCTAAACCACAGTTTTTTAATTAATGTTCACAAGGCTCTACAGGTATGTACATTTATATATACTATTAATATATATACATATAAATACATATACACACACACATGTTCATCCAAAATGTGTGCTTCATCACCACTGTTTTGCAATCTGGAGTTTGTCAAAACCTATCTAGTGCATCACTATTCAACAAACAGTAATCAAGTTCCAAAGCCACACAGATGGACAGTTACCAACCTCCCCTTTCCTTTAAAGCATAAAACAACGTGTCTGCTTTATACATGCTGTCAACAAGCTACGTTCAGAGCACTGAATCCTCAAACCAAGCTGCACCCTGCTGCCAGGAGCCTGTGGACAATTTGGGGAGTGCAGAGGGAAGGAGACAGGGGCAGAAGGAACTGATGAAGTATATTAAGCATTATGGAAAAGAGACGATTTACTTTAAATTGCAAAGCTAGCAGCAGTGACAACACTATTGCTTTACAAGTGAACAACAAATATGCCTTCTCTCGACTAGTTTTAGTGCCATCCTTCAGTGGACAAAAGGGGCATTTCTGGGCTTCCAGCCATGCATGAAGCACAGCAGATTGGGTCGGGTCCAACGCTGAGCCCATCTGATGCATTAATGTGGAAAATATTATGCTCCTTTTCCCAGAAATCAAATGCTGGATTCAGTTTCAGAAGCTGTTACTTCTATTACCATGTGAAATCACCAGCAGCCTCACCCAATCATTCTGCTCCTTAACCTCACAGAGGTACCCAACATGACCAGCTGTGGAGCTCCTCTAATTTTCTTCTTCACTATTTTACCTTCTATGCTAAATTTGGAGAGTAGAGGCAGAGAGGGAAAAAATAATAGTAAAGCCACAGAACATGCTGATGCTTGAAGGGCACGATCCACGAATTCCTCGTGAGCAACACAGAAGCCACAGGAATCTTCAGTTCCGGCTTGTGAGGAGCTCAAGGGTTTCTGTCACTGTGCATTTCTGCTGACTGGCATCAGTCCCCTTCCCATCCCCAATCTGACCCTCTGATTGGGTGCCCCAGTCCCTTGCCATCAGCAAAACATCAGAGCCTGAACATCTGTGCCACCACGGAATGGGATCTTCACCCACAGGATGCTCATTTTCAACTTTATTCATACAAGCTGTATGAAATAAGAATTGGATAAAAGGTGTCCCTTCCACTCACCAAAAAGAAAGTGTTTTCCACTATGTAAAATAATGGAGGAGAAAATTTAAGGAAAAAAAAAAAAAGTGGGTGTATGGTTCTCCATGTCTACTGGAGTACAGGAAGGAAACAATGGATATAAAAAGCAGCGAAGGAGGTTTTAGCTGTAATTGGAAAAAATTCTAGCAGTAAAAATATTTAAAGCCTGGAAATGACTGCCCTTCTGAATGGTGAACTGTCAATAATCACCAACTTCTAAGAACAGATCAGACAAATAATTATCAAAAGGGATACTATATGTATCCCTTTGATTGATCTTACTGAGAGGTAAGTGAAGACCTCCATGACCACAGAGGACCTTCCACCTGTATTTTTGTCATTCCAATGCTGTAAATCAAAATATGCCAATATCTATCATATCTTCTAAACAACTCTCTGAGGCAACAATATTTAAGCTACCAGTATAATAAATGAGCAATTATTTGGCATAAATGATGATACGGGAAATCTGGCAACACACCAGTAATAAAACATGCAGTCATCTATCTCCTGAATGATATAGTATGGGAAAGTATTCAGCATATTTTTTAAACTGAACATTGTATGAGTTTAAGGTTGTTAAAATCTGTTCAAATATTTTCCATTAAAAAAATAGCAATTCTCTCTATCAACAAGACAAGGCTCTGA
Organism: Patagioenas fasciata; assembly: GCF_037038585.1. Lineage (NCBI taxonomy): Eukaryota > Metazoa > Chordata > Aves > Columbiformes > Columbidae > Patagioenas > Patagioenas fasciata. The sequence goes on along the minus strand of NC_092521.1, from coordinate 31,390,270 downwards.
GGTAATGACAGCATATCCAGCTTTCCCATTAAGTTTAACATATGTATGCGTATGGACATACACACGCAGATGTTTTAATAAATAAAAATAAATAAATCTTTACCAATCACAGCGCAGCTTTCTGTAACGACTTTTATAAATGCCACAACTTTTTCTATGCATATTGGGTACTGCAGATGATGGCGAGACCTTGTTTTCACTGTAATCGATTAGTGAAGCCATATGGCAGCACAGCCAGTTTGCTTCAGTGGAGCTACACTAGTTGCAAGAGCAGCCCATTGCGTGTGCAGCTTGGCATCACCTGCTCCATCCCCAGAGCTTGTCCTCCAGAGGTAGCTGCCCTACTGGGTAATGAACAAAGCCTTCTGACAGCCTAAAAAGGGCCTGGGTTTTTATGCAGGGAAGAACCAGGGTGCCCTCAGCCCCATAAAACATCATTTCCATAACAGGTACCCACTCAAGTTTGTGTAGAACTGGCAGATCAGGGTCCCCATACTCCTGTGAATGGGCTCCTGTAATGGTCTAGAAATAACTATGCACGCTGGGCTCAACTATACTGTAAACTCAAAACAGTTCATTAGACTTAACAATATATACTGACAAAACTTGTTTAGGAACAGAGAAAATTAGCCAACTATTCATAACAGTTATTCTCTGGGCTTTTTGTTGTCTTTCACATGGCTTGTGGGTTTTTGGTTTGGGGTTTTTTATTTGGTTGGTTTTGTTTGGGGTTTTTTAGAGGTTTTTGTTTGTTTTTAACTAGAAAGCTTCTTCAAGCTTCTTCAAAGTCTAATGTTTTCTTTAGGTGCCTACAGAAATCTGTAACAATTTGTCGTCACTGCTTACATAAAGAAAATAATGTGCATGTTGTTTGTGGCTCACCACAGGTATTACTCAGCAAATGTTAATTACCCTGTTGGTGATTTAGTGCTGCATAGAAACATATCCTAGCATGTATCCACATCTGCCCTTCCTTATGAAAGTTCATTACTTTTGGCTAGATCACAGAAATGACAATACCATCAAGCAAAGCAGATTTTGAACTTCAGTCTGTTGTTCACTGTTCCCCATCCCTCAAACAGAAATTGGATATAATCAGATTATATGACAGATGTTGATAGCTTCACTAAAATAGGGGTGAAAAAGTGACGATTGGTCTCACGTATCTAGTTAGCCAGATTTGCTTTCCCCCAGCTACCTCTTTCCCTCCAGGAGCCTGCACTGCTCTCAGAATCCTTCCTTCCCAATGCAGCAGAGCAGGTAAAGGTGACCTCAGTATCTTCCAGGTACACAAATACACTCAGTGACTACTATGAGAACAGGAGCTTTTGACCATGCAATTCCTTCATTCAGCACAACACAATTTATCCCAAACATTGCTTATAGAATACATCACAGAAGCTTGAAGAGAGAGTCATTTCAGCATATTTGGAAGTGTACCTATTGGAGAGGAAGAAAAATGAATTGGAACCGAAGGGAAGGTTTTAGAAGTCCCGCTGTGAAAAATGTACAGCATTTGAAAGAAGGTGAGGTTTGGAGAGTGGCTGGTGTTTCTGAGGGAGGTCTGGAGCAGAGACATACCCACAGAAGAACAGCATGGGGGGAGCAAGTGGGAGGAAGAGAATAGACAGCAGTAGATGGGTGGGTGAGAGGCTGTATAGCACAGTGAGTCAAGAGATTTTACAAGAAGGCAAGAGGGCAATCGAGGCCAGATGCTTTTTAAGTTCCCATGACATCAAGGGATACGTTTAGTTTGGACAAGCTTTAATTTTAAAAGAAGGTAAGAAAAGCAGAAACACATAGTACTGCTTAATATTTGCACCTTGATGTAGGGATGGACAGGACGGGTTGTTTTCAGTTTTGAAGTCTGACTAAATATTTTATCTTCTGTATTTCCTGTTTCTGATATATTTGATAGCAGGTAAATAAGCCATACTTGTAGGGCTGCAGAGAGGCCAACAGTGGTGGAGCCAACAGTAATTTAAAAGGCACAGATGGCACTAAGGACTGTGATGGATTTGGGCTCCTTCAGGAGGACTGTGTTTTACCAGATGTACAATAAAAACTACCTGGGAGCCAGCGTCCCCTCAGCTGTATTTAAGCAGTCCCCTCCATCTCAAGGGACTTCACAGGTGACACAAGGAGGCATCTGCTGCTGTGGAGGCCCAGCGGCAACCACGGCACTGAGGGGCAGCAGCTGCTGAGACCTCAACCCTTGTGTCCCAGAAGGAACCTCAGCTGTGTTGGGCAGCACTGGTACATGGGACATCTACTGACCCTTCAGGGCTTCTTTCACAGCAACTACATTTTTCCCTGGCTTGTAAACCCAGCTCCACACCACAGACACGCTGCCTCTCCCAGTTCCTTGGCCATAATAATGATGGGCAACTCAATTAATACCATGAACAGTTTGGATGTCTGCACAACAGGTTGCCAAAAAGAAAAAAAACAATCCCCAAGAAAAAAAGCTAAAAAAAAAAAAACCAAAACCACAACCAAAGATAACTAAGAACATTTGCTGCATAATGTAATTCAAAGCTTCTATCTGTAAGACCAATCAAAGCCATGTCCTAAATTAAGATATGAAAGCTTAGTTTTCCACTGCTTTAATGTTAATGATTTATTACAAGTGTAGTACGTATCTCGTTTATTTTGGTAAGACCTGTATTATACATTCAATGTACATTTTCTCTCCAAGCTTCTTACTCAGATCAAAACACAATAAAATGACAAAATTGCTGCATTCCCCTGCACATATTTGCTTCAGTGATTAGCAAGAGACAGCAAGGTATCTTCCTTTGTAATACTTAGAATTTCTGTCAACATCATCATCAAATATATACCACAAAATACAAATAAGCATAACCACAAGACTTTTTATGAGACATGTTTTAAAGGGCTTTCAACTTCGATTAGATTTTTACTGCCGCTGGTTTTATTATTCCTGTGATCTAAAAGTACTCTAGCTAGGTACTGGAAGCAGAAAGGCTACAAAGGTTAAATATCAGCAAGATATTTCTCAGGATATTAGAGGCAAGTGCACAAGTATGTCACATATACACATGCTTACTCTCTGATTCTATATATATAGGTATATATAAATAAAAGTTATATTTAATGGCTACTCTGCACTCACTACAAGAATTACACATCTGTAATCTTTGAGCCAAGGGCTCAGTGAACCCTACACAAGCAACCACCATCACATAAAATTAGAAAAGCAACACTGAGAAGCAAGAGATAGCATGAGCATGCCCCATACTGATAGCCCCACTATTGCCAGTCCTAAATGCCTTTTTTTAAACCTTATTTCACTGCCTGCCTCAGCTTCAAGGGAGGAATGAATCGGACATTCAAGATGAAAACAAAAGAGACAATCCAAATTGAGATAAAGGTGACAAGCAGACAGACACAGCAGGGAACTTAAGTTTGGGAGCACAGTATGGGATGAAGAATGTTCTTCTTATATAAAATTAATTAAAAGACTACCAAGTATTTTAATAGGGGTTTTCCTGGGGAAAGCATTACCCAACCATGGGCTTTACTTCATTATAAAGCTGACCATATTATTGACAGTACATCTGCTGTTGGTGTCCGGCCACATGTGGGCTTCTGGTATGCTCCTGGAGAGGCTCAAGGACAACTCTCAGATACCCAGAATTTAATATGATATATAATTAAAGAAAAGAAACATTCTGCTGCTGTATTCTAGCCACGTGATTCTATACTTTTTCTCTCAGTTCCCCAAGGAGGCTATTTTGAAGATGTGGTTATCAAACAAACCATTTCACAAACACTACCACTAACAGTGAATGTTTTATCCCAAAACGAGAATGAAGTTATGTTTCTAAACATTGGTTCCATACAAAGCATAAACATACATCTGCTTGGGAACGTTAAATATTTTTACCAAAACGTCTCATTTCATCTTTTACTCTATGGAGGGAACAGCAAGGTACGTTGGGCTGCACTTTTTCTGCTGGGACCACTAACAGTAGAAGTTTATATTTCATGCACAGCTTCCTTCTGGTCCACTGAAGATGCTCCTACCTCTGTTCTGTTCACTGGGTACCAAGCCCAGACAGTCCGAGGCCACTCGTCAGACACAGTATCAGATCACCTACAGGAATTCCTGAGGTGAAATTTAAAACACGGACCCATGCAAAATTGCAAAACCCCTTACATAGCGAGCTTGACCAGAATACTTGAAGAATGAAACCTGGTTTTTATTGTACACATAACGCAAGCATATTACTATAAATGGCAAAAAGTCACACTTTCTACCTCTTTAAAAAAAAATGTGTAAAATGAATGTTTTCATGGAGATGGTGCTAAAGGAGTTAAGACAGAAAGTTCCAAAAATATATTACAAATAACCATCAGTGATACAACTTTGCTCAGAAAGGCCAGCTTCATCTCTCTACTGACCTCAGTGACACAATGTTGAATACCACTGCACAAACTAGAATATTTTAATTTTAAAACATTTAAATAAAATTATATCTATGAACATAACTCTTATGTATGCAATCTCTCTAGCCATATACATGTTAACCCATTCTTGCACATTTCACAGACACACAAGTTATAAACCCTGTACCCATTGACTTTTTTCTTTTTCTCAGCACAGATGGCATTTGAAGAGGAATTTTTTTTGTGCCACAGCTAACACAAACCACAAAGAAATTACTCTTATTGAATATTGCCTGCTGTTGAAGAGTGTTTTGAAATGACACTCCATTTTTTAAGGGAACTGAAGAGCTGAGAACAAGCGGTACATTCACAGCAATGGCCAACAGATACAGCAGTGGCGCCGGCTGAATGCAGCTCTTCAAGAACCAGCCCCTAATGGTCAATGCAGATTAAGGACACATTTTTTTCTCCCTGCCACATTAGAGGAATTCATTGAAATTTGCCTTGTAATGAGATCATTGTCTGTTGGCAACTCCCATCACACACATAAAATTATTTAGCCTTTTGTCTTGGCTACCAGTTGAAGAAGATTTTGAAGAGAAGCAGTTATACTTCTATATGTGACAACAAATCTTTCCCATCAGTGCTTTGAATATGAGATTTTCTAGATAAATGGGAAACTTACTTACATGTGTATATATACATACGTATGTGTATATATATGTATACATGCACAAGAAAAAACTTCTTTTGAAAATAATAATTACCTAAAATAACACAGACTGCAATATCAGGCAGTAGGATGACTTAGCATTACCACATTTAATTGTACAATCTAATTTTCCTGCTTTTATTTTTCATAGGAATTTCATTCCCTGGGAACACCGTTGCAAGTCCATGTTAAAATACTGGATAATAACATTGGCTAAAAACACCAGCCACTGTTCAGAAGTTCCCCCTCCTAATATTAACACTACTGCACACATCAGAAGACAGAGTGAAAGCCGAAAATTATGGAAACCCAGGAACAATGAACTAAGAGGTCTGTGTGACGACCAGTTGCTACAAAAAGCCCCACCAAACAGAAAGTGAGAAGTAAGCTTCATGTGTGTTCTTGCTAGTCCATCACTCTCAAATCACATCCTGCTCTCACAGGATCAAGTGCAGTAAACCAGGCTCAAAGATCAGCCACATGTAGTTGCCATTATACCAAATTGTGTGAAAATCACTATCAAATGAAAACACCATCAGTAAAGAACAGAAAAAGCACTTTGCTTTATTCGTGAGATTAATATTCCCTCTGCTTTGAACATTACCAGGAAAAAAACTACCTCAAGAGTAATGCTAACTCATTCAAAATTCACACTTCAACAAGAATATTATGTTGGCAAAATCCTGCTGGATAGGCCAGCCAGTGTATCTAAGATTGGTGATAAAAAAATACACTGTGCCAGTCACATAACTGGTTCCTCTACAGGCTGCAACTGATTGAACACGATGGCTGTGGGGATGTCAGTAATACAGTTGAGTATTAATACAAGAAATCTTGAAACTCTCAGATATGCGTTCCTGCTCTGGCAGGGGGGTTGGACTAGATGATCTTTTGAGGTCTCTTCCAATCCCAAACATACTGTGATGCACACAGAACAACACAAAGGAGAGAAATGGGAGAACTGACAAAAGTCCACTGAAAAATAAAGATACATTATGCACACTTTGAAAGTAAATTTTTCTACAGTAGGGGATGTTACACACTTTCCAACACATGATCCCCTCCAACGTATCACTGTAGTTCTCTGGCAGTAGGGCCTCCTGAATGCTAATGCCCGAGTCTGTACCACCCAGCTGTAATCTGATCTTATTTATAGCAAGCTCAACCATCCCGATGTTCAGCCACTCTTTGAATGGGACAGTCCTACCGAATGCGTCCTCTGTTCCCCAGCACTCCTGAGACTTGATCCATCTCACCACTTGAAAGGTGACTTTCCAACAGTCTGCAAGCTGTCACTAATGCTGTCATCTGCCTCAACACCGCGAGAAGCTGGTTCAGCTATCAAGGTAACAAACACCATGGACACTCAGGTAAGTAATCTGGAAGATGACATTCCAGTTACACGAGCAAGGTGACTTTTGGAGTTCTGGTCTGGCTCTGCAGTAGCTACCCGCAGAGTTTTTATTTGCAATTTAATCTACATTTTTCAAAGCAGCTTCTGCTACATCGATTTCACATGCCACAAGCAGATCAAAGGCATTTAGAGCAGCATCAGGAAATACATAGTTTTTTACTTCAAAATATGCTAACAATTGCTCTTTGGATAAGCATCTTCTTCCTATTAACAGTCAGACCCTAGAAGGCCCCACACCATGATGAGCAGTTTACCATCAATATTAAGCATAATCAAGCTCTAATGACTGCTTGGGTGAAATCCAATCAAGCTGCACACAAATTGAACTAAAGAAGTCTAGCAAAACAAAGCAACAATTTACTACTTCAGTAATTAGCCGATGTGGATATTTGGAGAAGCTGCTTTTAAATGCACAGTATTGGCAACTACCAACATTTTTACAGAAGCCCTGAAATACAGGAATGACTGTGGGAACATTCTCATTACATGAAAAACAATCGTTTTCAAAGTTTCAAACTATCACGGATACATCGAAAATGAAACTTAAGGAATGGGAGCACTCAACCTCTAAGATAGTGGAAAAATTTGGAGAAAACCTCACACCTCAATGAAAAGCCTTTGGATTGGAAGGGAAGCTAGAGAGCAAAGCAGCTCACAGAGCTACAGTCAGTGTGAAGCACAGCCTGGCTTCTTGGCCTTTTGGTTTCATCCAGTTTGACTGAAAAGCCTCAGTAGCCAACAGTTTATGTCTTCTGAAGTTGTCCCATCAATCTTTGCTGACAAAACTGTGAGAGATACAGGAAAGAAGCTCCCTCAAAAAGAACTGAGAAACATTCTAAAACAGATGGAGGAGAATAACAAAAGACAACCTCTGGATAAACAGGAAAGCACAATTTGATTGTCAGGTTCTTCCCTCTGCAAGCAGATTGGGAAGCCCTCCTAGTGAGGATATCATGGTTAAGCAGATACTGCTTTTGATCTTGGAGGCTCCTGAAGAGTTTTGGCTGTTTCAGTTTCCACTGAAATGCACAGTGCACAATCAATCATGCCTAACAGGCCTTACGGATCAACACCATAACTCATAATCAGAAGGCTGCCCAGGGCTACGTTCCTGGAGAGATTAGGCAAGAAAATCATCTAATGATGAAAATGCAGCACTGCCTATACTGTTTATTTATAATGACGGTCAGAAAACATAGCTGCGATTCATTTTGCCCCAGTTTTCTATAGCTATTCTAGAAGGACCTAAGGAGGCAATGGGGGAAAGAATTCCTAGAGACATTTAATTTACTTTATTTCAATTATTTAACATATTCTTCCACTAAATTATAAACTTATTAGTAGATAAAGTATAGGCATATGAATAAAACTTTTTTTTTTTTAAACATAAAAGAAACAGAAGATAGCAAAATCCAGTAACTTGTTGTCATGGCAAATGTCACTGCTTAATAGCAGTGAACCAGAAGAGCACAGGAACTGGATGGTTTTATTGCACAACAGCTATTTTCACACTATAGAAGTGCTTAAGCAGCTGAGGCTTAGCTTTGGCTTGTCCTTTAAGGGCACAAACTTGATGTAGAAAAAATTAGGCAGTTAGAAAGTTTATATTTCTTTCCTTTTTTTCAGAGAAGACAGGGTACAGGAGGACTGGGGAAAAGAGAACAATGTGGCAAGGGGATAATACAAATTTTCAAAGTATTTTGAGGTCATCTAGCAAAAGGTTAACAAAAGCAAAACTATTCAAGCACTCCCACCCATCAGAGGGGTAAGAGTGATGTCTGCCTAGTTCCTTCTTTAATTCTCTTAAGCTTTTGGATGTTTCCAGTTACTTCTTTCTGGGACAGCAGAAAGGACACCACTTCTAACAATAATCCATATACATTTTGAAGAGTTTCCAGTTATAGCTGGTCAATACACTTCTGCTTAGAGAGACCTTTAACCCCACCAACACTTCCAGATATTTATTCTCACATTCTACTGAAAAAAAAAAAAAAAAGAAACTTCATCCCTTCATCTCCATCACCCATCTGTCCATCCTCATCCTCCAAGGTGTAGCTGCCCAGAAGACTGGTAGACCTGTGCTTGCTTCTGCCCACAAGACAACACATTTAGTCCCTCAGGGACACCACTCTCTTTTTAGAAAATGACCTTTCACTACTCAGATCTTAGGGATCTGGGTTGTGCTTGATCACTCACGTTTAACTGGAAGTCAATCTAAAGCGTATTCTGCTCTGCTGTACAGATAACATCTCAATTCTCAGAGATAATTGCAGTTTATAGTTGAGAGGTCAGACGCCTTTCTCCAAGACAGCAGTCCTTTATGCACCAAAACTACCAATAATTTTAAACTTTGAAGGGAAAGGAAGTTAAATTTCCTTGTTATATTAAATAATTCGTCTACTCAAACCGAACAGTTTCATTTATGCTCATCTGAGTTTCAGAAGTAGGAAAGCTATTTAACTCATATAAATTTTGTTCAAAATGACCAAATGAAGAAATCTGAGAAGGGGAAAGATGTTGTTAACCTCTCATTTCATTTTTGCATTCCAAAACACAGAAATCAGTAAGAAAAAGTCATAGTCTCCTATTTTACTCCAAAAGACACTTTCAGTACATCACACAACAGAAAAAGTCTGTAGTATTTTTCCAAAATGAAGCAGCAAATGTAAACAATGAACTGTAAAATTTAGTTTGATTTCAATATTAGAATTCTCCTGTATGCAATAATGTACTTATTTCAGGTCTGTTACACTTAGCCTGATACTATTACTTTTAGTAGCTGCCCTATGAAACACCTTGAACATGCCAGGACTTTGACGGTTAAGACACCTCCCTTGTACACCTGAGACCTCAGTTCAGGTCCTGACTCCAAATACCACAACAAAAGAACCTGATGCCACACTCCAGCCAAGTGTGTAACTGTTGGACTGTTAATTAGATCCAATTAGCTAAACAGTTATGCACTTGCCTGGAATGTGGAAGGTGTTGGATCAGGTTCTTTTGTTGTTAATTCTTTAGATATACTCATTCTTTCCAGATTTCTTTAACAAACAAAGTGCCCACAATTTTCATTTTTTCCCCAGTTTCCTACCACGCAGGTCAGACACCCGCCAACCTGCCCTGCTCCCCAGCTCCATCCTCTGTAATTTCAGTGCACCAGAGCATCAACCACCTGAAACACCAGAGACTCAGTTAAGATGTTTTCACATGTCTAAAATTTCAGAGTCCATAGCAATAATGACAACCCTGTGTCTGAATGCCTCAGAAGCAACAACTATTATGCAGGTGTTTTCTGAACTGTTAGTTATTTTAGATACAGTGCCTTACAAACATTTTCGTTCTTATTCTTGAGAACCTTAAAACCAGATAAGATGGGATGGGCTTTGTTTTATTTTGTGGTCAAAGTGAAGCATACTTGTCCATGTTACCAGCTCTTTTCCAGAGCTCTCATATGCCCTTGTTAATCAGGATTCTGTAGAATTATAAACTTCTGTCTCAAAATCACTTACATATTCTCCTGGGTTTAGTGGGATACTGCAAAATTTAATATTACCCTTTGGCTTTTGAAGTAAAGCGGGTAACCTTCTCAGCTCCACTAAGGTTTTAAAACAAAATAAATAGCAAACTTCATTTCCATACAATTTTTCTACTTCAAAACAATAGCTGGAAGTTTTTTGTATAGAGACTGTACTTAGCAATAAGTAACTGAAGACCATATTAAACTCCTTATTTCTCCCACACTTTTGTAAACATCATCTGATTAATTCAAGATGACCTTACACAACTACATGTAAAAATAATCTGTGAAGGCAATCAGCAAGCTGCCAAGGCGGATGGATGTTCTCATCAGAGGAGAGGACAGCTGACCCAGCAAGTCCTGCCAGGAGCAGAACAGAGGAGGAATTCACCTCTGGGGAACACACAATTCCATCAGCACATCCTTAACAGAAGACTGGAAGTGTCTTAGGAAGAGGCAGGAGAACGTCAAAAGCCTGGACTCTCACTTCTCAGAGAATATGACTTAAGAGATCAAACTGTGCTGAAGAGGAAGAGAGACTGGGCATTAATCTCATTACAACAACAAATATTTAGTAACATCTCCAAGCAAACATTTTAATGCTCTTCCTGTCCCCTACAGATAAATGGCCCAATAAATCACCTCAGATCAAAAGGGAAACTTAAACTTGTCCTTAGAACTTAGCAATAGTGACCAAGATGTTTATCATACTATCAAATTTGGACTCTAGGTTTGTTTTGTACTTCATTCTCTAATTCTGCTAACGCAGCAGCTCAACCTGCATGTCTGAAAACATGCAACAACCTAATACAATAATTTTTCTGTTCACTACAAAGCACAGGAACAATAAGCAATTTTAGAAGACACTTTGCAAATAAATCCATTGCTTATCATTTTAAGTATCTTGTGCTCACAACTGGTGTTAGAATTAGTCTTTATAAAGCATTAAAGATGTTTATTCATTCTCCTTTCAATCTGGGTGAAAAAATACCCCTCCCTCCAAGGAAGGATGATCTTGCAGTTACAGAAAAGTGGAGCTCAATGCCTTCTTGAGGTGACTTATTGCATGAAGCCACACAAAAGTGCACTTAAATCCTACACCTTAGGAGACTGAATCGTAAAATTGAAATGCTAATGTATGGTTTGAGCAGGGGGAAGTTGGTCTAGATTACTTCCTAAGGTCCCTGCTGCCCTGACTTACCTGATGATCCTATTTGCTTTGAGACACATAAGCATGAATGAGCAGGGCACTCTCCAGGGCTGATTACTGGTGAAAATTGCAAACAAGTATCCTAACATTTTCAAGCTTTAAATGCATCGCTTTTTACCAGATATATGTGGGGGAAAAAAATCCTGTTAAAATGCTTGTGAACTCTGCAGTTTTTACAAGTGTCATCTGTGAGAACCAGAGGAAAACAATGGTCATCCTGTTCTGAACGATGTAGCAGAACCTGCTAGTTTATGTTGTTTTTCAGAAGGCAAACAAACAAAAAAAACCCAAGAAAATATCCCATTTGACTACATATTTGAGAGTGGCACTGTAAACTCTGAAGGCATTTCAGTGAATATTATGTGCAATTGAACTTATCAGGCAAGTTAGGAAAAAAAATCTTTGCAGACAGACTGATGCCAACATGTAACACGAAATAGCAAGCAACAAAAAGAAAAAAAACAGCTCTTATCATCCTGCAATGTCAGTTTTTTACCATTGATATAAGTGAGTCTGTTTAGCATTACTGGATATGTTTCTTCCGTACTTCAGCATTCCTACAGGAATCACTCCCTTTCTCTCCCAAAGCAGTGAAGTCCTTCCACAAAGTTCAAGGTTCTAGACACTGTATTTTTTACTCCCGTCTCTTTAAATCACTAGCCAGTATGAAATTCCCAGTTCCTCCTTCTCTTACTATTATTCCACTTAAATATCACGAAGGAAAATAGACAAATAAACCTTGAATGTCTTTCTGTGTCACGTCTCAGATTAAAGAACAACTACTTTTCTCAGAATAACATGCCATAGTTTATAATTAAAAGTGTGACTGCCCAGATGTCAATGCTGAAGACACAAATATTTATGTGCATTCATAACAGATCCTAAAGGAATAAAAAAATAAAAAGTAATATCAAAATCCCCAAATCTTCATTTTGTACAAATTTTATTTTCCTGCATTGGCCTTTCCTCACTAGTTTTTTTTCTATTAATTCATTTCATAGAATACATTATGGCCCAGCTGTATACCTATACAGAGATATAATGGAACATAAGATATTACATCCTCACTACGCAGCTTAAGCCATTGCACACTCCCAAGAGTATAAAAAGGCTGCAGGTATGACAGTAAAAAAAATTAATAACAAAAAAATTGCTTGCAGGTAAGATGATTCTATGTCTAATTTAGAAAATTACTTCTCAGGGTGAAGCTGGGTCAACAATTTATTCCTGTTAAGACACATCCTCTTCTGGAAGTAACTCAGTTGCAACACATTATAAAAGCAAAAACATTGCAAAAGCAAAATACAAAGTCCTACACTGCACATGGTCCCAGTTTCTGCTACTAGTGTTTTCAGTTTTCTAGCAGATCTCTCAAGTAGTGGAGTTGTGATCGACTTTGGACTGCTTAGACACAAATACTAGTCTCATCAGTTCATTGTACTGCTTACCAAACTGGCCTCTAACATGCCATTTAAAAAAAAAGAAAAAAAGGCTTAAAACGAAACACACACAACAAAACAACACACAACTCTCCTTACCTTGCTGGAGGCACATCAATATTTGAAGAAACAACCTTGCGCTTCTGTTCCAGAAGGCAAACAGAACGAGTGTTTTCCTTTTCATACTCATGAGCTCTGTTAGGTTTTTTGGTCTCTGCTGGTTTTGAGTCTTCCTCCTTTGCGGTGAACAGGAGAAACTGTTGCTCTGGCAGTTTTTGACTGATGTCACTTTTTACATCCTCCTGTTGGAATGCAGTGAAGGTCATTTCGCGCTTGATGCTGGTTGCCTGTAAAATTAAAAGCAATCATTAAATTTTCGTCTAATGCTCCTAAAACGTAGGGGGAGAAAAACCCAACACCCATAGGCATTTACTTCTAATTAGCTCTTTGAATTAGAGAATACCATTTCTTTGCCCTTCATAAATTCTGAAACCACCATTAATTTCTCAATAGAGTTGAAGACTATCCAGGAAAATAAGCAATTCTTGTCCATTTGATAAAGCAATCAGTTACCTCTTAATGCTAAATCAAAAAAGTATTTGAACTGAAATATTAGAAATCACTGTATATACAACATATATTTAATGTATACATATCTATGTTGCATAACTATGCAAACGACATCCTAGCAGCCCTCCTCCTAAAATTCCAGGAAAAAAGGCAGAATTTATCCAGATAAAAAGCAACCAAGAAGTTACAGCTGTTAAAGTGGCTGTCAGAAGCACTTTATTTGTAAATGATGGTTTCCCCAAGAGCAGAAAAACAATTTGCTACAATCCAGCTCAGCTGCCAGAAGGCAAAGGGGAGCAGGGGACACCAGCAGGGTCCCCATGAGGAGCCTGGCCAGCCCCAGCACTTCACAGATCTTCAGGTCCGCTGCCTCCCATGAACAAAGACTTCTCGAGCAAATAGGTGTCTTAACAAACACGCTACCTCTCTAGAATGCAATGTGTTGGTGTTTATAAAGTAAACTTGCAGGGTTGCAGTGATGAACACTGAAAGCCAACAGAACCAAGCCACTGTGTCTTCCCAGCAAGTAAAACAAAGCCCAGGATCCCAATTTTCCTCTGAAGTACCATTCCCTGGTCAGCCAGGCTTCCTCAGCTTCACAGGGCTGACCTATGTCATAGGCCCTCACCAGCCTCTACCCTTGCCATACATCAGCTGAGCTCTTCCAGCCCCCAGCTTTCTCACATGCATGGAAACACATGTGCAAGAGACAAAGCCTATCAGAAGCATCTGTTAACAGAGTTGTTTCTCGATATCTGTGCTTTTAATACCAGGAGTCTGAACTGCTAACTTGCCAGAAGTCCAGGAGATGCCCCAGGGCAGCAACCTCTCCACCCAGCCCACACAGCCAATCCAAATGCATCCCAACCAAATGACTGCTTGTCCCACAGAATCACAGAATGGTTGGGGTTGGAAGGGACCTCTGGAGATCATCTAGTCCAAACCACCTCTGAAAGCAGGTTCACCTGGAGTAGATTGCACAGGAATGTGTCCAGGCAGGTCTCGAATGTTTCTGAAGAAGGAGACTCCACAACCTCTCTGGGCAGCCTGTTCCAGTGCTCTGGCATTCTCAAAGTAAAGAAGTTTCTCCTCATCTTCAGATGGAACCTCCTGCGTTTCAGTCTGCACCCATTGCCCCTCATCCTATCACTGGGCACCACTGAAAGGAGTCTGGTCCCATCCTCTTGACACCCACTCTTCAGATATTTATAAACACAATTCCATGCCACATGCACATCCTTGGAGAAATCCAGACAGCTTCTAGGACTTGCAAACTGGATTTTTAGATACTTGTAACTTATTGCTGATCTTTACAATGGAGAAATTCCAGGCTGTGTCACCCTCAGATAGTAACAGCAGCAAGAAGCTGAAACTCCGATGTGAACTCTTCCAGCTTATGCCTCCTCCTTTTCATTGTCCAAAAAAGTTAATGGGTGTGTTTATGCATAAAAATAAATAAAAACATATTCCTCTCCCTACAAATCTCCCTATTTATAGCTTTCAAACCTTGACAGGTATAAAAATGCTGCAAACTATTTTAAGAGTTCAACAGGAAAGAGAATCTTGCCAAGGTAATTTGTTTGTTGTTTTTTTTTTCTGTAAAGTATATGTCATCGCTAAGGCACAAATACTTAGGACCAATGATTTAATTGTCTCATTCTAGTGTTTCCACAGAAGGGCTTTTAGAAGTTGCTTCAAGAACAAAACTATAATTGTTACTTTATGAATGTAAATGGTAGGAAGAATTAGTCATTTTACACTTCTTCACACACAAACAGATGACACATTACCAAGAAAATCTGCATGGAAGACAAAACAGTCAGCATGTGATCACACAGAATTAGGAGAAAAACATATGAACAATATAAATTTAATTCTGATTTAATGATTATTTTTTCAAAAAACTTAGATTCAGAATAAGCCCTTTTCTGAGGGTCTGAGGATCTTAACAGATGCTGAGCTGCCTTCAGTTCTCATCAAAATTGACTTAGAAGTGATGCACT
Organism: Patagioenas fasciata; assembly: GCF_037038585.1. Taxonomy (NCBI): domain Eukaryota; kingdom Metazoa; phylum Chordata; class Aves; order Columbiformes; family Columbidae; genus Patagioenas; species Patagioenas fasciata. The sequence goes on along the minus strand of NC_092521.1, from coordinate 31,374,992 downwards.
AAAGCAAAAAAAGAAAAAAAAAAGCCCCAAACCAGCCAAGCTCCAATATCCAGATCCTAAAAATCGTATAATGCCAAAAGAAGGTACGTATAAGACTTGAATTCCATCCCCTCCATTGCCATATGGTCTTCCATGACCACATATCTTCTCCTCCATCCCCAGGATTTACACTTTTATCTGGTGCAGAGGACAGAGCTGCATGGGGCGAGAGCAGCTATACCCGCTGTGCGCAGTAGGGTGCTGGCGCACAGTTATTAGGGTGCTGGTACGCACACGTACAAGGCAGGACCCAGCTGTTTCTTCCTCCTTCTGTACAACTCTTAGCAGAGAAAGCACCGAGAGCATGGGAGAGGAGCAGAACTCCCTCCTTCTGTACTCTCCAATGCCAGACTGAACATGGTAATCATAGGGATGATTTTGACTTTTTTTTTTAACTCACTAAATCCATTACTTTACCAAAGGGGGGAAAAAAAATTCTCAAGTTATGGAACTGTAATACTTTACTCAGTTTCAGCAAACATATTGTGCCATACATTATTAAATGTTCTTTACAAACCTAAATAGCGATGACGAAGGTTGCAGACTCAGACTACAGCTGTGCAAATAAAGCCCACAAACATAAAGAGCATAATACTTGTAATGTGATACCAGATAACCTATTCATATGTATCAAAATTAACTCACATCCAGTTCAAATATATTCAAATAACAGCTTGGTTTTCATATGTCACTGTGCCATAATTAATAGCTGGCCCCAAGCAAGCGTATGGAAGTGAGGAATGACAAATACCACAGAAGCAAGCGCTCAGGTTGCAGAGCTGCTGCCAAGCAGTTCAGGTCCTTTGGCTATATCACAAGAAACAGCCATACTCAATGCTTGTACTAACTTTCTTTTTCTCCCTCACTTTCAACATATGCTTGGGAACATTAACCTCTTTCTAAATCTTTTCTACTTTAAAAGGAGGATATCATGTGAGAAAGACAAGTTTCCCTCGGTGGCCACTCTCCTATAGCTTTCTCCTGCTCCACGGGCAGCTTTTCTATTTTAATGCATCCATGCTTACAGGAGCCATTTCCACTTGAGACACCTGCCCTACCTGGAAGGGTAACGAGGTCTTTTGCTGGAAATCCAACCAGCTGCACAAGCAGCCTTTGATGAGGGGAGTGACAAGGGCCACAGCCACTGGACTGATCAGGTTTCTCCCTTTGTGGCAATAACCACCACCACCACCCTTCTGCTTTCAAGCTCTGCTTCTCCATCACTCACAGTTCAGAGATACCATGGACGAATGCCAATATATCTTTCCAGATAAGTTAACTGTTCTGTCACACCTTATCACTAACTTCCCCCCTCCACCCCCTCATCCCGATCCTTTATATTCTTTTAACCACTTTAGGGCTTGTGAGTGTCCTCTAGAGTCCATCATGTTTCAGAATAAATTTCTTGGAAGGTCTAGTTCAAGCAGACACAGCCTGTCTCGCAGACAGTCAGCTGTTAACACCGTAACATCGATTTATTTCAGCTTACTTCCAACACTTCACATTTTTCTCTCCTTAGTTGTTCTCAAACTCCACGATTATGTTGTTCCCTAATGGCATTGCTTTTCTTGTCATCACACCTCCTTATTTGCCACCTTATTGCTCCCGGTATCAACTGCTGATAAAAACTTACAGAGTTTTTTCCATACGCCTGATTAATTATTGCTCGTACAAGCCATTTTATAATAAGCTAATTGTTTTTCTCTGCAATTCATTGCATATTTTCACCCTTAAGCCATTAGCAACCTTCATCTTACTTTCAACCAAGTCCTTTGCAACCTGGCCTCAGGCAACCAACATCGCTTGGAGGTTCAGTCACAGACACAGGAGTTATAAAGGATCTACAGATTTTAAAAACCAGCTTTGTTTCTGTCTGCAATTACCTTCACCTGCCTTTGGCAACTTTCCTCCCATCACCATTGTGCAAAGGAAAGTTCTCACATGCTGCTGCTTGGAACCAACAGCTCAGTATTACCTGCACTGTCCTCTCTGGAGCTCACATTTGGGGTCGAATCTGGCTTTACTCCTTCCACTGCTTCTCAGCAAGCATTGGCCTTCCCACTCACTCCCCTCTGAGTTTTCAACACCTAGTAGCAGGACCATTTCCACAAACTTCTTCAAAGGCAAGAGCTGGGTCACAGAGTGGTCTTCCCTTGCTCATTCTGAAATAGTCACTGACCGAGCACAGCAGCACTGTCCTGTGCCAGCCCTGCTCCAGCAGACGCAGACAGGTGCTGCTTCAGCCAGGACTCTGACAATCTTCCTGCAAAAACTGAAAGTCATTGCTTGCTTTTAATAAAGCAGAAACTTAATTAAACAAAACCAGGAGCAATGTAGTTTATGTTTTGAAGTTGTCAAGACAATGGTATATATTTAGGCTGAAGGTTTTACTTTTAACTTAAAGTTTTGGGTTGATTCATTATTTAAATCAAGAAGTTTAATATTCCACGTGACAGCTAAATGATTACCACAGTTACTATTTTCAGCACTAAATTAATAATTTTTAATTGCAAAAGCCATCTTAACCTGCCTAAAGAAACTGGTATTGATGGTATCTTGTCATAATCAAGTTGCCAGTTCTGAACTCCACACACCTCAATCAAGTCCATGCATTGCAATGAAGTCCTATCCAAATTAAAGCACACTCAACATTGCCAAAAATTTTGAGGATTTAGAAAATTTTTTCTTCATTCTTTACAGACTATGTGAAGACTGCAATTTTTCAATAGTTTAAACCTTAACTTATCTGCAGTTGATTTCTGTTACGCCCAGAAGTACATCCTGATAAGAAGCTCACATTGCAAACTTCAGTATTCTCTAATTTCAGTTAAATTTCAGCTTGTGTTTAGCCGTAAACAGCAAAAAAAATATTGATCAAACAGACAGCTCAGTATTGAACTGCCCAGTCAAACGATCAGCAAACATTAGAACAAGTAGACCTATCACATTTATATGCAAATACAGAGCCTTACATTTGACAGACTATATATGTCACCTCTTGAGTACAACCTGACTGGGCTTTAGCACCATCCCTTGCTTCTTGGGCACTGCTGCTTAAAAACTGAAGTTATTTATTTTCAACTAGTTCACTAGCACTTAGCAGGCATTAAGATGTCTCTGCTTCCTATACAATGGAAAGTATTAAATGCCCAAGAATATTAGCATAATTTACTTGTATGTGACCCAAATGTATAGAATTATGCCTTCAAATGTTAAAACTGACTCCCACCTGCATTCTCTCAAATTTATTTTATTTTTTGTGCAGCACCTGTGGATCCAGGTGGGCACACCAGAAGCACAGACCTCATTTTTAACAGGCTTTGGAATGGTCTCCACAGACAGATGGCAACAACTGTTGAAAGAACTGCCACGCCACACACCATGCCTAATTCACTGCCAGTTTTATGAACAACTCGGGGGCTGAGGCACCGATGAGGAGCTGGGCAGGGGCACTGGGTGTGATGGAAGCACACCAGCAGAGGGCAGCTGCCCAGCATTGAACATCGCTCGGTTTACAACAACAATAAAAAAGATGATTGGCTCTTCTCAGTAACAACTAATGATAAGACAAGGGGCAATGGGTATAGACTGGAACACAGGAGGTTCCATTTAAATTTGAGAAGAAACTTCTTCACGGTGAGCGTGACAGAGCACTGGAACAGGCTGCCCAGGGGGGTTGTGGAGTCTCCTACTCTGGAGACATTCAAAACCTGCCTGGACACATTCCTGTGTAACCTCATCTAGGTGTTCCTGCTCCAGTGGGTAGATAGGACTAGATGATCTCTCGAGGCCCCTTCCAATCCCTAACATTCTGTGATTCTGTGATTGCTCACCCCAGCAGGACCATCTCCAACCCTGGGACTCGATGCAGTGTCCTCAACGAAGCTATGGCAATTTACGCCAGCTGAAGAAGATCTGGCCATGTGTGTGATCACGTCTGCCTGCCAAGGAGAAGCCCAGCAAACAGGGGTTGGTTGTATCAGGCTGCCAGGCGGCAGGATGGCAGCCAGAGCCCAGCCAGCTCCCCTCATCTGCCCAGGGGATGCCACCTAACTCCAGATTCTCCCCATGTGTCTGCTGGGAGTCTGGAAGGACTGAGATGTCTGAGAAAATCTCCTCTATGTGCAGTCTGATTGCCAGAGGCCTGCGTAAGCTAAATAATCTTGCAACTACGGCCTATTCGGTGCCATTGTGTTTTGTTCATACAGATAAAAGAGCTTGTTTTCAACAACAATAAAAAAGTACCTTTAAAAAACATTAAAAATATTTTATGACAGTGGAGGGAAGTATCTGTACAGAAATTGACTGTATCCAAAACTCCCTATAAAAAAAAAAAAGCTCCCGGGAATATGCTTTTGGAAACTAGCTGTTAAAAAAACCCACCTTATCTTAATCCTGATGCCATTGCCTTGTTTCCATTTTTGTACAAACTTCCTTTTCCCCCTCAAATTGTAAAGTTATACTTCCTTTACTTGAGCTACAGGCCACCATAATTGGACTCAACCCCAGTGTCAGTTCATTCCAAAAACAACAGGATCCCCACAGGCCACAGTGGTTGCTTTCCAGGCTGGGGGAAGAAGGGGTGAGGGGGAGGCCGGAACATGCTAATTAAAAAACACATACAAAAAACCCCACCCCAACAGCAGTCACCCAACACACTGCTCCAATTCTGGATAAATTTGAATTGTCAATACGTAAATAATTTTAACTGTGAGTCCTAGGCCTAAGTACAATATTAACCCGATATGGTTGTTCAGTAAGACACAGTTCTGGATGAGGATTTTTTATTTCCATCGGATTTACTGTGTAATCAGTTTAACTTTGATTAAACACCAATAGCTACAAAATGGTTTAGCAACAGCCGATCTAGTCTATAACTGTTGGTTTTTTAATAAACAATGTCTCCATTCTAACTTTGTGACCATCTTTTTCTATTTTCTGAAATAGATGTAAGCATGCTAAGTGTTAGGCACTGCCAATAAAGCTCCCATCTGGTAAGAAAACAAAAGTCACAGGATTGTTTTTTAAACAAGGCTTTAGCAACATTTTTGATCCATGCAGCTCAATGGGGAAAATAAAAGTAGGAATCAATATATTTTAGCCTAACCTATTAATAGAAAACAATAATGAAATGTATATATTTAACATGATCCACATTTTAAAAGTTCAGCTGAAACAAGAGCTCCATAATGGCAAGACTCTTTTCAGATCAGCCTGAACAGCTAGGCTGTGTTCTAGGGACAAGGATAACCCACTTTCCTGAACAAGAAAGAAATTAGGAGTAAAGTTCACAGCAAAAATACAACAAACAGCAAGGAGAAACACTGAACTTATTACCAAAATAACAGCATAAAAGTAAAAGATATTTAAATTTAATTCCCCAAAGGACAGATGTTTTGGTTTATTCTCACTGCTTCGTACAGTATTTCCAGTTCCTGTAACAGAGCTTCTATGTAAAAAGGCTCTAAGCTTTGCCATTCCAAAACAGCATCCTCACCAGAACGAAAGAATCCATTGAATTTCCAGTTCACCAGAAATCTCTATTCATACTGGAATACAAAGAGATAAGACAAATTCTTGCAATGATGCTTGGAAATAACCTGCCCTGAATTTCAATGTATTATTGCATTTTCAAGTATACTTTGCATTTAATTACTTGCTTCACCAGCGGTTGCTCATTACACATAAGCCATGTCAATCTAATCACTCTAACCATTTGTAAACTGCTGCTCTCTAATAATACAGAAGATAATGCATTTTAAGGTTGCTCTAAGTGTTCTTTACAATATATAGCAATGTAGTATTCATATTCAGCCAGGTTAGGACAAAGTCCCTATCTTCACCAATTGACTGAATATACAAAACTGTTCAGAATATTTATTTTCCAGATATTAAAATACAAACCTAAACATTTATGTTGCCTGCATTCACAGTATGGTGTTAGGCAGCAAGAACTGGAGTCAGCAAGAAGTTTCTACCCTTTCATTATCACATGTATGACATTGTTTATCTGGCTAAATATAACCCATCTGTAAAAAAAGCGTACACCCTAGCACAGGCCTAAGGTGGTTCTGAACTATACAGCATCCATGCAGATGAATGACAGAAACTTTCACTCCCATATTTGAAACTCAGTACCCATCCAGGTACCTGTTGTAACCTAAACAGAAAAATGACCAATTTGTGACATCTGAAATTCTGCACTAACTGGTACAAGGACCACAGATGTTATTAAAACTGGTTTCTAAGATTACAGAGGGAGACAACAAGGAACACTGGGACTCCATGGCCTTTGCCATACACCTTTTTCAGGTCTAAACAAAAATGATTCAGAGATATTTGAGCCTTTTTTTCTCTATCACATGAACAAAGGAATGAAGATGTAAAAGCATGGAAGCTCCCTTTCCCATCTCATACACAACCCCAGTAAGTTCCGTACAGAAAAGGACATGACACGTCTTCTAAGGTAATCAGACGTCAATCACTAACAGTTACCAAATATTAACACTAATTATTGAACACATACACTGTCAAAGTTTGGTTGCAACATTTAAGTCTCAAATAAATAACCCATGCCCTGTATTTTGGATGCTGTGCACAGAAGTGGATGACTTACCATCACCGCTCTGCAAATCCCACTAGCCCAGAAACACATTGCCTCTAAACATCTGAAAATTAAGAAGCTAACTTGGAAAGCCTTAAACGGAAGGCAAGCAGAATATTTGCAAAGAACGGGTTCAGTTTTCATTAGCATTCCCGTTGCTGCATTTCAAGCTTTGTGAACACCCAGTACCTTGGTACTGCACCAGGCTAAAAAGGGCTTGGCTGGCCAGGAATGGGCAGCCCTAACTGCTCTCCCAATTACTGGTTTCACTAACGGTGAGGTTAAAATGAACTAAACCAATTATCACCTTTTCTGGCAGCATGGTGCAGGTGGGAAGGGAGCCCGCCAGGCAGGAGGGTCCTCTCGCCTCTGCTGTGGCAAAAGCGGTGCCCAGTGCTGGCACGGCGAGCTGAGGGCAGGCACAGGACAGGAGAGGGACTAGAAACGTGTGCCTTGGGCTGGGCAAGGAGCACTGAGGGACACAAGAGGAGGACACACCTGGGTCTTCCTGGTCACCTCTGGGAAAGTTTAAAAAAAACCCTGGAACTGGAGATAAAAACAAATGTGCTAATGCAGGGTAGCAGGGAAGTTCAAACTAACATTTTTGTTCTTATTTATATAAGGTTATTGGTTGTAATTACAAGCTGTAATAAGTGAGCATCATCATATCAGGTGTTATTACTGCACTGGCTGAAGCTCAGAAACCTCACATCAGAGTATTTTCTACAGTATGCCTATGAACATCTATTTCCTCTGAAATGGCAATTTTCCCAACTGTAAGTGATGCAAAGAAAGTCTTACAAGATACTGGAATAGTATATCTTGATTTTGCTGCCCCTAATTTTGATTCTGTCTACATTAGGAAGTTGTACACAACAGTTCAGGATTTAAGGAGTTTCATACAGCCTTGTGTATGGACTGTCTTATGGACAGAAATATCAGTCTGGCCTGTATTTCCCAAATTTCATGTGCAAATAAAATATACTCAATTTCAACTATTTCAAGACCATTGCTGAAGATGTATGAAGCTCAGCTCGTTTGTCTTTTCATTTGCTGATGGGTTTGGGATCAGTAAGGATGGAAGTGGTTCAAAGCAGAAGTGAGAAATATCATCATTTCTATCATCTCTTTCAGGATCAAGCAAGCAGAGCTCCCAAAAACCAGAATACACAAGAGGCAGTGGGGGACTCCCCACACTTAGTAGATTTTGGAAATGCTGCCTTACTGCTCCTCAGTAAGAAAAGCTTGTTCAGTTCATCTGCATTTGAAAGCCCTCCTGCTCTGTCTGGATAGAAATACAGAGCAGAGTATGCCTACTGAAAATAAAAAACAGATTTGCTTTATTTTCAAGATCTCTTGCAAATAAGGTACAGAGAGCTGTCAGATTTCTAAGGTCAGAATCAATTGTCTGACTTTGGATGTAGACAGCCAAGATGAGACAATGCAGATCTTAGATCAGTTTAAAGGGTATGGAAATATAATCCGTTTACTTTAGCATCCTGGGAATAAAGAGACTTCACTTTGTTTTGTTTAAATTACGGGACTTAATTGAAATTAAACCAAGGCAGTTCGCAGATGTTTCCAACTGCTTTAACTTCTGAATGAAACAGGCACTGCAAATGAAAGTTTCAAGGGCCAGTGCTGATCCCTGAAGCTGAAAGCCTGGAGGAGATATTTATTACTAGGTCATAATTAAGCACACATTCTTATCTTCTCTAACTGATCTCAAGTCTGGAAGCAGAAAGCCTGGTCCTTCAGAGGAGATGAAAAAGCAAGGAGTGTTTCCCCCAGTAAAGAGATTCTCCCAAAGCTATGTTAGGCTCCAAACATTTACCAGTTTTCCTGTTCAGAGTGGGAAGGGTGCCAAAAAATGAGTTTATTTTTGGGTCTGATTACACAGAGAAGTAGTATCACAGAGTTTCATCTCATTATCCCTGGAAGCAATGAAATAACAGTAGTAGAAACCTGTGAAGGCCAAACGTGACCTTCTTTTCCTCAGCCACTCTAGAAACCAGCCCACTTGCAAACTAGAGGGATACAACGGTGTCTCAAGGGAGAAGAGCCTTCACAAAGAACCTGAAAAACAACCAAGCCCAAGGTCAAGCGCAGCCCAACCAGTCAAATGGATGCTGTCCTCAAAAGGAGAAAGGCTTGCTCCCTTTCTCACCTTCCTTTTCTTCCCTATGCATGTCTTAGCTGTGATATCCCATCATTTCCCCTGCACTACTGAGATGTTTGACAAGCAGCTCAACTTCTTGAAGTTACACAGCCTACAGCCTCTCTGTTGCACATGTTTCCCACAGTAGCCCACAGAAACACACAATGTATTCTGGCAAAAGCCCAAGGTAGCCAGTGCATGGCTGGCAGCTGGAGAAAGAAAGAAAGACGGACAGGGAAACGCTTAACCCTTTTTGAAACATTAAGTCATCCCACCATGGCTCCACAAAGGCGGTCTCATTTTGCCCAGTGCCCGGGCACAAAGCACGCTGTGCTGTGCTGCTCCAGCAGCGGGACCAACTCACGTGGAAATAGAAATACCTGCAAGAAAAACCACTTGCCTCTGGCCCTGAGAAAGTAAGGACAACTGTTGAGAATGGTGGTGGCCACTCATGTTGAAGCAAAATATCATTGTAAATCCCTGGCAACCACCATTTCACCCGTGTTCATTTTTCTGCTGTTTCCATATAGCTTTGTAAGCCAGGTGAGGACCGCTTCCCATAGCCTTATGAACCACGACCTACAGAGGAACCACCACTAACCTAGACTGTAAAAGCAGCAAGAGCTGCATTGCAGTATTCTCTTTAGAAGTATCTTACAGTGAAAAAACAGATTTTTTTTTCCTTTGGCAGTACTTACATTTGTCACAATTACATTAAAAAGGAGAGACTTGTCGAGAAATATGAAGTCAAAAGCATTTTTTCATTCAAAGATAGCTCTTTTGAGCCACTTCAAAGGGATATGCATATATACCTAAAAGATCGGGTTGGCTCAAATGTTTCGCTCACCAGCTTTAAAAGGTCCGGTTTATAGAAGATGATCATAAAATTTGTTCTGTATGTCAGTATGATGCAGGCATTAGCCACTTTATCTGCTGAAGTAGAAAAAGAAAACTTAAGTAACCATCCAGTCTTATGACTGCTTGTCATAATTGCATTGCCTATCTCAAGTTCAAGTAACCTTTTACCCACTATGTCAAAAAGAAGACATTAAAGATAGGAAAATGATGAGCTATATAATTGTACCCTTCAGTATCTAATCATTGAGGCATTTTACATTCTCTCTGATTCTGTGTCCAGTGTATAGTGTCCTACAGTATGAAGCAATACTTACACATTACTACAATCATTGTGAAAAAGTTTTGCGACACTAATGGACTCATACTTGTGGTTACGTAATTAGGTTGAAATCCCAAATCTGCCTAAATTAGCATTCCTTTTTTTTTTTTCCCCCATCAACTCCAGTTGGCTCAGGATTTTCTGGAAGTTTGATTCTATATCTTTTGCAATAACAAGATTTAAAAGATCTGTATTTTTATCCAAAGTTCAAGCAACAGAAGTTGTTCAGTTTCCTGCCTTCATTAGTTTTGTTGTCAAACAACAAATACCACCCACACATGTACTTTTTAATACAATGAGACAAATGTCACTGCAATCATCATTCGCGATTGGGAACTTTGGCACAGTGTCAGAGCAGTGAAAGTGATCCCACCACAAACTGTTCAGCAGCGATGGTAACATTCAATTCCTACACACTGCTCAGCAACATGCTACCGTGAAAAATGTCAACACAAGTCCATGAAATCGAAGCTGATCACCATAGGAGCTAGTGCATGCTCTTTTTATTCACTTTACATTTTCTGTTCAATTTTTGCAAATAAACAAAAACACTAAAAAGCATTTCTCTCTTCGCCTACCATCCTGCAATCTTTAGGTTGGCCTCAAGCAACAGGAATGGTCAAGCTGCTCACTGTTTTTAGAAATAAGCAATTCAATAAATCACTTAAAACTAATGGGCACTCTCATTCTGAGGGGGAAATAGAAGTATCATTGCTCCACCCACAGCAGTACTTACAGATCAGACACCAGCCAGGACCAGCACATTCCCTCGTGCCCAAGCAGCAAAACTCGCATCTCTGAGACAGCCAAGTGGCACGGTCTGAAGCACAAATTTACCCCACAATATGCTAAGGTCTTTTTTTGTGATCTCATATCACTGAAATTTCTAACCTAGCAGCTGAGAAAACACAGAGTAGGACTAGAGGGTTCAAAGGTGACCTACAGGACCATTAGGCATCTCCGTAGCCTTGGGTCAGAAGCAAGGTTGGAACAGTACAGGGACAGGAAAGGCACAGATGGTCCATGCATCCACAGCTGTCATAGGGCACATTACAAATGTTAATTACCAGACCACGAAAAGCACTTTCTTAATACTTACTTTTCAGATACAAAAAAACCCACCACTTCTATCTTAAAGAAGGAAGACCCACAGAACTACAGGCTGGTCAGATTCACCTTGATCCCCAGGAAGGTGACATATCAGCTAATCCTGGAAACCATTTCCAGGCATATGAAGGACAAGAAAATTACCAGAAGTTGTCAGCATTGCTTCACCAAGGGCAAGTCATGCTTGACGAGCCTGATGAACTTTCAGGACAAAATGAGTGGCCTGGTAGATGAGGGGAGAGCAGTGGATATCCTCTATCTAGACCTCAGGAAGACTTGCAACACCATCTCCCCTAACATCCTCACAGACAAACTGCTGATACACAGGCTGGATGAACAGTGAGTGAGGTGGACTGAAACCTGGCTGAGTGGCTGGGCCCAAGGGCTGTTGATCAGTGGCACAAAGCCTGTCTGGAGGCCAGTAAATGGTGGTGTACCCCTGAGGTCACTACTGGATCCAGTCCTGTTCAACATCTTTATTAATGATATGGATTACATGACAGAGTGCAGCCTCGGCAAGTTTTCAGACGACACAAAACTGGGAGGAGTGGCTGATATGCTAGAGAGTTGTGCTGCCATCCAGAGGAACCTCAACAGGCAGAAATGAGGTAACAAGAACCTCATTAAGTTCACCAAGTACAAAACCCTCCACCTGTGGAGGGACAAGCCCAGGCACCAGTACATGCTGTGGGCCACCTAGTTGGAAAACAGCTTTGTAGAAAAGCCCTGGGGGTGCTGGTGGACACTAAGTTGAACATGAGCCAGCAATGTGCCCTTGCAGCAAAGGCAACAAGTGTCCTGGGCTGCATTAGACAAAGTATTACCAGCAGGTGGAGGGAGGTGATCCTGCTGCTCTGCTCAGCATTGGTGAGGACACACCTGGAGCGCTGGGTCCAGTTCTGGGATCCCCAGTACCAGAGAGACATGGACATACTGCAGGAAGCCCAGCAAAGGACTATGGCAATGGTGAGGAAAGGCTGAGAGAGCTGAGACTGTTTACCCTGTAAAAGAGAAGGCTCAGGGGGATCTTATCAGTGTCTATAAATACCTGAAGGGAAGGTCCAAAGAAGAAACAACCAGGCTCTTTCCAATGGTGCCCAGTGACAGGACCAGAGGCAATGGGCACAACCTGAAGCACAGGAGATTCCCTCTGAATGTCAGGAAACACTTTTTCACTGTGAGGGTGACTGAGCACTGACTGGCACAGGCTGCCCAGACAGGTTGTGGATTCTCCATCCTTGGAGATTGTAAAAAGTCATGTGGTCATGGTCCTGGGCAACCAGCTCCAGGTGTCCCTGCTTGAATAGAAGGGTTGGACAAGATGACCTCCAGAGGTCCCTTCCCACCTCAACCACTCTGTGATTCTGTGATAAAGACTGAGCAGTACATCTCTACTGGTACACACTGCATACCTCGAGGCAGCCAACCAATCCTCCTCAGTTGAACTCAGGCTACACTGAAAACAGTCTAGCAAATAAGGATCAAAACTGCTAATGGCTCTGCTCTACCTCTTCATTCTCACTTAGTTACAGTTTTCTAATACAATTCCTTTTAAGGGCAAAGTGGTTATGCTTGGTCTGTGTCCAACAAACAACAAAAAAGTTATATCAGATATCCTCAGAAATTACTCCCATTCATTCTTTATTATGGGAGAGTGGAGAAGAAAAACATATTACAATCTGACCACCCTCAGCTCTGCCTCCACTAATCTATACTGTATAAAATCCCTTTTTTTTTTTAATAAGGAAGAACAAGATCCCAAGTCTTGTCCAGTTTCCACACCAACTTCACAGCCAGGTTTTCACTCAAGGACTAGAACAAACTGAATGAAATTTGAAATATAAAAATTACTAAATTTCATCAATTTACAAAAATACGGCTAAACTGCCTCCCTGATCCCGTCCTTTAGTTGCTCTCCAAAGTCCATCAGCATCCATTTGTTACCTCTTGTGTTACTCTTCAACTTCACAGAAGAGGGTAGCACAGGGTTACACTACACAGCCTAGACTAAAAGGATCCGGCTCCAAGACCAGAACATGAGTCCTAGTGTTATAATGACTAGTAGTATTTATAAAAATTCCTTTATCATTATTAACCTGAGAGGGAACATTTCAGTTTACTCTTCAGTTAGTACGCAAGTTTCTAACATGCCTTTGAGATCTCTCCACCACTAAGTGAATCTGGTATTTGAAATGTGCATTTTGCAAATTGCCTGTTAAAATATAATTGCATGCACATATGAAAGCTAAATTAAATAGCACACTGCTAAACAAGCAAAAAATAAGCTTGTTTTGCCCAAGATGAACCTATAATCCACTCATACAGTAAAGATGTAACTTTGATTCAAATTATGACATTGAATTCATACCTGGCTTCAGAAAGAACACAGAGAAAAGGCTCCAAGGAGCAAAAAGATAATTCAACCCAGCCAAACAATGCACACAAATAACAGGCAACTGAGTTCTTTCAGACAAACTCTGAAACTTAAACAAACCAACCACCACAACAACAAAACACCACAAACACAACCAAACACAACTCAAAATCAACCTAAAAAACCCCATCATGTCCAAGAGCGTACCTATTACTGGATTAACTCTACCAACATCTGCCATCCCTGCTTCAAAATCTTTAGCACAAACTTGCAAGTGCTCTGTACTTTGTACTTGGTGCAAATTCCACTTCACAAGGTGGGCAAAACTGAACTGAATGGGCATGAAGCTGAAACCTTGCTTATGTAGCTTGGGCTTTCATGCTCCTCCAGAGTTGCAGCACAGCTCTCAGGGTAATAGTTTTCAGACTTTTCTTCTGCTCATTTCCCATGATTGTGGGAGCTGCGTATTTGCAGAAACAAATTCATTTGCAGGAAATGCATCCTTCTGAACTACCAAGAAGCGCTAGCACACAAGCCATTACCTGGAATAGCTAATTTCACGAGTGTTTATGGTAAAGGGCAGAGACCACAGTAACATAATGCTTGAGGACCAAGAGCTGTCCCCACAGTCAGATGGGTTAGAAACGTCCTGTGTCCATACTCTGAGTCTGGGGAGGAGAAACTGGGCTGGAGATTATGTGGTAGCTAAACCGGGCTAAACAGAAGAAAACACTTATCCATTTACTATTTATAAAAGTAGAGAAAACATTGCACCATGTTGGGAAGTTATCACAAGCCCATGTTCATTACCAGCCCAAATCCTTGGTCACATCGCTGTCATGGTTTACAGGCAAATTAGCGTAGCTGTGGGGCTCACCCTGGGGCTTGCTTGTAAGTACCAGATAAACTCTGCAATACAGATGGACCCTACTTCATAACCTTCTCTCCATATCACCAAAAAGAGCAGTTTTCATAGACAGAATTAACCTCAGCACAGTACTCACATGGCTGCTTATGGTATCTGAACCAAGCTCCATACAAAAGATGAAATAAACAGAACTGTAAATTAATCCACACTTCAAGACAAAGTACTGGTAATTAGGCTATTCTTCATCTAATTTCAAATGGCTGGACATCTAGATGCAGCCAAAACAGCAACTACAGGTTATACAGAAAGAGTTTCACATGCAAAATTAGTCTGTATAATCAGCACCTGGGTGTTATTTGTTTTCCTATATAGATGAATTAACTAGTTCTGACAAAAAAAGAAATCCCAGCACTTCTCAACAAGGCTTTACAGGCTCTCAAAGTCTCTCTCATTATCCTGCCATTACTCACCAGCTACACAGCACACTCATGCCTCTCCCAGCCTCGTGTTAGAACAGCAGGGGGTAAGAGAGAGCAACAAGTGTGTCCTCCACTTGGACATCTATGTGGCTGCAGCAATACAAAGAAGCAATTTTTGTATCTTCCCCACGACCAACAGTCCCTCTCACTCTCTTTTTTTGTCGCATCTGTTCCCTCCTTCCAAGACTTAAGAAACTGGAGAAATAAGATTTTAGAAAATACTTCTGTCTCGCTACCCCCATGCTGAAAAGTGAGGATCAAAACCAGACCACCAGTGGTCCAACCACACAGTGGACTTCTTTCTGGTGGAGACAACATGGCCATGAGACCTGATGGTGCAGGTAGCTTTTTCATCTCACTAATGGACCGAACTCTCAGGCACTTTTTGAAAACACTAATTCCGTTGCAGACCCTATGATGCATTCATCTGTGTGTCACAGCCACTCCATGGGAATAATTTTATGAAGAGCACACAAAACCTCCAGTTTTAAAATGCCATTCCACCCAAGGGCCAGACATCAAGCGTACCTGTGCATTATCCGTATCTATATTACACACCAAAACATCGCATCCTGCTTTTTAATTGCATTATCTGAATAGCGTATACTGCCAAACCAGCACCTGGACCACTTTGCTTTCAAGTCTGATTAAATGCTGGAGCTCTTCAGGACGTCTCTTATTCTGAAGGGTACTAGACACTGGCAACAATTTATGACTCCCTTTGCTCCCAAATGCCAGCTCAGAAGGGCAGGTCTGGGAGTCAAACTCTGCTGACTCCATGCCAGTTCTTTGTTTGGCAGCAATCCCATTTGGCAAACCACAGCCAGCCCGTGCCAGCCCTATTACCCTCCTGCAGCACTGCGGTTAGTCCTCCGCATTTGTCTCATGGCCACTTTTCTCATGTTTAATCTGTTGCCTTGGAAGAATCCTTATATTAAGCTTTATGTACTCCTACACTAACAATCACTAAAGCAAGTAATTTTTTTATGTTAAATTATAGCACTTTTCTTAGTTTCTAGTACTCAAAAGTATAGCAGAAGCAAAAAATAAACATGTCATGATGGTTAGAAATGTTCTTCCAAAGAGTGTAAATACCTGCACCTGGTTACTGAACTACAGTGCTGCAGGTGACTTGATGGTTTATTATGTACTAGAAGTAGCTCGACAGACATTACTCCACTCATCTTATTTATGAGGCAGACTTACCATCCAGGGAAGTACATACATGCAAGCATGATGTTCTTATATGTACATATAGTCTTAAATGCAAGACAGAAATACCAGTGACCGTAATTTCATTAACAGACCTACTACGTCAAAATGTGCTGAGGGCTGACAGAATACACTCCAAAACCCATGTTAAATGCAGATTATACCTATGTAATCCAGCTGGTATTTCCCATTATTGTGCTCGATTTGAGAATTTTGCACTTTTTACTTATTATGTACACAAGGCAAGTTTTGCTAAAACTTCTTTACCACTTGAAATTTCAGTGCGATGGGGAGACTGATGGGACCAGGAGCCCATTACGGTGCCCTTCATCCCTAGGCTATGGGTCAAGTGCCAAAAGACTTTGCAGCAACAAAGTTACCCAGTCTGTCAGGCCACACACAGCAGCATGAACGGTGTGACCCATCCAGACCACAACCACATCTTGTGGCCTTTGACAGACTCACTGAAGAGCTACACAGACATGGCCCCATGACCCACCTGGGTCAGATTTATCCTCTTAATGCTATATCAAACTTGCTCTGAAGCAATATGGGGATAACTTCTACTTCTGCTGCTGCTTTCTTTTAGGGATTTCTCTGTTGTTTGGTTTGGTTTCCTTTTCTGTTTTTCTTTCGTGGATGCAGGGAAGATCCTAGTAGTAACATGGCTCTAGTGCTATGTCAAGCCTGATCTTGTTAAGTAAGAATTGCTATCTAGATTTATAAAAGAAAACATCACTGCAAATGGATACCATTTAAACTTTCACACACACTTATCTTCCATAGCCAGTGCACACCTATAACATGAGCCTCCGTAGACCTACAGATAGACTCAATCCTACTATCTGGGTTATCCCAAAAGAAAAATAATTACAGGGGGTTCCCTTATGATAAAATACCTAACCCTAAGTCCGTAGGATCTCAGCCTAAGAGTATTCAGTAGGTTTCTCCACAAAGCACCAAATTCAGAGGACTGCCCGAGCACACATCCATGGATCTGAATCTGGCCCCGCACAGCACTGCTGCCTCCAGAAACTTTTCCCAACTCACCCATCCAGGTGTCCTCCTTGCAGGAGGCTCCAGTGCCCTGCCCAACACCAGGGAACCCGCACACCCCAGTGCCCTGCCCAACACCAGGGAACCCGCACACCCCGTCAGGTGCGACTCTAGTTTTGAAAAAAACCTCCGCGCAAACAGCTGGCCTGGACATCCCCTGCCGCACATCGTACACTGCCAAGTCTTTATTCTCAGCACTCAAACTACTTCAGACACCAGCGACTCCCCACGCACGCCCCCTTCGAGCTGCGCAGCTGCCCGCCCCGCCAGCCCCCGGGGCTCCGGAGCCGGCCCGCCGCCGCGGGCAGCGCTTCCCGTGGGGCTTGTCGAGCGCGACCCGTGCGCACCCGGCCTCCCTCCGCAACACCCCGGCCGCGCCCGGGGCCGCCCCGCCGCCAGCCCGCTCCCAGCCCCGCCGCCAGCCGCAGGCCGCCCGGCCGAGGCGGGGTACAGCGGCCGCCCCCCGCTACCGCCCCGGGGCACCGGCCGGCTCGGCCTGCCCCGCCCCACTGCCCCGGCACCCCCACCCGGGCCCCTTCACCGGCAGCGAGCCGGGCCGGGCGGCTGCCGCCACCGCCCCGCTCCCGCCCGCTCCCTCCCGGGACGCACCTTCAGGCTCCCCCGGAGGTGGCCCTTGCCGTGGCCGGTCAGCGCCGGGGGGAGACTCCCCAGGCCGCCCTCGTCCTCCTCCTCTTCTTCCTCCACCTCCACCACCACGTCCTCGTCTTCGTCCTCCTCCTCCAACGCCGCGGCAGAGCCCTCCCGCCGGGGCGGCCTCCAGGCGCTCTCGGGCTTGGGGGGCCGGACCCCGTCCGCCTGCGCAGCCGCCGGCCCCGCGCTCAACCGCCGGCTGCCCATGCTGGAGCGCTTGGCCAAGCGCCGCGCCTGCATGGTGCCTCCGCCCGCCCGGCCCGGCTCCCGCCGCGCTCAGCCCCGGCTGCGGGCAGCGGCCCCGCCGCGGGCGCGCAGCGGCAGCGCCGAGCCCAAGGGGGCGGCGGCGGCGCTCACCGGGGGAAGGCGGTGGGTGTGTGCGGCGGGCGCGCCGCGGCCATGGGGGCCCGCGGCGAGGCGGGCCCGGTACCGGCGCGGCCGCCCCGCCGCTCGCCCACCTGCTCCGGCCGCCCTCCTCCTCCTCCGCCGGCCTGCCCGCCCGGCCCGGCTGTCGGGCGCGGCGTGGGGTCCGCTCCCGCTCGCCTTTCCTCGCTGCCGCTGGTCCCCGGCACCAAAACCCGGACTGGATTCCCGCCGACCGCGGCTCCGCCAGGCGCTGCGCGGGGCCGCGCTGCCTCCGCCCGCACCCGCGGGCGGGTTTCCCTGCGGAGCGGCGCCGGCCCCCGCCGCCCACCTGCTTCGGCTCGGCCCGGCGGCGGGGAGCGGGCTGCCGGTCCGTCTCTGCCGGCTCGCCCCCGCCGGCGCTTCGGCTGTTCAGACGGCGGGAGGGCCGGGGCTGCACGGCAGCCTCCGCATGCGGGACAGGCTGCCAGACGTCTCGGGCCTGGGTGACATGAAATCATGTCACCTTTCCCCAAAACTATCTGAAATGTAAACAAAATGAACTTTTTTTTTTTTTTTTTGGCGGGGGGTGGGGCGGGGGGAAGCTGAGAAAAGACTGGGCTTTTTCAAGAGGCAGAGCTATCTACAGCCTGTTGTAGAGAAATCTACCCGGGAGTGGTAGGGAAATAATTTCCAGTTTAAATTGTAGTACTACTGCACTTTAACGTTTAGGATGCCTTTCTAAAAAGTTTTTTTAATTAAATCACTTTGTTTCAAAACCAAGTTTGAAGTTGTTGCAGTCACCATTTAAATTTCTTACAGGCTTCTGTACCATTTATTAAAGCCTCCTGAAATTAATTTAGTTATTCTTAGGATTGTAACATGCTTTTCCTAACCTTTTCCTCTATAAATAAGTCTGCATTTTAATGTTATTTTTGAACCATATGCATATAGGTGTTCCTGCTCCAGCAGGGGTTTTGGACTAGATGATCTTTCGAGGTCCCTTCCAATCCCTAACATTCTGTGATTCTTTTACATTTACAAGTGAATTACAGTAGTGCCCTTTTCAGTGTTTGATACCTTTCTCTCCATTCCTTCCGGTTTAGAGACATGCCAACAGGCCAAATGTACACATCATATGTTAGCACTGGGCCAAGCTTCACCTCTAAAGCTAGGTTTATTTGTCCCTAACAAAAAGTAATAGTTCGTTTTAGAATATAGCGTGCAGCACTTTCTGTGCAAGAAATTCTAGATAATACAGTACCCGTTCTTAATGAAATGATGAAGTTACTTTCCATGTGTAACTATGGAATTTGTTTAAATTTTCCCAACCCAACTCCACAAACCCATTGTTATCATTCACTCTTTCAAGGTTCCCAGAGACTGTGCATCTCTGGGGAAAATCCACAAGAGCATCACTGGCAAATTCCAATGTATCAGATCTTCCAGCAGCATTTCCCCATGCATCTAAAAGTGACGTTTCCAGAGGCTTTATTGTGGCTTTGATCATCTGCACTGCACTGGCGGGTCAGCCCCTCTCACAGCAGAACAGCACTCAAAGCTACTGACACATGTTGCCATGAGATGTTCAGTCTTTTTTCCTGCCACCGTACAAGTATGTAACTTCTTGATACCTGATTAGTGGATCAATCATATTTTTTGAAGTTGATGTTGCATAAAAGATAGATTTGTGGAAGAAATAATAAATAAACAAAAAACCACTAACCCAAATAACCAACCAACCAGAAAACAAACGAGTAAATGCTTTTTAGTTTTATTTCTAAACAATGTTCAGAATTAAGGTTTAGGTATGACAAAAAGTTACGCTTCAGTTTTGCCTTAAATGTGCATTCCACCATGAGTTTAAATGGTATTCTCAGTTCCTTCATACTCATACCTCAAGGGCATAGAAATGAAATCACCCAAATACCTCCTAGTATTATAACTATTCGAAATATTTTGTATCATTTGAATTACATCTAATGGTGATCTTCTGTAGTGGCCTGTGTTCACAGTTACATGAATTATAATCACTTTATTGACAGTTCCATTCCTATTTGCCGCACACTGGGACAGATGTTGAGAGACATCCTTGAGTTTTTCAAAGGTCTGTATGTTTTAACTGTAGCAAGAACAGAATCAGAATTAGAAATTAAATGCACCGAATGTGTTGTCACTGAATTGGATTGTATGTGCTATCATGAACACTGCAAAACACTGAATGGAGACCAAAGGATGTCTTTTAGAAAATAGTGGTGATAAAGGATAATTGGGCTTACACAGACACGTCTGTTCACCTCCATGACACGTCACACTGCAGCCTCTAGTTGAACTCTTTATTCAGCCCTTTTGCCTGTGTACATCAGGGACCCACTGACAGGTACAGCCGACGTGACGCTTCTTGCCCTGAGATTTGGTGGGTGAACAAAAAACAGAGGTTGTGGACCAATAATGAGGCCTTTAGTTGCCAGTTCAACAAGAATTGTTTTAAAAATTACTAACAAGGTGTTCTGTTTTGGAAGCATGGTGGCAGGAGGAAGAGAAGAGAAGCTTGGACACGTTCTTAAGGACACATAACACATCCCAGGCCTGCCTGCCTGCCTGCAGGAGGTTGCTCCATCCTCCAGGGTCTCCAGGATGCTGCCTCTTCTGCCCCAGGACTCCAGCGTGTCATGGCCCCTCAGCTTCCAAAGCAGAGCAGGAGAGCAGGTGAGCCCTGGAAAACCTGGGCAGGGTGGCGGTGGAAGGGTGTAAGCAAATTCTGGTGGAAAGAGAGGAGGCAAAATAGTTTTAGTGTCAGGAGGGATAAGGGAATGGCAGTCCAGAGTTCACTGGGCTGACAGGGAGGGCAACTGCGGTAATGGGTTTAGGGAAGAATGCTGACTTTTGATTAGTAATCTGAGCTGCTAATGCTTTTTACTCCTGCTGGGTTATCAAATGCAATGAGAAGCCAGTGTTGACAACTCTGCAACAGATTGGTTAAAGATTTCTAGCACTTCCCAGGCGAGCCAGATTGGAGCTGTAGTAAGAATAACTTCTCTCACAATATTTGATACAAACAAGAGATAGAAATGACTGTTTGTTCCATTTCTTCCAGTCTGTCTGACTTGCAGTCTGAATGAGGCTGAAGCTGAACCTGTATTACCCTTTCAATGCTTCCCAGAGGAGTTAAGTTGTGGAGAAAGTTTCCTAAGGACAGTCCTAGATACAGTTCAAGTATCTTTACAATACAAACAGTTAAGAGTCAAACACCAGCCATGGTCCTATATCATCCATCAACATTTTTTCCCCGATATTTAGTCTTAGCACTCTCGGGGTGAACTGCTGATCGGTTCTGGCCCATAGCCACATCCTGACATTGAGTAAAGTCTTGTGATATACACAGTAATATGGTAACACTTAGCTAAACAGAGATATCTCATAATTGTACTACAGCATAATGTGCCTCTAACGGAAGTACAGGCTCTGGCTGTAATAATAACTGTTTACATGTCAATGATTTCCAAGCTTATTAAAAGTTAATGTGCACATTCGCACTCCCTTTGTGTATACAGCTTTCCAACACAGCAGAAGTGGTTCAGATGCTTCTTCGCCTCTGACCTCAGCAGTCAGTTCGTATTTCCAAAAAAGAAATGTCTCTCTCTCTAAGGACATATGAGATAATTTGAAAGATAAGTATATATAATCATATATATCTCCCTCCAGAAGTTCTTCTAGAACAATCTGTGAAGGTGAATTATGGTGTCAGCTTTGCAGTTCACATTGAGTAATCATTGTCTACCTTCTTTCAGTAAATCCACTGGGCAGTTCTGTACACCAGCCACAGAAAAAAAATATCGCCTTCCCTGGTATTGCCTTAACTAGTCTATACTAATTGGTGGAGTTTTTTTATGATACATACTTTTTCCAAACATTTTATACAGTCCATATTTCAGTTATTACTGTAATTATTTACTGATCTATTTGACATTTTGTTGCATTAAGCTGCTGCTATTTTATCCTGTAATCATGACTGCGGGTAAAGCTTGCCTGACACCAAATTGGGGAGAGAGTCCCTTTTGCTTCAAAAAGTGGAGATTCTTCCATGATGCTTCGGGAGGCACTACTCCGTAACTGCCTCGCTTGCTGGTCCCAGAACTGGTTCCATCAGGGACAACCAGTCAGCAATGCAGCTGGCAGCAGCCACAAGCACTAGTCATGGCTAACAAGCGCTCACTAGTACGGGTGTGCTTCAGTTCGCCTCACAGGAGCAGGCAGGTACGCTGCAGTGTGCATTTTGCTGGACCACCCAGAATCCTGCCTTGGCTAGCTCTGGTTTGCCTTTTTTTTTTTTTTCTTCCTCTGATGTGCCTGCAAGGAAATAATATGTTTCTTGATTTATTTTCTTTAGTATCTGAATATTTTTTCCCCTTGTCCATGAATGCCAGCTTTTTATCACTAGAGGCAAGATTCCCTCTGCTCCTACCTCCTCCCGGAGTGATGCCTTTTAAAAAAAGTCTAGCAGAAATACGAAGAAACCCTTGATGTTCTGTGCATTTAATCACCATAATATTTTAAACATAACCCACTCCAGTAGTCGTTCACTTTTCACTTTTTAATGTGCAACAAATGTATTTGTGCGAGCTTTAGTATTCAAACCAGCATGTGCACTAACCATGTGTGTGTTCCACTTCTCACAATCCCAGGCATTTGAGCCCCTGCCAACTTCTTTATTTGGGGACCTGCCTTCTCCACACCCCCTTTGTAAACTTTGCATTTGTTTTGCTTTATAGTGATCATTGAAGTTCTCACTCCAGCTGGGAGGACAGTCAGGCACCTTCAAGAATAAGGGAATGATTGACAATATTAGGCAGAAAATTGTCTACCAGATGCCGCTCAAAAGGAGAGGTGGCAACCTTCTGACCCCCTTCTCAGCAAGCGAAATCATCGCTTCTGCGACATACCGCTGCCCCGCTCATCAGCCGAGCGGGGAGCACAAGGTCAGCTGGGCGTCTGGCTGTTGTGCAGCGAAATGCCACCCTGCAGACAAGGCTACGCCTTCTGCTCCAAGGAGGTTTCAGTGCCAGCCATGCATTGGAATGAAGTGGCAACATTCATCAGCCATCGCGTTACCCTTGCCAGTTACTGTGCTCTGGGACGTTTACTAGTTCTGAATAATCTGAATAAAGGAATTTTGGATAGTCCATCCTTGGACTGAGAGAATGAATGTCAACCACGGCTTTTTTTAAAACCCCTCCCCAAAGCTTTTGCTCTTGTCAATAAGTAATGTCACACAATTTATGTGTTTATGGCTCCTAAAAGGCTTTGTTTCCAAGAAAAACAGGTCAGCTCATCAGAGTTTCATGCTGGTACAAATACAATGATTACAGTTCACCTTTTTTTAAATGAAGTAGTCTGAGAAGGACAAAGGGACAAATTTGAAATAATAAGACTAACAATTTCCTACTTAATTAGCCCAGAATGACCACTACAGGGCCGGGGGTGGGGGGTGGCAAGAGAGAGAGAAAATACTTTTAACAAAAGCTGCACAGGACAAAAAATCCCATAATCAGTCTGCACTGAGGGCATAAGCACAGAAAACATAGGCCTCTGGCATACAAATGTTTGAGCACACACTAGAATTATCTTTTACAAAAGAAAACAAAACTACCTGGGGGAGTTTCAAAGTTGTCCGTGCTCACTCATATGCAGTAACAGCAAAGTGGTAAATAATGGCCCCTAAAATGACACTGGAATTAAAGGAAGGATACAGAAAAATAAAGATGATAACTGAAGTATTAATTTAAGTTAGTGTATTTATTAATTGTCTTAATTTAGGTAGAACTTCATCTATAAGTTAAACATGTATTAACAAAAATGTAAGATTGGTGCATCAACTGCCTCTTCGTCAATGAAGTGTCAAAGAACTCAGCTCATTTCTTAGGAGTCAAGGCTGAATTTGCAGAGGCAGCAATTATGAAGAAAATAACTAGCTTTTCCCTTCAGAAAGAACAAATTAGACCAGGCGCTCAGGAAAACATAAATATTACAAGACCACATAAAACACTACATACAGACTCACTTTTTACATAGAACTCCACTGTAAATCTTGTGGAACCAAGGAAAAAAAAAAGTATCTGTCAGTCAGTGGCAGGAATATTTACTCCAGTAAATTAAGCAATGGTTACAATTTGATTTTGACCATGTTGCTACCTAAGACCAGGTAGTTTTATCTACATAAATTCTTAATACTGGAGATGAATGCTCTGCTCTGGAAATGGTACTGCACATCTTTTGGCTTGCATACCCCACTGACACTAACCATAGAAGGCTCTTTAAGTAAATACCACTGTAACCAAAATGTAAGAGAAACGCCAGCCAGCCAGGTAACTTGAGGACCACCCACACCTCAAAGATTTTTTTAATTAATCATCTGAAAGGTCACTAGCTGTAAAGTAGGAGACATTTTCCATGTTGTACATGTTCCTATTTTCCAGTGAGTTAATTAAAGCTAATTTTGGGGTGGGTTTGCTTTTTTAGGGGGGGTGTGTTTGTTGTGGTTTTTTTTTTTCGTTTGTTGTTTCGCTTTTTTTCCAGGGAAGCTCCCTCATAGAAGTTTCTCTGCAGCTTCCAGTCAGCTCCGTAGGCGTCTTCAGAAAAAAATGAGAATTTTGATGGCCCGTTTTTCCCCTAATTAAAAAAAAAAGAAAAAAAAAGCTGCAAAAGACATCTCTGGATTGTTTGTTCTGCTTTTCTCCCGTGTTCCTTGCAAGAACGAGCTGCCCCGTTCTCCGCGGGGAAATCCGGCTGGCCTCTTCCTGCCTCTCCCACCCCGCTCTCCTGCATGAAAAACCCCGAACAAATAAAAACCTCTAACCCTCTGCCCCCCCCGGAGCTGGAAGGGCAGAAATAAGGCGAACTCTCTTGGAAAGCAGATTTTCCCCTCCAGCAACGTGCCTTCCGCCGTCCCTCCGAAGACCAGGCTGGGCAGACACCCGCCGGCCGCTCTCCCCCCGGCTCAGTCAGTCACCCGACCGCGGATGTGCGAGGGCCGGGCGAGCTCTCGCCGCCTCGCTCCATGCTCCCGCCCGGGATCCTGTTCAGCTTTTGCCTCAGATTTCTCCTCCGAGCCGGCGGAGCACGGCCCGTAAACATGTGTGGCCATGCCCGCCCGTCCGCCCTCCGCACCGGGACCCAGCGGCCGCCGCCCGGCGCTCGTTGCGCAGCAGCGCGGGAGGCGGTGAGGGGAGGGCGGTGCTCGCCGCGCCGAGGAGCGGGCGGTGGCGCCCCCGGGCCGGGGCGGTGGGGCGGGCGGGCAGTGCCCGGCTGAGGGCGGCGGGACGGCCACAGAACCGCCCGGGCGTTCGGAAGAGGAGGCGTTAAGGCCTGGGCTGTCGCGCCGTCCTCCCTGTGTGCGCAGTTCCGAGGCGATGGTGGGCGGGGAATGGCCGGGCCCTGGGTAGCTGCAGGCCGCGGTGTCTCCTATGAGCCGTGGCCTCCGCAATAATCAGTTTTATAGCGGTTTATAAATAAACATCTTAAAGCCCTCATTTCTGAAATCGGAGGATTGTGTAAGACCTTTCAGCTTCCTTAAAAAATACACAAAACATTTGTAATCCTCCTCTGTGATGGAAAAAAAAAGTTTGGAAACCTGATACAAATAAACAGCTCAGAAATAAGCAAATACATAAAATGACCTAAACTTGGCACACCTCATGATTGTTGAGCTAAAGTTGATTAAATGGAACCCATTACTTGAATTAGGTTGGGACAATTTGTACTCCAGCAGTTACCTGTTCTACAGACAACACAAAGCATGTAATATTAAACACATTGTGGGTTCTGGGTAGAATACACTTGGTATAAAATGCAGTGAAAGCAGCAACTAATTGCTGTGGCAAGTATAATTCTTCAACTGCAACAACCCCCTCAGGAAACAGCAAAACTTCTTAAATTGCAAATGCTAAATCTCATTTAATTCTCTGGTGGGTGGGCGGGGCTTTGACTTTGGTTTGGGAGGGAAGATCTAGTAAAACTGAATTTTACAGTGGCAGTGTTTTAAGCATTTTCTTGTGATTATTTTTCCAAGTGTAATGTTTTGGCTTGAGTTTTTAAGTTCTTTTAATTAACTTTTGGTTTCTAAATGGTTGAGTTTTGTTTAGAAACACTAGAACTGTTCTGTTTTGCTGGCTTCCTTTGGTAGAGGTGTGTTGTATTTTAATCTGTGATTAGTGTAAGCAAAAAGAAAACCTTGGGTACTGGAAGTGTTACTAAATACAAAGTGTTCTTTTCCAGTGTTTATAGAACAAACTGGTTTGTGTATAAACATTTTTTTTTTTTTTTTTTTAAATATGAATGAACTGCTGTAGTGGATGAATGGAATGCACATCACTCAAAAGAGTGAAGCAGCAACATGTTTTATTGACATAAATTGTCGGGGTTCAATGAATTTGATGGAATTTAACAGGTGTTTACCAGGGTTCAATAACTTTGATGGCAAAGTTCCCCTTATTAATTACTGCATGGAAGAAATACACAGAGGAAAATTGAATTAGAATGTTTCACACAGGGACCAGAGATACAAAAGGTATGGAAAACCCTCCCATTGAGTCACAAGGTTCAGAAAGGACCCCCTTGCTTTCTAAACTCTATATGGAGCCCAGGTGCAGCTAGGTCCAATCTTAGTCCCAGACTTAGTCAGTTATTTATGTCTAAGGGTAAGAAAGAGAAACAGAGTAAGGAAGACCCTCCTGTTGAGTCACGAGGTTCAGACTGGGCTGCCTTGCTTTCTGAACTTCTCAGAGAGGAGCACTGGTGCAGCTGGATCCAGACTTAAGTGTCAGATTTGGTCAATGGTTTGTGTCTCAGGATAAATATATACAGAGGTTATAATTAATATTGAATAGCTCCATGGATTGGTAATGTTTCCTTAGTATCAATTCAACATGCAAGTGTAGTTACCAAGGCAAACTCAAAGTTACCATACTACAAGGTTAAGTGCAAGGTTGCAAGGAGGAACCTTGAGAGGTGTCCCAGCTCAAGGGGATATCACCACTGTACAGCCACTCTGCCCAGCAGGGAGAGCTCAAAGAATAACTCACCTAGGCCATTATATTCATGTGTAAAGTGGTTGGCTCGCAGTCAAATCATATATGTGGTGGGAAAGGCACGCGTGAGACTCCTTGTGCCCATGACTTTGTTCCTTGACAAATGAGTCTTGGAAAAGCCACCCACTATTCATACGTCTCTCACATGATCAGTGTTCCAAGCTCATTGGTGCTCAGTGTGCCGCTCTGCTGCTTTGTGGGTGAGCTGGAGGAGATCACGTCTCTGCCACGGCTCAGGCCTTTGCCTCCTCTGGAGCCTGAACCGAACCATTGCCAGTCAGGTCAAGTGGTCAAGTGCACCCATCACAACTGCTGCTCCAGGCTTTGTTGTGAGAGGAATGGAACAGCAGAGTGGTGGAAGGAAGAGGGGAGCACAGGGGAGAAGCGAACCTGAGTCCTCCTGGAGGGTTTCCTACCTCTTGGTTTTAGAAGATATTTGCTGAAAAGGTTCTAGCACAATGCAAAAGTTTGGTGTAGATGGCAAGTTAATGAGTTTCACTTGAGCTACAGTTTAATGAAGCATCTACTGCCTTGTCTGAGTTAGTAATTTGGAACATGTTACTTAGATAAACACAGGCTCAAAGCAGAAACCAAAAGCAGAATGAAGCATCTCAGGGAAACAACATAGAGAAGGAGCAACAGTAATGGCAGAGGATGGCAATAGTCACAGAGGAAGGACAGCAAAAGAGGAGTGGAGGAGCAGGTGGATCAATGGGGTAATAGCCCCGCGGTAGTGAATCATAGCAGAGATGTTGATGAAACCAAGAGTTTTGCTTCTAATATTTACTTCCTTGCAATTTTCCCTTGAACACAACTCTTCTTCATCGCTGGTTTACTGGGACAGGGGAGAAACAGGTAATCAAACTGATATGACACCCTTGTGAAATAGGCTTGGGATAATTACACGTGACACAGGTAAGTGTCCTGAAGATACCTGATAGAGCTCTTGTTAAAAATTTGGGTAATTTTCTTTCTGTGTCACTGTTTCTCTGGTCACATTGCCCCTCATGCTGTTCACAAGTTCAGCTGTCTGCAAAGCCCAAACTTGGGAGACTTGGAACCTGTGTTACCATTTTCCTACAGTAGCACGAAGTTGTTCTTACAGAATAACAGACACTGATTTTAGAGAAGAATTAACCCTTTCTGCCACTGAACGCTAGGTGAGCAGCCTGCCACACAAATTATTATTTTGATTATTTTAAATTTAATAACTAAAGTGTAGCACAGTTCTTTCAAAAAGGAGGTTAGTTAACCATCTATCCCTATTAGTTATCTGCAACTAGATTAGAGAGAATGATACTCCGTTTGCACATGCATTTCACAAACTTACTCTGCGGTTGTACTCTTTATTTTGCAAATTGCAGACATTGAGATGAAGGGTCTATAATTTCCTGGCTTGCCTTTCTCTTGGAACAGTGGTGCTGCACTGGCACGCATCCACTTCACTGTGACTTCATTTGAATACAGCAAATTCTTTATTATGATTAACAAAAGGTTGCTCTCTGGTCTGCTTTGAATCTCAGTCTGCTCATGGAGATTAGTGGGTTTTGAGCAATGCCAACTCACTAAATATCTCCGCTTCACTGATCTCAAAGACATTTGTGACAATGGATTTAGTAGTCATTTTCATGCGTGTTCTTGCCTTCGAATGGATAATACCTTAGTAGTTCTGCTTTCTATTGCTCTTTGATTCTCCATCCCATTCAAAAGGTTTAAATTCAAAACTTCTCTTTCCTCTATGTTGCTTCTTTGTGATACATAAACACATCTATTTGTGGTTTTAGTCCTTGAATGCAGCCCTCCTTCACCTCTTTGATTTTATTTTGGGTGAAAACATTGCAAATATCTACGTATTATGTCCCTCTTCGTGGTAGAAACAAATAAATCTTTCTCTCCCAAGTCAAGATTAACAGAAATAGTTCTTTAATTGAGCAGGAAGAGGTGAACAGTTTTAAAGGAGGAGAGTCCCAGTTACATTTGGCCACAAGAATCAGAGAATGGGCAAAAGTACAACCTTAGGTGTCACCAGATCAGATCATTGGCATTTCATTAACCTTTTCAACTGTTAGCAGGTAACATGTACAAACCTCATTTATCTGTTAAGTCTGACTGAAGTGTTTGTGCCAAGCATGTTTTTAAAACTGGGATCATTTTTCTTCAAATCATCTGTTCAATATTGTTTTCTTGTAAAGGTTTCTCTCAGTTCCACTGCAACATAACAAAATAATCTTCTTCCTTCCCCAGACACATGCCTCAACTTTGGGTTACTCAGAAAGAGAGATATTAGGTGTGTATTTATTTTTCATGATGTAATCACAAAGCACATGCAGTGAAATCTGGAAACGTTGGAGACTTCCATCATCTTAATTTCTAATTTACCAGTTAAGGTCATGGGCATGAGCCACCTTGTATGTTGCCATCTCCAGAGGCTTTCTTGTATATTTGTAGTCCCTATTCTTCTCTAGGGACTCATGACCACGAGAACATTTGGGTTATAAAGTCCTTCTTGCCCCCAGGTTTAAGATGTATTTCTTTTCTGAAATGAAGATAAAGTGCTCTTGTGTAGTCAGAGCTCGGTGATTATGAACAGCTTACATTTAAAAATAGAACAATTATTAGCAAACTCATCCCTGTCTTATACTATTCACTGCAAAATGGTCACACAGATAAGATCTTCTAATGGGTAATGATGGGGTGGGATGGTGGTCTAGGTATGAAAAATCTTCCATTCGTGTATTTCTCTTACTCCAGTTAGAGTGGGACATCACCATTACCATCACCTAAATAATGAAAATGTGTTCATTTGGAGAAATCCCTTATGGAAACAGGGCCTTATATTGCTCATTAATTTCAATGAATAAAACTAGGCAGTAATAGAGAAGGAAAACCAGGAGTTAAACTTTTTTGAAGGAGTATTTGCAATTTAGGGTTTATTTTCATTCATGTTAGTAAGAAATACCACGTGGCTAAACAATATCTTATATTGATTTTCATCACATTACTTCCGTCAATGCATTGAACGCAACAACTTGTATAATAAAGCAGGATCTTGGAATGCCACGTTTTAAATTTTCTCAAAGAAAACTCATCAGCCTCTTTCTTCTTCCTGAAAATTCTTGAAGACAAGCAGTATTATTTTATCTTTATGTATCAGACAGAAAATTATAAACCCTTCAAAAATACTGTGTTAAACTTATGGAAGCAAACAGACCTCAGGTTGAGCTCTAGACTTCTCTTTTCATTGTTCTAGGAGAACAGTAATTGGTTTCCAGAGCTTGGTTTCAGAAATGGATGAGCACAGTGAACTCCTTATTAAATTAAAGAAATTTACTAAAGTGAGTTTCTCAAAAGAATAAAAGCAAAAGAGGTCTGAGCTCTTAGTTCACAGAAAATCCAGGTAGACATAAAATAGGTAAGAGAAGTAGAAAGTATTAAGTAATGCTGGGAGAAAACCAAAAACAAACACCAAAAATCCCAAACCAAAACTAGACCTTGAGGGAAGTTGTTCTTAGCTCAGGATTTGGCTGTTATACTCCCAGTCTATGCGCAGCAAATGATATAATTTATTTGTAGTATCTCAGAGGCTTCTTCTAGGCAAATCTTTGAAGACCTGTCCTAGTCAGTATCTTTATGTGGATTCCAAAGGCCTTTACTGTCCTCTGAGGTACAAGTTCCCACTGATTAATCCAGTGGATCACTCATGGCATTCGCTTCTGTACATAACACACACTCTGACATCAGCAGCACAAAACCAGGGGTAGTGGTGTAAAAGCCTTGAAAGAAAGCTCTGTCAGTGCTGTGCTAAGCTCACAGCAATCAGCTACAAAGACCGCGTTCGCTGGTAGCAGCCCGCCTGGGAGAGCTGCTGCCACGTCCCTCTGGCTCCAAGTGCCAGATCAGCTGAGCTGTGAGCCACTGGTTGCTTCCACCTGCCCTGGGTGTTGGGTGGGAAAGATACCGTAGCCTTGGGCTGTTTAATCTAGGGCAGGGTATCAGTAAAGGCAGTGTCTGAATTGCCACCCAGCAATGTGAGGTTGCCCCCACATCATTACTTGCTGAGGGACGTACTAAATCTTGTTCGGTGGGCTTTATAATCCTATCATTACAAAGTGTTAAAAACAGTGCCTTTTTGTACTCAAATAAACGTTTCCCTACAGCGTGACCCTGGTCTTTGCTACTCAGGTAGCCATCTCCAGCTCTTCCTGCCAGACACAGTGTTTCCACATAACCGTTTTGGGCTGTGTTCCACTGGGATCACATCGCCTTCACAGATTTACGTAGCTTCCAGCACAAGTCATATGGCACCTAAACGATCTCTCAGCTGTCAGCATTTCTATCCAAGGTAAAAAATACAGGTCTCTAATCCTTGAGTTTTAATTATGCTCCAGCCACCCTGATTCTAGTACACTGACCTGGCCTGAAGATACCAGCAATGGCAAGAGATATTATTATTATGGTGCGTTTGTTCCCTCAGAGTATAATTAAGCTCCAAGTTTTGCATGTAGACGTGTACCAACAGGGACTGGGCCTGTTGAAATGTTTGTGTTGATCAAACTTGAATTCCATTCAGAGTTATAATCAGGGAAACACCTTTCAATGTATGCAGAGAACATTTGCTTGATAATGAAGAATATTAAAACCTTTCCCTGAAACTTGGTAGCACTAGTTGAAGGCAGAAGGATTGTTACTGAATCTGCCCCAAATTCCCACTGCTGAAAAGGAGAAAGATGACTGAGTAAAAAGGCAAAATTTTCCAGTTTGCCTGTCAGCAGTTAGGAGGAACAGGAGATAATCAGGAAGAAACTAGTGGCATTATTTTGAAGCCAGAGCTAAAAAAATCCAGTGCGTGGTTCATCACAGGGCTAATACTGTATAATGATTGATGATTCTGTAATCAGAGCCACATAGGGAGAAACAGGCTGTAAATTAAATGAGGGAATATGTCACAAATGGCTTGGAATTGTAATGCGATGATGAAGAATTTACAGAGAAAGACTTTATGCCCCTTTTTTAATAAGCTGCAGCATTTCTAACAGAAATAATTAGGGCTCTGACAATGTATTCAGTTGAATGAAGGATTGAGTTTGACAATAAAAAATAGCTTGTAATCTGTGTGTCACATGCAGCTTTCTACTGACACACAACCTTATGGTCTAGGGCACCAGCATTCATAGCAAATTAGTCTCAGTTTTGCCATATTCTTTAACCACACCAAGTGGTACCTGGAGAAATAATGTTATTTTACTATGTCACTGCTAGTTAGGGAGCTTTTAACAAGTGAAAAGATTGGAGAATGATTCAGTGATAGACTTAAAATTGATGTTGTCTCACTGTAGTTAGAAGTTTCTTGTTTTAGACATCGGAATAAAGAAGAAGGAGGAGGAATCCATTTCTCTTTCCCTTTTGAAATCATCAGGTTGGCAAGCCAGTTGGCAAACCAATGGCTTCCTCGAGCAAATCACTGCAATTTCTTCCTGGAAAGCTTTCTCCTCTCTAAAAGAAAAGCATCCCCCTTAGCTTTCCGCTGAAGTGGAAAAGTGTATATTGAACAGAAATTACAGGTTGCATTTGGGGAGATGAGTAGAATTATGGTTAGGAAGCTGGACTAACATGAGCAAATATGCACCTATTTGAGCTAAACAAAACATCTGTTCGTGTGGTCAAAGTCAGTTCTATCCAGCACACAGGCAGATCAGCCATGCAGTGCAGATAATGAATGCCTCTGACACCTTTAGGAAAAACAGGATCTGTTGCAGCCTTCCTGAAAACTGGAGATGTTGAGTTTTGAATTTATCTTGCCTGTGTTCCACATCACATATGTACAAATTCTGTTTGGGAAATCCCAATGGCAGCAGCCCTAGTTCTTTCTAGTGTTCGGTGTCACAGTGCAGCTGACCTCTTTCTTGAGAAGATATAAGTTACTCTACAACTGCCAGTTCTCAGAGGTTCTGGACACTGATTTTCACCAGCTCATCAGAAATCTGGGCAGTTTTATTAACCATCTCTTAATCAACTGATAAATAGATAAAAAGCCATCCTTTCTGTGATGGCTTGCTTGATCATACAAACTACCAAAGAACCATGTGCGAGTTACTTAAGCATTTTTGTGGCTGTCTTGATCATTTCAGATTCAGGGGGAGGTAATTTCAGCAATGACTACTTCTGGGCATTTAGAAACTGCTCTCAAAGGAGTCTGAGTGTCTGTTCAAGTTCAGGCAGTTTTACCTTGGGGACAGTGACATCCATCCCAATGAGAAATTTATAAGCCTTGTTAATAGCTTCCTTTGTCATTGTGTTTTAATAATGACTTGTAACAACCTTCCTAGGTCTTAAATACATGACAATGTTCTTGTCCATTTGTGGTGGCACATCTGAATCAAATTTTTCTTTGAGAAGAAGGTGTTGAGCATGCGGAAGAGATGAGACACTCATTTACAAGAGCTGTGTGTCTTGGCGAACTTTTACACCTGTGTGGTTATGAGAATAAATTAAAGTGTATCTGTGCAGTAGCTGTCAGTGAGGATTTCAGCAGCTGTCCCCAGGCTTGCAGGGATGAGCACCTGACAACTCTAACTGTGAAAAGGGGCACACAGCAGAATGACACATGCTCCTGTTTGCTGGACCCTGATTTTGGTCATGAAGCTGGTAGGGGGAGTTTACAGTATAACTATATGCTTCGGTGCTTTAAGGATTTTTTAAACATTATGTTGTTCAATATTTTTCTCTTAAATCTCACTTGTGTTATACATATACACTTGCATGCACATAGCAAATTTATGTTGAAATGCCCCCTAAATAGGAAGAATTAGAGGTTTCACTGGTCAGGATAATGCATCCATTAAGTAGCAGCCCTCTTCACGTAGACTGGTTGTGGTTGTCTTCTTGACCACGCTCTTCTAACCTCCTTGCAGAAGAGGTATCTGATGAGGGGACCACTGTGCAGGACTGGGCTGGTAGAAGTACTTGGTGTGTGTGTGCTGGATTACCTGGCTGGGGAGATGCTTTTTTGTCAACACCTTTCAGCAAACTACTTGATTTATCCTATGACCATAAAGCACGCCCAGGTGTGCGTCGAGGAAATTAGATAAGCCTTTTGTGGAGAATGTGAGAGCACAATGGTACAGAGCGCTTCTATCCCCTTTTCACTCCCAAATGTGGCCAGCTGGGCATGGCTGCCCCACAAAAACAGTTTCTAGCTACTGCAATCAAAAAAGTCTCTGGCTCTGAAATGAGTGGTCTCAGTCTTATTGGTGGCAACAACATCTGTGACCGCAGTGAGTGCAGCAGCGCCACAGTGAAATCTGGGTAAACAGCAGAGTCTATCCTAAAGACACTGACATTAGCGACATATTTTAAATTCCCGATTTGCACAAGTAAACCAACCATTTAACATTGAATCCAAGTATGTACCTACTGTGCTTTTGACTTGCCATGAGTGTTTCATGCTCCCGAGACAGTTTTAGGGCTAGAGACAATTTTGAAGGGTGTTGAGCCAACGTTTTTCACACATATTCAGTTTATTTACACTGTGGCTTGTTTTGTACATTGCCTACAAAATTATGCTTCATAGAAGAAAAGCCTGGCAACACAAGGGAAATTGTAAACAACCAGAGTGAGCATTCCAGCCTGTGTACAATAGACATGCTAGAACTCAAAATAGCACCAGAGGACAAAAAAAACCCCAACCCTTAACAAACAGTAAGAACATTGTTTGTTTTTAAGAAACACTGAACATTGTTTTCAGTTTCTAGATTAAGCCAAATTGCCAATAAAAGCCTTTGTTACTGCCTAAAACAAACTCAAGTTGGGAAGCATAGGCAATAACTATTTTACTTACAACTGGACAGCCGAAAACCTAGGGGTGGGATTGCAAGAAGTGACCATCGTTCTACATGAAGAGTCTCAACCTCTCCCTGTTCTTTGTCTGTCTGGTTTTCCAGGTGTAGGAATAGCAGCTTTAATGAACAGCAATAGAAACTGAGTTTCTGAGAGAAAATGAGTTCAAAACAGAGAGCTTTTGGCAGTAGTCCGCCTCCCCCTCTTTTTGAGATCCTTAACACTTGCCAGAGCTTTCCTCTTAACACTTGCCAGGGCTATTGAAAACCGAAGTCAGTGTTTTGACCTTAAAACCTCCCAGAACTCTGAGACATCTGTATGGAGGATACTTGCTGCCCTGTATATCTGCCGGAACCCAAGACCAACATTTTAATTGTAGATTCAGCTTTGGAATCTTAAAAATGAAAATCCTAACCATGTTCTTTCTCCTGTTCTTTTCCCTCCCCTCCCAGCTCTTCCACCCCATCAGACACAAACAATAGTTTCTTGTGCCATGCAGTACCCACCTTCTTCCCATTAGGAGCAAAAGACTTGGCAGTCTCCCTGGATGGCCATGCTGGTCCAAAATTGTCTCTGGGATATGTGATTTATTTTGTGCTCAGTGGAGCAAGGGTTACATCCCTTGCAGCAGAAATATTGCTCACAATAAAATGGCGAGGACCAGAAGTTGTTCAGTAGCTGCTGTTATTACAAGTGGGTGTATGTTGTATAAACAGTAAGTACACTAAAGCTGTCCAAGACCATGGACTCTGGGGATTGCCTCTCTTCTCATCCTTTTGCTACAGAATCTGTCCATCAGGTACAGAAATCGGTTAGGGAATTATTGGCAACTTAATGGCAAGCTTTTTATTTCTGCCCCAATGCAGAGAGCAATTCATGAATTAAGCACCCAAGGTACTTTTCTAGTGCATGAGGAAAGCTACCTCATGGCCCCAAAACCTACAGAACAAGGATGATACTACCTTCAGGAGTGCATTGAGAAGAGCAGTTGAAGTCTTGGACCCTGTGGAGACCATTGATGGATTCAGAGCCAGTCATGCCAAGGGCTTTCACCTGTCTAGGAAAGACAGAACAATTTTTCAGTGTGGTAGGTAAAGGCAAACATATAACAGCAGTTACTGGTTAGGCCTGCAATGTCAAATCCACAAACTGTGAATGTAATAACATGGCCCTTTTTCAACAGGAGAGGTAAAACATTCCTCATGTCAAGTAACAGAGTGGTTGGCGATCTCTTCTGGCAGCAGGGAGGTGGGTTTCAAGTCTCTTTGCCTGGGAATAGAGCTCATCACCTTGCCCAACATTTCACCAGAAAATGGCCTGCCTTCTCTGAATGTGTCTGTGGCTGTTTTTGTGCTGAACTCTATGACACTGAGTTGCATTAGGTGTGTTCAGAGCATGCCTGCTGGATCGGTGCCCTCAGAATAGGATCTGTCTAGGATCCTAATGGCACCAACATAATTAAATCAGGCACCTAATTACTTGAATTTGATTACTGCTGGGATGGTCCAACTGGTGTGCAAACAAGTCCTCAGAGGACTTGTAGGTCATACAGTGGGGAATGTAGTGAATTCATGTGTTTGTGGGGCTAACCAAGCAGCTACTAAACAGCAGTAGGTCTGGATTGTACTTAAAAGATTTTAGGTGATTTTTGATATCTAGGTCATCCCTTGGGCCCAAGCCTAGCATGACTGAAGTCTACCAAACTGGATCTCTTAAGTCAAGAACAGGAGCTGCTGGGTTAGCAGCCCGCTCAGTGAATGAGTACTTAAAAAAAAAATGAAGCAAAATCTGTCTGAAGAAAATTCCTGTAGTTTGTTCACCTACCTCAAACTCTTCTCTCTGCTTGTGAAGAATAAGTGTAAGAGCAGCAAGAAGCCCTTGTGATGTGATAGCATTCTCATTCTCATGCTGGGTTAAGAACTGGCTGGAGGGCCGGGCCCAGAGAGTACTGGTGAATGGGGCTGCATCTAGCTGGCGGCCAGTCACTAGTGGTGTCCCCCAGGGGTCAGTGTTGGATCCAATCCTGTTTAACATCTTTATTGATGATTTAGATGAGGGGATTGAGACCATCATCAGCAAATTTGCTGATGACACCAAGTTGTGGGGCAGCATCGACCTGCTGGAAGGCAGGAGGGCTCTGCAAAGAGATCTGGATAGACTGGAAAAATGGGCTGATTCCAATGGGATGAAGTTCAACAAGGCCAAGTGCCGGGTCCTGCACTTTGGCCACAACAACCCCCTGCAGCGCTACAGGCTGGGCACAGAGTGGCTGGAGAGCAGCCAGGCAGAAAGGGACCTGGGGGTACTGATTGACAGGAAGCTCAACAGGAGCCAACAGTGTGCCCAGGTGGCCAAGAAGGCCAATGGTACCCTGTCCTGTATCAAAAATAGTGTGGTCAGCAGGACGAGGGAAGTGATCCTTCCCCTGTACTCTGCATTGGTGAGGCCACACCTGGAGTATTGTGTTCAGTTCTGGGCCCCTCAGTCCAGGAAAGATATTGAGGTGCTGGAGCGGGTCCAGAGAAGAGCAACAAGACTGGTGAAGGGACTTGAGCACATGACCTATGGGGAGAGGCTGAGGGAGCTGGGGTTGTTCAGTCTGGAGAAGAGGAGGCTTAGAGGTGACCTCATCGCTCTCTATAACTACCTGAAGGGAAGTTATAGCCAGGTGGGAACTGGTCTCTTCTCCCAGGCAGTTAGCAATAGGACAAGGGGACGTGGGCTTAAACTCTGCCAGGGGAAGTTTAGGCTGGATATTAGGAAGAAGTTCTTTACGGAGAGAGTGATCAGGCATTGGAATGGCCTGCCCAGGGAGGTGGTGGACTCATCGTCCCTGGAGGTTTTTAAACTGAGATTGGACATGGCTCTTAGTGCCATGATCTAGTAAATGGGCTGAAGTTGGACCAAGGGTTGGACTTGATGATCTCTGAGGTCTTTTCCAACCTGGCCAATTCTGTGATTCTGTGATTCTTTTTCCTCAGTTGAAAATGTACTTTACAGAGGAACAGGTGACTTAACTTCATCACATGCCTGTCTTTCAGTGCTGCAACTTTCTTATTCCTACAGTATGGAAATTGCACACACAGCACTGGAGACAAGACCCTGGATATGCAGTTTCTGTTGTTAATTCTGAAATGCTAGAGGGAAATCTGAACTTCACTGAAACCAGTGAGGGATGTCGTGGCCTGACCAGTTCAAGCACTCTTCTACATCAATTCTGGATGCTGACAAGCACTTTGTTTTTCAATATACTATAATGGAGGTGACACGTGCTTTAAAGTGTTGGATTTATGCAGATTTGCCAAGAGGGCAAGTGTGCACAAAGAGAGACATTTTTAACAGAAAGGACATGTTCTCCCCATATGGATGCAGTCATGGTTGCTTCTTCTCTGAATGAATTCATACTTCCACTTCTCCAGAAGTGAATATGTGCTAAGTATTCCTTCAGGCTAATTTTTTCATGCTACAAATAATAGCTGTCATCATCTCACCCAACACGCAGGTTTCAAGACACAAGCTGTCAGAACTAACTGGAATGGTTTGTATCTGTGAAAGATGACTGCCAGAAATACCTGCCTGGTTTAGGTTGGTCCCTGAAATGGTCCAGCAAACCCTTAATATTGTCCTCTGAGTTCCTCCCTGACTACCTCAAGCATTTTGTTCTCAGTACATTGCCTCTTTGAGACTCCTCTGAAGGCATCTATTAGTGGTACAGGGGATCCAGAGACTCAGAGATTCAATTCTTATTTTGTGTTGAGCACCTACGGCTATAATATCCTCACAAGTGTCCTTCATACATGTTTTGGGTTTTTTTGTGTGTTTTTTTGTTGTTGTTGTTTTTGTTTGTTTGTTTGTTTTTTAAAGCAAATGGAAAGTTGTTTGGCTCAGGTCCAAAAAGGAATAATTAATATTTTTAAGATTTTTTAGGTTAACCTAAAATTACTTGCAAACATGCCTGCCCAGCCACCCCAGGCAACAGGACAGTCATGTTTGTTTTAATTTTGCCGTATGTGTGGCTGAAGGGTGCAGGATAACCCCCAGGACACCTTCCTTTCATTAATGGGGTTTCTGTTGCTTTAGCACGTCATGATGGTGTTGCCTCCAGCTCACACATTTTCAGTGGTAGAGTTCTTTGAGTGCTTTACTTCCAAATGCTCTTCTCTCATTTTCAAGCTATCTTTTCTGACAGTTTTCACTATAGGCCATTGCTCAGGCAGTTCAAAGTGTAAAAGCCCAAGACTGTTTATACTACTAGGAGCAGCAGCTGTTTGTTCCCTTCATAGCCCATACAGATTTCATTTTTCCCAGGTCTTCTTTTCTTTGTACTTTGCTGCTGAAAATAAGCTGTGGGAAAGAGAGGTAAAAGACCTATGAGTGCTGGTTTGAGTGCTGGCCTTTGAGTATCAGCTGGAGAAGGCTTTGTTTTCTGCTGTTTGGCTTGAGGTGCAAGTGGAGCCTTAAAGTTCAGGTTCAGGTGTGGTTATTTATTTTATATTTTATTTTATCTTATTTATTTATTTATTCGTTTGTTTGTTTTGCAGGCTCCCATCATTTCCTTCAAAAAAATAAAGATGGAAAACAAAGACTTTTAGGATAATCTAGCTTTTTATCTCAGCCAAACACTTAGAGAATTTTATGGGACGCAGGAGAAACACAATGGTAACTGTAAGAGTTTTGTCCTTGCCAAATTTCAAATACGAGCTACATAAATGTAGAGCATGTATGTGCTTTTCCAAACCACTCACAAAAAACTTTTACATAATAGAAATGGCCCAACAGATTGTTACCAGACCTTCCTTACTTTTTCTTCATCTTGTAGCAAAGTGTAATCCCTAATAATAATGACCCTTGTGATTATTATATTACCCTAATAATCCTTAATTCTATTAAGTGATGATGTGATTCACATTCTGTTTCAGTTACATCTGTAAACATAGAGATCTTGACTACTTTGGTCAATAATCTCTTTAGCAGGGACTACTTCAGAAGTACCTATCGTAGCTCTCATTTGCTTTCCAGCACCACGACACACACGGGTTCCCTGGTTTCTGCCTGAACTGGCAGTTCTCTGTTCTTGCCTATCAGTCCTTCCACAAAGGCTGCACGGAAATTCCAGTTATTTGAGTTATATTAAGGGTCAATCTCATTTGTGTAATAACCAACTGAGAAGAAGCAGCGACAAAGTGTCGCATCAGCAAGAGTGCTGGGAAGAACAGCCACTCATGAAAGATCATTGCTCCGCAATTTTGAGCTTTTGAAACAAATCTGTCAGATAGATTTTCTACCAAGTAATGTCAAGCCACTTTTTAGCTCCAATGCTTTCTAGTTCAATATAAAGCTATGTTCCATGAACACAGGGTGAACTGTGAGTCTTTGAGTGAATATGTACCCAATTAAAAATAAATTGACAGTCACACTTCACAGGGAAAAATTCTATTTTAAACACCAGGTGTCACTGCAGTATACTCCTGATCGCATACCAAGCTCCCATTAGGTTAAAGCTTTACTTTTAAGTGATGTCAAAGATCAGTGGAGAACAAAGACACTTGTACTTTCTATTCCCAAGTGTGTGCATGCAGCTACATGATTAGCCAGAATCTGGGCAAATTGTTCAGTATTTCAACCAGCTACATTTACAGTTCTGTGTGATTGGCTTCAAACCTGAAGCTCGCCATTGTAACAGAACTATTTTATGGCTAATAGTAACTGTTTGGAATGAAAAATGAAAATAAATTAGTATCTGTGATACTATAATAATAATAATAATAATAATAATAATAATAATAATAATAATAATAATAATAATGCATTTTTGAGAAGAACAGCCTGTATTGGGTAATATTTGGCAAGTTACATCATTAAAAAGTTATACCAAATTTCAAATTTTTCAGCTTCTTGCTCTATGATCAAATGTTCAATAAAAAGCAATCTTGTTTTAAACTATCAGATCCTGAATGATTTTTCATGTCAATTTTCCTTATTTTTTACAAGTCCTCTATTTGGCCTATAACCTTATGTCTTGGAGTACTAAAATATATTTACCGAGGTTAAACATTAAAGAGCCATCACTTTGACAGTGAACAGATTCAGTTTTTCTGTACCAGTTTGATTTTTCAGCCTCCCAGCTCAGCATAACTGATCCGTGTCTGCATTGTGTACTTTCCAGGGACCTGTTCATCAGTAACTATTTGGTATTAAGTGGGTAAAGCTGCTCTAATATGTAATTAAGAAAATGAGGGAGAAGGTGCAACTTATGGAGGATGCAGGTCCCAGCAGGCAGGTTCCATTTCAGCCCTGTGCTGGAGTCTACAAAGGAGCCTTGCTCCAGTGGCACGCCGAAAAGATGATATTTCCTTGTGTTAGACTGACATGCACAATCTGTATTATGTATTCAGCTATGGCCGAAACTCAGCTGCCTCTGAAATGTTTCAGGATGTTCTCAAAGCATTTCTACACAAATGAGAGTCTTGCTATTGACAGAGTGGTGTAGCAAGCGGCTGGGGAACGTTACCCGGAGAGCGTCTTTAGCAAAGATAATGGAATCAAATGTCATGGCAATTTCAGAAGATAATCCACAAAGCAGGTAATTGTAGCCCTTTAAATATGCTGAAAGCTGCGAAACTTTTAAAGGCTAAACCCAGTGTTCTTACCTGCATTAAACAGCATAGCGCCACTATGCTCATGGGAGTTTCTGCTTTAGTCTAGAGGCAACTTAAAATTGGTGCTGTTGTGTGCCTGCTTGAATCTTGACAGGATTGTGGCTTTGGGAGGAATAACGTGCTATATAACACAAAGAAGGTTTAATAGTTCTTGTCAGATAATGACATCACTACAAAATGCCTGGAAGAAACAAAATTCTACCAAATAATGCAGATTTAACACCTGCAGGAGGAAGTGACCACAAGGACTTAATAAAACATTTGTAAAGAAAAACAACAAAAAAGGTGAAGGTTAAAAAAAAAGACAATGCTTTCTTATTGTGTTTTATTCTGTCTGGCTATTGAATTCATATATAGATTTCAATCCACTGAATTTTGCCAGGCTTTTTGAATTAAACTAATTTCATTGCAATGTAACATTTCCCATTTGACATAATTTACACAGATTTCCAATAACTTCCAAAGTTATTTGCAAATATATTAACCAGATAAAATGGCAGAGCCTCTTTTAAAAGCTTTCAGAGAATACAGTACAGAATCTTCAGATTTTTTCTGCATATAAACAAGTAAATATCAGGATACTACTGTACATAAATAAAACATGTATTTTATATTCTTGACCTATGTTCTTACTTTTAGATAACTGAGTCATATGTAGCATTTCCCCCCCCCCCCAGAATATTTACATAAAACTTGTCTACATTTACAGTAAATAACCATAATTACCCACTGTGCTTTCAGCAGCCAAAAAGCTGAATTGGCTAGAAACAGATGAAGATTCTTGAAATAATGGCATGACTAAATTACATCAACTTGTGTATACTACTACATAATGTTGAGAAGAATTTAATGGCATTTATCAATTTACAAAATACAACTTCGTGTTGGATCTGAACTGCTCTAACAGTAGGATAAGCCCTGCAATTACAGTCAAGCTACAATTTATGGAACATACATTCTGCAAAACTACAGTATTTCAGTGTCTGCAGTGGTGTTAATGAAATGATATTGATTTCCAACAGGTAGCAAGCCAAATAACCCATCATGTAGCAAACAAGCCTCAGCTACTGCGACCTCCAGAGTCTGCATGCACTGATTCCAGGGTTATATAGTACAGTCCGTTCTTCGAGCTGCTCTCACTGCTTCCGGGTCTGAACTATACAGTATTGAACTGCCTCCACACAAAGACAGCCAGAGACACTTCCAATCCTCTCTTTTCGGAAGCTTCTACTGGTTTGAGGATGTTTTGCAGCATCAGTGACCAGGGAATAAGACAGCTGTCAGAAAACACAGTTTGTTGCAAGAATGTTTAGTAAGAGAACATTGCTGGAAAACCATTCCAGTAATAAATATTTTTTCCATTATAAAACAATGGATAAAATACATGACAGTGTCTGTAATTAGAAATATATATCCACTATATTCTAAGTATGCAATGTTCCATATATAAACCAATTTTATGATGAAGTTCTGATAGCACCCAATTTAAAGTGACTCCTACTGAGGCATGATTTTAATCATAGCTATTAGAGATACTTATCCATACAGAAGACTATCACCTTTTCTTGTTCCTATGGATGTCATATTAATTCACTAACATAAAAGAAAGAAAAGATATTTCACTGAAAATACAAACAAAAATACCTAGCACAAAACCAAGCTTCTTCTAAACTCTTAGGGTC
Organism: Patagioenas fasciata; assembly: GCF_037038585.1. Classification (NCBI taxonomy): domain Eukaryota; kingdom Metazoa; phylum Chordata; class Aves; order Columbiformes; family Columbidae; genus Patagioenas; species Patagioenas fasciata. The sequence continues at coordinate 31,331,662 of NC_092521.1, read as the reverse complement.
TAATCCTGCACCCTTGTCACATGCAAATAATTATATCTAAATAAAGCAATTCTGTTGGGGTTTTTTTTTGCTAAAAAACATCTGTGCAAGTCCAGATCTGCACATGGTACTTACATTAGTGCACCTACACTTGTTCATTTTGGATTTATGATACAACAAAACCATGTGTTTAGAATTTATTTTCATTTCTGTTGATATGGAGGATGATGAAAAATCAGCAAACTGCATCATGGTGGGGCAAAGAGGACTTGCCCCTGCCCCTTCTCCTTGAGAAGAATAAATGACGCCATCCATCTCCTGTGAGATTCTTGGCAACTTGTCCCTTCACTGTAACCTCTCCTGCTGTCAACAATCTTTCTGCACAGGTAGTCTGTGGTACAGGTTAAGTGCAAATGAAACTTCGCTATTGTTCCTTTTACCCCTCTCTCCCTAATTGCTGCAGTAGGCTGTACCTGTCTTGCCCTGACAGCAAATGCTCATTTCTGGGTTTGTAGGTGGGCTCTTAGCACACTTTCATCTACAAAGACTAGTCAGGCTGAGGAGAAGCAGCTCACCTCCCACTTTCTTAAGTTAAAAGGGTCAGGACTGTGAAGCAAAGGGCCATTGCTAAATCATCATCACCACAGGGCAGAGACAGGCCCTGCTGGAAAACATGAAGGTGGCACATGTGGAAACTCAGGAGCCACCAGAGAGATCCAGATGCACACACTTGTGGGATGTTCTGAGAAGACGCGTTACATGACTATTCTCAAATAGCCTCAGCAATAAAGACCGAATTCCAGTATCCTCAAGCATGTGAGAAAGAAGGTTCTTGTGCTCATAGTTGTTTTTTTTACAAATAGATTTAAACATGGTACCAGTTCAGCCCTTAGGTACATCTTTCCATGTCAGTTGAGTGCTTGCAAGGTACAGAACTTCTTGCCTTGAAAGAAATTGAAGACCTCCACAGAAATCTGCAAGACAGGATGTGATTTCCCCAAAACATCTGACTTAAGTCCAGGCTCTTTTATCTCACAGGCATATTAAAAAGGTCCCATTCAGAAATCTTACATGATGCAGTTTTTGTACCCTCTGGACAGTTGCCATATTTCATCAAGGACAAAAGAGATGCTTGGATGGTGACAGCTGAATGTGATGGGGAGGAGCAGTCCCATAAAAGAGAAGGTAGTCCAAATCCAACTTATGCTGAAGGTTAAAATATGAGAGTCAATTTGCAGACGTTAGGAAGTCAAAACATCAGCACTGTTGTGTGTGGTTTTTCTTTTTTTGTTTTTTAAGTAGTAATATCTATAAGGTTTAAAACCCCTTCCCTAACATTACAGGACTAAAATGACAGGAGTTAGTAACATTGTGTTCTAGTGAACAAGAGGCCATCTGAAATCTCAAATGAAGCATTTTGAAGTCAGGTGATACTTACATACTTTATAAATCATCTAAACAGATTGTTGCACTGTCACAAACTATAAGGAATAACATAGCTGCCCTCTAACCTGAACAAAGAATGTCATTTTATATTTTCTGTAACAAACATATGCTAGTTAAATTTAGACAATGAATTTGCAGAGACAGACGACTTCCCAGACTGTGCTATTATAACAATAAATGAACATCACAAATGAAACCCAATAGTCATGAACGTGTATGGCAAGAGAGGATCACATACAGTAGACAAGTTGCTGTGCAGTAACAGTGAGTATCTTTACCTTCACAGAAATATCTTTATTTTTAGGCACTTTGCTATCCTGTTTGCAGTGACTGTCTTTCTCGACAGTTTGAAACTCAAGACCTCCAGGAACAAAGCCTCACAACTTGAAAAATCAGAACTATAAGTTTTATGTTACCTATAGTGTGGGCACAGGCCAATGGGTATGTTATACAAAGATAATCCACACATTTGCTATGGAAATTGGGGTGCTACGTGAGCAGGTCAGATCAAATAGAGCATTAAATTGTTCTAGTGATTCTGCCTACAACACCTGAGCTGGATTATTTAGAGCTAGCTTAAATATATCTACATTGTGTAGACATCCTGCCTGACCTTTGGCTTACATGTAAAATAAGTTTTATCAATTACTAATAATCAATGGGAACCTGGTATTACAAACAAGCTTTCATCTTTCTGTTGTCCACAGGAAAATAAGTGTCTAGTGTATGTGATACTCTTAACACACTCCTGGAAAATTACCACATAGGCAAATAATTTGTTTAATATTATTGTTGCTTAATACTTTTTGTAAGCCTGGAATCTTTCATACTGACTCAACCAAAAGGGGTTCTCTCTCCTTGAAGAAAGGGAACCCCGTGTTTTTATCTCTGTGATGTTCCATCCATAGCATTTACCTTTAGCATAATCCTCAGCATATGTTGCAAGCTAGCAAGCAATATAAAAACACTTTTCAAAAAATTTTTGGTTTTTGGAGGCTGAGATCTGCTCTGGCAATGTCTTCAGCCATGACTACACCAAAAGAGATATAGAAATCAACTTCAGCACCAGGGTATGAAATTATATTAATAGCAATTATGCTCCCTTCCCCCAGGAGAAGACCTGCTGTTGAAAGTCTTCAGCACACCACCACAGGAGCACCTGTCAGACTGAGTGTCTTTCTGCAGTCTCCCATTTTGCAGTAGACTACACACAGCAAGTTATTTGTGAGGCACATAACAGCCTTATTCAGGCATGTTCCAGCCTACCTAAATAACACTCATCTGAAATAACTGGTAATTCACCTAAGAGCAAAAATCCCTCATTGGAGTGTGGCCCAAATTAAAACACTTGTCGCAGGAACAGATTTATTACAGTCATATTGCAAACAAAGGTAAATGCACAACCAGAGACAGAAAAAAGTCCTTGCGCTGGCCTCGATGATGTTTCCAGTCCCACACTGCACAGAGTCACGTCTCCAAGTGCCTTGGGCCAAGGCACTTGGCCCAAATGGCTGCGTTTAAACACCCGTGGCGAAAGCTGGGCTTGTTACACGTGATGACTCGGTCCTGACCGTGCGTGGGATGAATGCGAGACAGGGCAGCGCTGTCAGCCTTCTGTAGTCAGAGGAACAGTTACCGCTGAGCTCTGGGAAGCAGACAATGCCAGAGAGAGTGGTCTGTGTCACAAATTCGCACGTCAGCTTTCAGAGAGCACATTGAAACCATTTATCCAGCATCTGATAAAAGAAAAGCACCATTGAAAGGTTGAACAGAGAGCACCACGTGTACAGCGTTGTGACCAAGAGAGCAGATAGGAGCTGTTCAGGGAGCTATGGAGATGGACACAGCCCAGAAGAATCCCCGCAGGATGGATTCCCTGAAGGCAGGACAAACGAGGGCTTAAAGAACAAAGACAGCTGGTCCTCAGCCAGTTGCTGCTATGGGGATGGTCCAGCTCTGGGTGACTCACAAATATGAATCCCTTTACCTACTCACCCCCCACAAATCCTGCTACATGTAAGCAAGCCTGCAACTGATATTAATACAAAGACTAAAGCAACTATTAATAATTGTTCACAGTTGACATGGACAAAGGCCACCACCTCCTTGAATGCTCACTGTTGAAAAACTTCAGAAGACGACTGATAATTCTTATTGCAAAGCTTAGTCATCAAAGCTACAGTACTGCGCCTTTTAAAGGACTTTTGTTAGAGACTATTGCTATTGTAGGGCTAAATGAGGTCCACTACATTTAAAGTGTCTCTGTAAAGCTGCTTCCAACTTAGACAAAGTGGGGGTTGTCTTTTTGTAGTTTTGTATTAAACAAACACAGTATGGAAAAGAGTATGCAAGTACTAGCTACTTCATAAAAAAGGCACTATAACTGATCTAACGGTGGTAATGAGACACCTGCCTGTGCTACAAATATCTGTAAAGAACCTGTTTCCATGACTGAGAAAGCAATTCTGTGCCATCATAGAAAGGGGCAACTGGTTTAGGTGTGGGATTAGCACTGGTTTAGGTATCTGGCGAGAACTGGTTTAGGTATGTGATCAGAATAACTCCCACATGATTTATGGAAGAGACATCTAAACTGCATTTCCTATTTCTACCAGTTCCCAGAAGGAAATCAGAAAAGACCTTTACACTAGCGTAGTTATACACACATTACAGCTTGTCTTGGCCTCACTGTGGCAACTTGATGTGAGACCTTATATTGTTATGACAAAAAATGGGGGCAAAGAGATAGACCAGGGTTGTCAAACCCATTTTCACTGGGGGCCACATCAGCCTCGCAGTTGCCTTCAGAGGGCCGAATGTAATTTTAGGACTGTATAAATGTAACTACTGATGTGGCCCCCAGTGAAAATGAGTTTGACATCCCTGAAATAGACTGTGAAGCCTCCCCAGAAAAGATCACCAGGTAACAAATACTTAAATTTGGATGATGGCATTTTATTTAGGCATACGGTGAAAGAGAAAAAACAGCAATTAAGAGACAAATAGGAGAGATTCCCTTCTCCTTCCTGTCAGATTAATCTATTTGGGGATTACTGTTGGAAAAATCTTTCCATCCAGTATATTTGCAAAAAGGAAGCATTGGCAACAGCTATAAAGGAACAGATCTTACTTCTGGAAAGAGGGAATTAAAACAGAAGCTTGATTATTTGTCAAGACGTCATTATCCACTTAAGAACCTTGGACCGAATTCTAAAACATTTTTCTTCAGCATTAGACTATAACGGAGGCTGTAGGGGAGTTAGGGACTCCTGTGTGCGTCCTTGTTCAGGAGAGTAATTCCTTTTTGCAGCTCCCAGTGCAGGGGGTTCTCAACAGCTGAGGGCAGATACACATGTTGCCAGCAGCAATCCACAACCTGAGATCCTTCCCCACCTGGCTGAGGGTCTGGTGGATGCTGAAAAGGTGGTGACCAGCCCATGGGTCATTTAAATGGGAAGGAACGTGCCAGCACCACAGGACTGCAAACTCAGTACCAGCTCGCAGTGCGAGGCTGGATGAAGCAGGTTCAAAATAAAAACACAAGAAAAAAGGGAGTGGAAGGGATTTCACTGTGGAAAAGGGATGTCTGGTGGTCTCAAAGAACAGCTGTCGGAACAGGGGAAAGAAAGGAAGAAGCTGAGTTTCATAGCCCTTGCCCCAAACCAACACTCTTTATTCTGCTCTGAAAGACCGCAGAGAGCAGTGGGGCAGCCCTCCTCCTCCCTTTGGCTTGCTGATCTCCATGGGGGCACTTCTACAGTGACGTTTAATTTTCTCTTCTTGCACCTTCAAATTCTATAATCAAGAGTTCAGTGTTATTCCTCATTATTGTTAGCTGGCATTATTTTTTATCTTTAAACTGGTCTTGAAATGGCACCTAGTGAACCTGACAAGTCTCATGTTGCTACTGTTTCTCCAAAAGCAGTTGTCCACATCATGAGTACGACAATCTTTAAGGGATAACTGCGTCTTGAGATGTATTCGGGAATTTCAGGAGCTGGTGTGTGCCTGCCACTAAGATGCAGGAGTCAGTCTGAGGACATGTATAAGCCCCTACCCCTGAGCAAGGAACAAACCGCAAACACATAGTTAAAGACTTCAGAAATTCTCCAGATGTAGCACAAAAGATCTTATGAAACGTGGCGCATCTTATCTTTGGCCTTAAACAGTGTGAAGCAGAAGGAGAGAACAGTCAAAAGCGAACTTAATGAATTCACAGTAAAGGGAACAGAAACCTTTTTTTGAGAGAAGAATTTCCAGAAAGGAAGACCAAAGTCAGCTTTAAAAAGCACTGCAGTGAAGTGGAAGCAAAGGGTTTGCTGCAGCTCTGGAAGCATGGCGGCATGGTCAAGAACCCGATGGATGTAGACTGATCCAAACTGCTTCTCCTTGGAAGAAGAGTCATAGCTCACACACACTGCGCTGTCGTGTGAGGTCAGGACCCACAAAGTCTGAATCACTCTGCGGGCAGAGTTTGGCTGCTCTCCTCAGGGCCATACTCCTTACAAGCAAAGCCCATAAATTAGTACACTTCCTTCAGTTATGAAGTTATTTCTAATAAATGTGTACAACCAGATGTTTGCTGGTACTTTATAGTACCAACTAATGTTGAGCACTGGCCACTGACCTGAGAAGCACTCAATCTGATATATCAAAATCCAGTACCAACCGAACTGAAACTAAACCTGTTGTAGGTTACTATGGAATAAGCCAACCTCAGTTAATGTACTATTTACTTTGAATTGAAAAGAAAGTACTCTTCAAGCACATGCCAAATATTACATATGTCATTGTTATTTGAATACTACCAGGTTCAGACCATAATTTATGCTTGTGTCCAAACTACACGTGTATACTTATATACATGGGGATATATGCACATATGCACACATAAATGTGTACAAATGCATATCGCACAATGCCAGTTCTCTACTGTTGGACTACTCTTGTACTATTGTACTATTCATTGCACTATTCTTGAAGAAAATAAACATATCAACCCAGTACCTACTTATTTCATACAAGCACCGTACTTTTTAATAGTAACAGAATAACTTGATAACGTTGAAAAGCCAGTGGCTTTCAGAGCCCCAAGAAGTTCTTGGTCGCCCTTCTGCTCTTTTTAGCAGAGGAACAAGGAGGACCAGTGGCCATCCCAGACTAAATCCCACTGTCTCTTCTGCTTCTTTTTTTGCCCTTAGGCAGTGTTCTTTTACATAGGCTCCATTATTTTGAGCTTAAAAACAGCAAGGCATGTTCCACATCCCTGTTCATGAAGACCAAAAAAAAAAAAAGCAATTGTTCATTTACATACTTCTGAAATAGAAAAAAAAAAAAAATTAAAGGAAAACTGAATAAAGCCCAAAGAATGGGATTCCTCCTGTTACATAAAACGGTAAGTTATCTACAAAGACTTTGAAGATGAAAAATAAGTTGTAAAAATAAAAAATATCACCCACTCAGAGTACATAAATTTTCCTATATAATAAACCAGACAAACATTAAAATATTTTCAGTCTTACAAAAGGACAAAATTCTTAAAAAAAAAGGACTCAACACTGTTAAGGTTAGACTAAACATTAAGCCAATGCATTCGTTTGCACAACTTTTTTCAACATGATAACTGTCTGGTGTGTATGTGTAGGTATACGTGTTCACGTGAGGGGAGTGGCACAAGAATACTAAGGGTGTCACTTGCAGTACTCCACAAATAATTTTTAAAAATCTACAAATACCAGTACACATCTCAAATATTGCAAGTCATATGCTACAGCCCTTGACATTAAAGAAAAGAAAAAGCCAACAGAATGAATTCAAGTACATTTGGATTAGGTCCCTTGTGAAGTGAAGTACTGCTGTTTGCACTTTAGTTGCAATGAACATGGACAGAGCTCCCCAAAACACACAGAAGTGAGCACACTGTCCTCAGCCCTGCTAGGTAAGTCTGAGCTGAGGTACAATGATCTGTGATTTGCTCAGTGTTGTGGATGCCCACACTTGAATGAAAAATGATGCATGAAAAACTGCTTGGAAGCAAACGACATAAAACAATATTTTCAAATGAAAAGTTAGCTTTGTGTAAAGGCAGTCTTTTTGGTATGGAATCCTATCGGGATGACAAGCCCTGTGCTCCATCACAAATTCTGGTTGTCGTGGAGCTAACAATAAAGAAGCCTTTACATTGTCCTGGTCGTCATTCTGACCTGACCTACCCTTTCCCGTGAGCCTCCATCCACCACCCAGAATAATCTATGGGTATCACACCCTGGCTGAAATGTACGCTGCTTCTTCAAAACTTTTGCTCTCTACTTAGCTTTGTTCTTCAAAAGGAGAAGCACTTCTCTCTCCATGTTTCACATGTTCCTCTGAAAATACCAACCAGCGAGAAAGATACATGCTGAAATCTGCCTGCCGGAGTAGTTAAAGTCTGGTGATATCCCTGTGGTGCTGCAAGTCCCCTATGCTCTCATAGTCATTCTCTCCCGAAAGAGCAGAGTGGTTTGTGTGAGGCACAGACAAGGTCCTGTCTTCTTCTCGGCTCACAGACTGGATAGCTTCATAGTCAGGCTCCAGCTCCCCGTTTGGTCTGTCCGCTGACTGAGGCACAGTGGTAGCATTTAGGGTGTTTTCAAAGTCCTTCACACTTGCATAGAGGCCACTGCAAACCGACGGAGACCTCTGAGACACAATTTCTTGGATACAGGTGTAAGGAGAATCCAGTGCTTTGATGCCCTGTCCTGGCTTACTCACTGATGAGTACATAGCTGAGATCTAGAAAAAGGAGACATTTGCTGAGTGTTTAAGCATGGCATAAAGCTTGTGTGCCAGTTTGTACCCCTTCCACCACAAGGATGCTAGTTATTTAAGAAAAGAAAGGATCTCCTAAAAAAACATATCCTTTCTTAACAAATTTCTTACAAATCCTTTCTTTTCTAGCATGCATTTCTAAATGTATTTTTGTTCAAAAAAGAATGCTTTAGAAAATAAGTTCATAAATGTAAAATTTCTTTGAACATAAATCCTGTGCAGACAAATTAGACCCAGGACAAAAGAGAATGGCTTTGTGAGCTGGAGCTCTTGCAAGTTTTGCTATGGTCCTGGAGCCAGCTTGGGCTCAAGGAGGAGACAGGTGTCAAAGGGATGATCAAGTTTAGCTGCTGTAATGTAGGAGAATGATGTTGCCTGATCCTTGAGGTTTTAAAAATTATTATTATTTTTAATGGTAGCGGCTACTTTTCTGTTTTTAGAGACACCCCAATAGGAGAGTAGCTATTTGTTGTGTTCATAGGCGGGACCAAGGAGGCACCAAGTCATGTGAAGAGAACATGAAAAACCAGGAGACAAATTATGCACAACACAAAATGGCAGTCAGTCAGTGCCGATCTGGATACTTAAGATCTGTTCTTTCGACTAAACTCTGCCTACAAGGAGGAACTGCATCTCAGTCACTGTGTTGCAGAACTTCAGTCCAGAGACTGAAACCTCTCACCTACTACAAACACAAGAGAGGGAGCTGGAGTCTCACTCCTCGCCCTAAAACTCCCCTCTGAGAAGGCGGTGTGCTTAAACAAGTGTGTGAAGAGTCAAAGGAGAAGCCTGTGTCCACGTGTTCATCTGCTCAAGGCTTGCCAGGGCTGGCGCCGAGCACGGGGAGCTGTTCTGACTCCCTCTCCCAGGTAATATCCCTCAAACTGGGCAGTTGGCTGAGATTCCCTGCACTGCTTCTCTGGGACCCAATATCACATTTGCATCACAGCTCTTCTGTTACATTGCAAGTCTTTCCCAGGCACACAAGGCCACTCTGGATTTGTATCAACCCAATTAAAATAGTAGATTGGCATGAAAATACCCATTACCATTAAGCAACACTGAGTGGTGCAGACGAACCAGATCGCTTCTGTTAACTGTTAATTCTGTTTGTTGTTGTGTGGTTTTTTAGTTTGTTTGGGTTTAGTAAAAATAGATATCCAATTGCGGATGGCAATACTGCTTACTTTTTACTTACTTCAGCCAACCAAACAAAAAATGGCTTTTCTGCTCATCCATACTTAAACCCCTTTCCAGCACTAAATTGCATGAAGTCAGTTCAAGGATCAATTTATTCATTAATGTCTGGGAGCGCTCCTCCTGGCAGAAAGCATTAGTTCACTCAGCTCATTGCCAAGTTTATGTTTACTTTTATGTCCAAAGAAAATATTTATAAATCGCATGGGTGTATTGCAGATGATCACAAGCAACCTTATTTCTGTTTAATTTTTCTGTCTTTGTTTCAATGTCCTCAATTTTTTTTACTAACAAACATTTTAAAGAGCGGTTTATGTTCCAGTGGTTTTACTGCGCTTCCTTTTATTTCCCAAAGCCACAAACACTCTGCATAGGGCAGGTGGAGCATGTTTCAAAGAGCTGCTCATTATTATGTTTAAGTAGACCTCGTCATCCAAACCTAGGAAGCTGCCTTAACGATGAGCTAGTTGTGGCCTCCCGGTATTTTCTGACACCATTTTTTAACCTATTGGCCTGATACAGCCATATGCTAGAATACTACTGATTTTTGGCATGTGGCAGCACAAACTCTGTGCAGAGAAACCTTGGCTTTCATTTTCCCTTCAGACAAATTTCACCTTTTTTAGATCTTGCTTAATCATGCAGAGCTTATGCTAATTTCTGCCTGAAAAAAGGTCTCTAGTCAGTTATTGAATGTTGTGCAAGAAACCTACCTCATCTTCTGTAAGAGATGGATCTTCCTCTCGAGACTTGTAAGACATTGAACTAAGCCTCTGTAAAAAAGGAAGAAAGAAAGAAAAAAAAAAGCTCATTACCAGTCAACAGTGTGAAACCTGTAATAAAACCCTCCCATTACAATCAATACATTATATTTTATGGTCATTTGCTCGCTAGTTCCATTTTACATAGCTAATATCCCTAATAACCAGAGTACCTCTCTGGAGATAACAGCCCTGAGGTTAGCAGAGCTTTTTAATGTATCTCCTCTTGTCCTGACCTGAAAAGGGTAAAAATAATGTAACGGTTAAAACAAACTCTGTTCTGCTGTATCCCTGCCTTTATACTTCTAATGAAGGAAGAGATAGTCTGAAAAGGCTTTTGAACAATTAAAACTTGGCTGTTGTGACACACTAGTTGGCCTTCCACGTGATTTTCAGATATGGTTTTAATGACAAAACAACAGTACTCAGCTGGCACCTTCCTGACAATTATGATCCTTCATTCAGCGGATCCCGGAGGTGCTGTGAGGGAGGTGCCGTGTCTGGCTCCCCCAGGAGTGCAGCAGCTGTGCAGAGGTGCCCAACGCTGCCTCACAACCGCTCGGACCCTGACCACAGAGAAGACCTGCTGCATCCCACCTCGAGACGGGCAGCTCAACCCTCAAAGCCTCTGGCTGGGTCCAGTTCACATATCAAAGCCACTAAAGGACATAGGCCTTGGTTTGGTGTCATGTCTAACTTCCAGCATGCAAAGCGTCATATAGAAATTAGGTAATGAAACATTGGGGGAAAAGCATTTTGCTCTTACGAAAAACGCCTTAGAACTTTTATGGCAAGGAAGACCCTGGTGTCTGATTCCTCGCTCTTGGGGTGAGAACGCTTTGCAGGACTCCTGCTCCACAGTGAACTGTTTGTAAGGGGCCGTATTTTGGAGTTTCACACACACTCTCCACCTAAAGTACTTCAGACCTCCTCCAATGCAGACCAAAGTGGAGCAGAGCTATTTTTAGCACTGTTGATTGAATACCGCTTCCAGGCACATACAAGACACACAAACCTTTTTTTTTTTTTTTTCCCCCACAGAGGCTCATTACAACAGATTCTTTCCTACTCCCATTTTTCTTGGTGTTTTTACTTCTGGTAAATATCAAACTTCAAGCCCCTGGGGCACTTCCGATAAAGACCCTGACCCAGAGCACACAGAGGTCTGCCCACTGCTCCCAGGGGGGCTTCCCTCATGCCTAACAACTCCCTGGCTTCTTTCTCACCATCTGGAGAATGTGCTCCTTAACCTGTGGTTTGTTTACTAACCAAAAAACAGAAGAAAAAAAAAAAAAAGAAAAAGGAGAAGTTCAAATGTATTTTTGCCCTTTATTCTGCTTCGCTGCGGCAGCTCAGTTTTGTTTTTCTTATTTGCAGGATATTTTTTATGTTCAGAAGTAAGTTACTAATTTCTTGCTCGCACATAAAAGAAAATACGCATTTGCAAAATTCTGTAGTGACTTTCTCTCGTCAGTGTGTCTATAAACATCAAGTGTCAGGACCCCTTCTACAGTTTCCCACCCAAGTACTGACAAATACCCCAGGGTGTTGGCAATCCTGTTCTCGTTTCCCTAGGACCTAGCATTCTTTCTTCTAAATGTGGAACTTTTGACACATCAATTTTGAAGGCTATCATCATCTTGGATACTGGAAAAAAACTTCCTCCTAAACATTTTGTACTTAGCAATATTATAAATAATACCTGAAATCTCAACAACAGCAACGCAAACAGCATATGCCCTTATTTGCCTTCCACTTTCCTTTTGTTCCTTGACAGCACTTGATTTTTTGTTCTTTGGCTCAGCTGCTGCACCTGCCTCAGTTATGAGAACAAGAAGATCATTCTCTTCTGGTGCATTTATAAGAGATGCTTTGCCCATACTCAGGCTGCGCAAGTCTGAAATTGGATGGCAGCAGCCAAATGTACGCACAGAGAGCATTTCCACCAGTGCTGACTCTGGAGAGACCTGGGTGAAAAAGGAGATCTGTAATTCCCCTTTTTAATTAAAAAGGAAGAATTAAAAAGAAAAACTATTCTGCCTCTCCAGTTTTACGAGAAGAGCTACGCTCAAGTTCTTCCAGGTGCTGGAGGCCTGTAAGAGGCATCATGCTGTTAAAGGTGCCTTGCTTCAGCAAAACTTTCCAAAGGATTTGACTGGGTCACAGCCAAGAACCAATTTAGATAACTAATTTTAACCCGGTTATTTGATGCCTGGCTTTATCCTTTCTGTGCTGTTATATACTGGAATGATCTCTGGCTTGGTCCACTTAGTGCTCTCCCAGATGAGTGTCCTTCAGGAACTGGCATGGGCTGGGGATCATCCTGGCTGCCCTAGTAAAGCAAAGCCTAACCGCAGTGAGAGAGGCTCACACAACTGCAGCCTAACCTCTCTCTTCATCAAGGTCAGGGCAGAAGGTTGATAAGCCTGGGAGATGGATGTCGAGTTAAGCAAGGCAACCAAATAGCCTCACAAGAGAGGAAGCAAAACCAGACACCTATGGAGTCTGTTGAACTAAAAGAGTTATCAATGTAACATATTTTCCCATAAACATCTTGGTTTTGGTTGCCACATCGGAAAAACAGGCATTGCTGTGCATTGTTTGAAGCAGCAAAACAGAGGGGAAAATTACCATCATCACAACAGAAAAACAATCCCGTAACCACGTTCCCACACAATGCCAACAATAATGACATTTATATATTCCATCAATTACCATTTCCAACTCTGCAGCAGCTGTAGCTCTGAAGGACAGCACAGGCGCTCGCTTCGATGCATAATGCATGTACCGAGCAGCGAACGCGGGAACGCTCTCATGCTGCCCAAGCTCTAACTTGGGATGGCTTTAGCTCTGAATAAATTTTAATTAGACAAACACCTTTTTTTCTGGCACTTGGGGGACTGCATGTGTCATCTCTTGATTAATCCTTCAAAACCTGAACCATCCGAAACAATTCCCACTCCTTGGAGTTACTGACACTGTATACACGGTGTGCTGGGGAGCTACAGAGCAGCAAATGCTTTTCCTTTGTATTGGCGCCTGGGAAATACAATGATATTCTGCAAGGCTTTTCACACCTGGTAGGAGATATGTCACTGTTACAGAAAGCTGTTTCTCTAGAAATTTAATTAGAAATTACATGTGGCTGGAATTTGGAAGAGGGGAGCGTTGGTGGATTATTGTTGACAGTCACATCTTAATTTTTTACTTAATGAGCTTGTTATTTGTACGAATGCGCACTGAAAAGTCTAGATAAACTGTTTTTATATTATGAGTAGTTATTCATTTTGACTCTATTGCGCTTTATAGCTTACATGGTTAATCAGTTATTTAACAAGTCATTTTTCTGCCCTTTGCCTGGATTACTGAAACGCTTCAAGTAAAAGAACAACCACAAACAGGCAGCAATACCTCAGTTCTGCTATGATTTTTCAGGTAAATGTTTAAAATGCCACATCACATCTTAAGAATTTTTTTGAAATTTTCATCAATACCTAATTTGATGTCTCAGACACCAAAATTATACTAGCCTGCTAAAATCACAGTTCATTCACAATTAATAACAAGCTACGTAAACTAGTTCTGAAAAATGCAGACTCAACACTTCATGAAAACTCTGGGCAATGGTCTGAAAGCATCCTTATAATTAATTCTGGTGAAACACTAAAAACAGGAAAATAACTTGTTGAAAATGTCATCATTCTGTATTTTTCAAGAACACCACTGACTTATCCCAAGGCTGGCAGAAAGAATAAGCTGCTGAGGAAACATAACTTTTGGCCATGATTTCAGCAGGTAGAAATTCATTACGCTGTTTACATGGGACATATGGAATTTGACAAAAATAAAAGCTGACAGTTGCAATCTCTCTCTCTTTCTGTCCCTCTCTCCCAACAGAGATGGATGAGACAAATGGCTTTGAGCAGATGCCTCACATGCAGCTAAGCCTAAGTGGCCCAACAAAGGAGGCACACCTGAAGTTAGGGCATCCTCCAAGAATGCTCCCCTCTCCTTTTTGTAAATTGAGGTTTCATTAGAAAAAAATACAAGGAAGAGCCATTCTGAACAAGATATAAATGTTAACAGTGGTATTGGATACCTATTGTAATAACTGCCACGGGTAGAATACTATCAAATAAAGAACCAGAGGCTTCCTGTTCAATTGCTGGATAATATTTGGGAAAAGCCTTATAAAGCACATACTGTAATGATCCAAAATATAGGTTGCAAGAGAATGAATACATGCCTAAAATGTGAAGGCTACACTGTACATTTTAATATTTCCATATTTTACAGTCTTGTATCACCTTGAGTATTTTTGTTTGTTTCCTTGGCATTTTTTTTTGTTCTTAAAAAAAAAAATCCTCTCCTGTCCATACCTTCTTTATCATTATCTGCCTGTTTGACAAGGACAAGTATTTGCAGTATTTACCTTCTCTGGTTTACTTGCTCCTTCTGTCACTTCTTCTTCCACTTCTTTCTCTTGCACATTCTCATTTTCATCAAGAAGCTTCATGGGTACTGGAGGGGGAAGCTCATCCTCTACATCTGGTGTGTTGTCAAGAGGGCTTTCTGAATTAGCGCTTTGCCGACTTTTTTTATTTCGGTCAACAGATGCATATTCTGCTGATTCAATTCTGCACTCAGGAATCTGACCCTGACCTTCAGAAATTGTCAGTGACGTCTTTGATTTGCTGTTACAACTCCCTTCCATGCTGGCTACTGCTCCAACATCTTTGATTTCTTTCACAGTTTCATACAAGCAGTCTTCGACTATGTTCTCTTGAGAGGAGCTGTCTTTCAACACTTCGTAAGGCCCTTCCATTCCAAGACCTTGATCATTTTCTGCGTTTCTAGCTGAGATGATGGTTTCCATGGTATTGTTAGGGGGAATACTGGGTAGTTCCCGGCTCTGGTGACATTTTATAGACTTTCCAAGACTATCCTGTTGATCTAGCAGATCAGAGACAGATGTTTGTACTTCTTCGTAAGGCTGGATACAGGCAGTTGTACTGTCCTCTGAGAGTACTGGAGAAAATTATAAAGAAGTATTTTAAACAATTGCCTAACTAAGAAAGGTGAGTGTGATTTGGTACTCCCTACATGATTTTGGTTTTGTGTTTCATCAGAAAGGATAAATGATACTTAATGCACGGAAACATCTAGTGGTCATAATGCTTTTTGTTTATCAAAAGGTTTCAGCTACAAAGAGTTCTGCACTCTACTGTTAAAATATCTTTCTTTCAGCATCTTAAATACTCTGTGCACCCCCACATCACATTACACAGCAATGGCACTGACGGTATGAGCTGGGGATGGCTGGGTAGGTGTGGGTGTGCATGGATGTTCTGCTGGCTTGTGCTTAGTTATATTGAATTCTGACAGACTGCTCAGTAGTCTCAGATGGGCAACACTGATGGGAGGCCTTGAACCAAATGCCTGTAATAAAAGCCTTGTGAGATCTTCCCCTTTCCACTTCCCTGTCCTTTGGAATCAAAAGGGAAAGCGTTCCTGCTTGCTCCTCACCTTGTTTAACACACTGGGCAAATTGTCGTTTGGATCACCCCTTGCCCAGCCCTGCTGCCTCCCTGCACACCACGCCAGAAGCTCCTGGCTGGAAGGCTCTGCTGTACTTCTCTTAGTCTCGCAGCACATAATGTAGGTTGACAACCTACTAACGAGCCAGCCATATGCACAAAATAGAAGACTAGACTTCAGAAAGTAGTGTTAGGCAGAACATGTTTTTTAAGCCCCAAAAGTGGGTCACATGTCACTGTCACTAGATGGTGTTAGGGACTGAGATCTGTGGGACTTCTCATCTTAGAGTGCACACATATGACATTTGCCTGTGTTCAGGGACGTATACATGGGCACACACAAGCATGTTTCAGGTGGTATATGGCATGTAACTTTACATGACAGCATGTCTTTGAAAAATCACTTCTGAAGAGCTTTACTTTTCTTAGTACAGTTCCTATGGTACTCAGCAAAATCAACCCATTCTTCCATTTCCACCAGTGTGTTTGATAGGATGACATGAAGTGCAGCTGAAGCAATCAGTACCCTTGATTTGGTGAGTGTCATGGATGTTGCTCTGTCCTGTGCTCAGGGCACTGGGACTCAGGCAGCACCCACAGTGAGCTGCACCCTGACAGCAAAATTCTTTGTGAAACTGGAGGTGTGAGCCAGTAATTGCTGTCTGGGTGGGAAATGGGAGGAGAGGAAAAGGAAAATATCCTTCTTCATTCACTTGGCTCCTGCATACAACTGGGGAGGAATAAGTGGAATAGGAAGAAGTGTCCACTGTGCCCTGACTAGGACTCAAGATGTCCTAGTCACTACCCAGGATGGCTGCAGACTTCCTGAGGAACATCAGGAACTGGCCTGGAGAAGCTGGCACGTTTTCCCCTTCTGGTGCTTTCTCTCAGGGGTTTCTGTGCTATGCAGAGTGCTGTCACAGGCCCCAGAGAGCACCCACTGTGTTCAGCCTGAGGGGGGGATAAGCAGAAGTAATGAGAGCTCACATTTCCATGTTCCTGTGGTTATGGGTAGTGACACAGAATGGGCTGGTGTAAATAAGGGGTTGGCGTAGATGAACACAATGGTGCCACATTGGGTAAAGGAAAAAAACCACAACATTTGATGGTGCTGCTTCCATAGCCCTGCCCCTGCTCAAGAGGCTGGCAGAAAAAAAACAAACCAAAACAAAAAACTATTAAGAAAAAGAACACATGAAGTATAAATAAAAAAATTAAAGCATGTTGGTTCCTGCTATTGAGAAGGGTTGTTATGCAGAGTGTAAACTGTGTAACATCAGACAGTCTGAAAACTGCTGCTTGACAGCACAGCTTTTAGTAGCAGCTTTGGCAGCTGCATGTGTGGTGACCCATGGCAAAGAGAAATGCTGCCCTTCTGCAGGGCACTGCTCTGCGCATCGACTCCCTTGGTGAGCCACACACACCTACATATGCAACAAGCCAATGGATGGGAACAGCGATCAGCTGCAAAAACAAAGTTTAAAAATTCCCTTGGATACTTGTTTCTGAGGGGTAAAGACTGAATAGCTTATCTCCAGCTACACAGTGAGCTGAGGAGGTAGGAGATGAGGAGCGCAGCCCCCGGTGTTGGTGCCTAGTGTGGAGACAACAGTTGGCTCCTGGCGGTTCTGAGCTGAGACTGTGTTTATTTTTAGGTGCAGCTGAGTAAAATATTTTCCAGTGATACTTCACTGTGAATCATTTTGAGTGTTCAGCAAAACAAAGACTAAGGAAAAAAAGGAAGCCTGTTTATGTTGCCTGTTTTCTAAAATACAAAAATACACAGCCTCACACAGCACAGGACTATGTTCCAAAGCTGTAGTCTCTGGAGGAGGATCTGAAATATTTCCACAGCCTCCAGTAGTGAAGCTCCAAGGTAGCTGGATGAAGTCTGAGAATGCAGCAGCATTTGCTTGCTGGCCTGGTCTACCTGCAGGTGTGGCTTGGCACAGAGGAGGACCCCAGCACCTTCCCAGTGTTGGCTGGTGTGGAGGACTGGGAGTCAGGGTGCAGGGCTGTACCAGAGCGTGCCCAGTAAGGAAGCACACATGCAGCCTAAAATGCCAACATCTCCATGGGACAGGCTTCTGCCTTCCCAGCAAGGCAAATGAACTCATCACACTTCCTAATTTAATGTAAGTTTTGTGTGAACTATGCTCTGCACCATCAACGTGCAGCTGTGGTGGGAGCTCTGGGTAAGGGGACAGCGCTGCTCACCCACCCACCCGCAGGGGCTGCGGTACTCACCCTCACCATTGCTGAGCACCCCGTTCTGGTCGCTGCTTGGAGGTGGCTCTGTGGCCGAACTTGTGATGGAGTGGCTGAACACCTCCTTATCGGAAGGCTGCAACACAAATTAGTAAGATCTAATCACTGCTGGATCAGAACAAATGTTTGCATAAGTAGATCACGCGACAAATTTCATTCTGATCTCGGAACCCTGACTCACAGCTGGGACTATGCTGACTATGCTCAAAGATTTAGGTGCCTGTGTTTATAGCTGTTTAAACGAACAAATACATATATGTCCAGAGTGATCTCCCTTCCAACTTTTTTTGGTAATAGAAATTACCATGGCTTTAACTTGTGAGAAGAGAGCAGTTGACAAACAGGTACACCGCACTTACACTGCAAACAGAGTGAAGGAAAAGCAGGAGATCTGGAGTGAAAATGGTGACAGAGCATCGAGAAAATGCAGATTATTGGTGTCTACACAAGTTCTCCTCCCTTTCCTCTTCTGCAACATTTAACATTTCCCTTGCTCAACCACCTCCAAACTCCTGAGCTATTTTCCAACCTGTAGTATTTTGCAAGGAGCTTGGTGCAAGCCAGCCACAAGCTGCCAGAAATAAATACTCACCACATTCATCAGATTTTCATGATCTCCATTCTGATGTTTGGCCTTCTTTTCCCTTAATGAAAAAGATGTATGAACTGTTACTACAGGTTATGCTAATATACAAATGTCAGTCATTAATAGATCTTACACATTTGCATGCAGCAGAGCTGTGATTCACAAAAATATTGAAAATGGAATAGCTGAAAATTTATTACAGGGACTAATATGGCCTCTGTGTAAGGTCACCAACAAGGCAGGGCAGTGATGAACATATCTGAAGACATAAAAAAAAATATACAACCCTTCTTGTTCAGTGTGAGATTGCAGTAAGGAGTAACTGATGATAATCAAAATATTATTACCCTCAATTTAAACATATCCAAAACGTTCGCAGGTAAATGAGATACATGTTTTGGTGACAGACTACCTTAATCTGTGTTAGTAAAATGAGTTTATCCTATAAAGAGGTAGAAAACGGCCACAAAATCCAGCCTTCTTCCACTCAGGATGCTAATTATAATTAATAATAAGCATAAGCAGATCAAAAGCCTACAAATTTCATAGCAGCAGAGGCCTATGAAATTAAGCAGAGGCTTAATTTTAAAATTAATCCTAATTCACAGGACCCAAAATAAGGATCATGTTTCCAGGTTGGAAATACAACTCTTATTGTGAAATATCATAATAACCCACGACATAATAGAATCATGGAATGGTTTGGCTTGGAAGGGACCTTAAAGATCATCTAGTTCCAACCCCCCTGCCATGGGCAGGGACACCTTCCACTAGACCAGGTTGTTCAAAGCCCCATCCAGTCTGACCTTGAACAGTCCCAAGGATGGGGCATCCACAGCTTCTCCGGATAACCTGTTCCAGTGTCTCACACCACCCTCACAATAAAGAATTACTTTCTAATATCTAATCTAAATCTACTCTCAGCTGAAAACTGCTACCCCATGTCGTATCCCTCCACTCCTGGATAAGAGTACCTCCCCATCTTTCCTGTAGGCCCCCTTTTAGTACTAGAAGGCCACTAAAAGGTCTTCCCAAATGAAAGTGCAAGTAAAAAGGTGAGAAAATACTGTTAATAGAAAATCTGTGCTTCTTCTGAAGTCTGCAATGCACTGTACTTCCCACATTGAAGTGAAATAAGAAAATGGAGCAAGTTAAGTCTGCATCAGTAGCGAGCACGGTTAAAGTTTACAAATATTTACATCCTCTCTGGAATTTTTCTGACTGACATTTTAGAGAGAGCAGATTTTATTTCATTTTCCATGTCCTTAATAATTTTTTAAGACTGAGCTAGGAAGAAATTTTACATAATTGCATTTATGCATGAACAACCTGCCCTACAGAACGACCTGAAATAAAAGATACTGTGTCCAGACTAGCAACACAAGAATTTATTAAAGAGCATCACCAATTTCTGACAATATATGTCTGTAACTGCAAAGACATAGTCAGTGGTTTGATTCTGTCTTAAAAACGTATTTATAGAGATGTTTCAAGGGCTGGAGTTTAGAAGACAAAACATGGTACCTAACTGCAATGTTTGTTGTGAGCTTGAGGGTTTTTCAAATAGGTTTTATGCTTTGAAATACATTTTTAAAAACCCCTAAATGTATTTCTACTATTTTCATTCAGGTATCAGAGGAAACTGTGATGAATAAGACACTGAAATGTCATCTAACAGCTTACAGTGCAACAAAAGCATTTCTCCTGAATCACCTGAAATTATGCTTTTTAGGGTTTCAACCAACTTCTGGAGTCTGGTCTTGCCCATGAGTGTTTTTTGCAGCATGGGCATTAAAGAAATCCTGTTGGAAAACAGGGCCTTCCAATACACACGTATTATGTCAATTTAGGGTATTTTATGGCTGCACAGCTTCCTTAGCACTCTCAGTGCTGAAAGAATGTGGTCCTATAGGCATGAGGGTCCAAAACAAAGATTTCGCTGCCACACTGAGTTATGGATAGAGGCTTTTTTCCCTCATACACTTGGTTTATAAAGCTATGCTGGCAAAACGTAGTGATATGGACCAAAACAGCCCCTCTCCTCATGGCGAAGGGTCTGAGATGTTGGAAAGGTGTCCTGGATTGAGCGCAGGCTGCCCAGCTCCCCTGTGCAATCAGTGGGGCTCAGCTTACATGTCATGAAGGGGCCTTGAAATATGAATAAACAAAGTCAGTAAAAGTGCCTGTATTGGTAAAACTGAACCCTCTTACGGAGAAGAAAATAAGGATAAGGTACAAGTACAAGACATTAATTGGTATCACTGATGTGAAACCAGCTCATGTTGGTTTCAATTTCAGGATCAATTTCCTAGTCTTCAGGAATGGCCAAAGCAAAGTTGAGATACATAGAAATTATTTTCCTTTCCTTTTTATCTATACTTTTTTGATCCTGTCTGGCCAACCTAATTTTCTCAGTTTCCCATCAGTGGTGTGATCTGCCAAGTGTCTGCCTGAGCTCCAGGCTTCAGCTTAGGAGAAAGGGAGAAAGCACCAAGCAAACACATAAGTGTTTTTCCTTCACAGCAAAAGAAAAAAGAGAATTTAGATTTTTTAATGAATAGAACTGTTCAAATTCAGGTTTGCTCTGAAAACAGATTTTGTACTTTTTTTTTTTTTCTGTACCGAAGTCCTCAGTATTACTTCCTAACTAGTTATTCATGAAGCTATTTCAGTCCCTGCACTTTTTGACTCAAGAACTGCTACTGCCTCTAAGCTCCTGAGCCGTACCTGTTGCAGCTGGAGCAGAGGAAGATGAGGAAAGTGAGGAACAAGAGTGTTGTCACAGCTGCCAAACTTCCCCATAGGATGACGTGGACCTGTCCACTGCCTAAGAAACCACCCTCTGGCCCCATGGTCCCAGCAGGAGCTGCTGTCTCTTGGGGATGAAGAGGTTATTCCTTGGAGAAGGCTGGCATCTGCGCTGCGTGCACCTTCTGTTTCTGCAGAAAGAAAAACACCATTGTAGGTTAATGTAAATTTTGAAAATAATGAATCTGACAGCTAGAATTCTGACAGGAGAGGTTTTCAAATAAAGACCTTACAAAAAAACAGTTTTGAGTATAAGCCAGTCAGCCGAAGAGATTTTTAGCTACATTCCTGACAGTGACATAGAATAAACCTTGTCAAATATTAATGAATGCTGTTACCTATCTACAATCTCAACAGAATTAAAAGGTAGTCCAGTATCTCTGTAATCGTATTTTGAGGCAAAAGTTTATAAATCCACTTTGAGGGACAGAGTAGTCTACTTTGCAGTGGTATTTGTTAACTTCATTGAAAAGCAAGCTTTCAAAACCAATGACAACTTCTGCAAAACTGACAAGCCAGAAAGAGAGGTGCAGCAGGCGTTCACCTCCTTATTTCTATGTGAAATGCTTCTTTTCTTAATAGTATATCTGGGGAGTAATAATCCGTAACTTTCTTTTTTTGCTTCTCCCCCCCAAGTCTAAGAAAACAACTAATGAGAAAAATAGTGGTTTTAAGAACTTGGATAAACACAACTTTTGCTACAGCACAGCAGCCCCTGGAGAAACATCCTGGTCAAACAGTATTTACGCTATAGAAGTTTCGGTATACAATACATTCTAAAATTTTATACATATTTTTAATGTCATACATTGTTGACATAGCAAAATTAAAAAGTTGTCTTTCATTGTGCACTGCAGAAGATATAAATTTCTCCATAATTTAGGAACGGCCTATGCAAAGTCTATTTACAGGCTTTCAACCACACTTCAAGATTGATAAACATTAAAATAGACCACAATGAAGAAATGAGCACTAATTTTTGGGGAATTAAAAAGTAGCACAAACAAAAGACTGAAGTCTAAAATCACTAGGATTTACTTTAATTTTATGCATATATCTTCATATATATATTTTATACATGGAATATGTAAACTTTTTTTTCTTTGCAGCAGAAGCACACTTTGTAGTAGTAATTCAATTAGATTCTATTATCATATCTGTATCAAAAAACATCCAGTCACCATTTTGTTATTAAAATCTCATGAGAAATAAATTAATTTCCAGAAGAAGGCCATTCACACCGAGGGAAATCTGGTGAGTGAGCAGCAGAAATTTATAACAACTAAGCTATGTGACTGGGTAGTTCTTACAAGTAACCAAGTAACAATTCTGTTCCTACATGAAATGGGCTCATTGTTTTCTACCATGCAGGATCAGATTTCTGGACACCTCCCAAGAAGAACCAATTCTTATTAATTTATCCATGGTGACATTTAGACATTAATGGCATTTCAATAACTTGAAATGGAAAGAAATGAACAAAAGACAGTAAAAGTTGCCGATCCTGGAAAGACAAATTTCAAAATGCAGTTAAATATTTCTAGTTTGGCCAAGTTATAAGAAAGTCAGATAATCTGTAACTCCTCCAAAACCCCATAAATCTCCAGGATGGGAAGAGTAGGTGTTGCACACCTTGCCAAAGCACAGAGATGTCTCACTGGTGTCCTTGAGCACCAACACCAAAGAGCCACCACTCTTTGGGGACGACAGCTGCTGTGCAATCCGCCTCTGTGGGTATCCTGGTAGATCTTGAAAAATTAAACATGTAAAAGCAATGGCAGACAAATCTAAAAGTGACATCTGCTGCAGACATCAATCTGATACAGCCCTGCCTCATCCCTACTTTAAAGCAAATCTTGGGTTATGTCTACGCTGAGTCACAGTCCCATCGCTGACTGTGACATGGGGAGATCTTAAGAGAAGCAGAATCAGATTTAGTCAGGAGAAAACTTGGTGTAATGCCCTCAGAGACCTCTCTGATGAAGTGCAAGGGCATTGTACACTGGGATGGATTCCTGGAGAGGAATAGGCAATCCTCATTTAGAAAATCCTACAAAGCACACTGCACTGGCTGTCCCAGCTAGCTACAAACCTTTGTTAAGTGTTTTGAATAGGAAGTATTTTTCTTTTCAATTTTTATTTTTTACGAATCTTCAAAGACATTTTCTGACCTGTTAAAATTTTAAAAAAGGTTCTTAAAAGATCCTTTACTTTCTTCTTTTCCCCTCACCCTTTTGTCTTAAAAAAATATTTTTTTCCTTCTTTAGGAAAAAAAATAAATTAAAATGAAACGTGAAAAAAACCTGAATAAAGCATTTTTTCAGCATTTTTGTTGTCTTATCTTGCTTAGTCTTCCCAGGAAATAAAAAGAGAGAAGGCAAATGAAAAAGAAATATATTTTGTGTTCCCGCCTCCCAAATATTGGGCAAAGAAAAGCATAAGAAAAAGAATAGGGATTTCATAATATTTGCTTTTTCTAAAAACAGAAACACATGATTATTCAGTTTTTAAAGCAGACACAAAGTTGTCTTGAGTGCTATGATTGAAATTATTTCTACCAATAAGTTAATTATTTTACCTACTGTGAAGAACAATACCACACTCCTCTCAAAAAACTAAGTAATATACCAAAAGCTAGTACAGCAGGAAAAGTTATTCTCTTATTCTCCACATACATTCTTAAGGCTGCTAGCCTTCAAATAAAGAAAATTTTTGAGCTAAGGAAAGCTAAGGATGCATGGGGAGCATACCCATAGAAAAGCTGCGTCTTTGAAGACTTCAGTAGAGAGATAGGAAGTGTTGGGATGAGCGGGAGCAGATGAAGTTGAGACTGAGCTTAAAAAGGACTGATATTAGAGAGAGAGAGTTCAGGGAGATCCACATGTGAATGTCAGGAGGGAAGTGCAGGACTGAAGCTGGACGTGAGACATCCCACTGGGCAGAAGCCAAACGGAGCAAAGAGAATGGCCAAGGACAGACACTGTAGTTAATCTACAGCAAACGAGCAAGAATTCAGATACCAAAGCTTTGACTGCAAGTTGAGAGAAAGAGGTCAGAAAAGGTTGGAAAAGTACAGTGGCACTTGATCCAGGGAAGGCAGCTGCTGGAGACACTGCTTACCTGTGCAAGAAAAATAGAAAAATAATTCAGAACAGATTGATGACAGATGAAGCCCCGTGTGAGGGAAGCTGATCAGGCGATAGGCAACCAGTGACTCCTCTCAGCTCCTTGAATGACAAGAGTTTGGCGTAAGTGCTAGAGGACCTAGAAGCTGCTCAGCATACAGGACAGCCAGAAGTAAATGTAATTGTAATACAAAAAGAGCATGCCTACATTCACCCTCTGTGAACCTCTCTCATGAAATGCCAGCAGAGAGCTTACTATGACTGTTTAATGCCTCCCAAGCAGTGAGGCTGAAGTAGTATTCACTCGGGGTGGTGCGTTTAACACAGAAGAGCCTCTGAAATACTTGAAGCTGGACAAGCATCCATCAGCTGCCCTGACCAGCCCTGGGCAGAAAGCTGGCAGGGAGATAGGTTGAAAACACAACTGTCTGGACTCCCTCTGCTTCTGCTTGGTGAATGCCTGGACACTAAAACATTAATGTATGCCTAGTATAATGGTTGTTGGAGCTGCTTCACAAGCTGGCTTTAAAGAGAACCTCATTTGCAATAATAACTATGAAATAACAAACAGCTAATTTCAAAAAGCTCTTTTGAAGGGCTTTTTGACTCTGAAATGGTTAACACCTGCTTTTACAATAAAAAGTGATATTGTGCTGCCCTCTTGTGAATGTCTCCATTTGGGGACAGGGATCTGTGGCTCTTGTGAGGGTGCTTCAGAGCTGGGTGCAAACCCTGCTTGCTTCTCAAGATGGAGCTTACACAGGGTCTTTCATGTGCTGGGTTTGAAAGAAGTCCTACCTCCACCCCTGAAAGAATGCCAGACTTAAATAGTTTAGCCTTGCAGAGAGACATCGCTGAAACAGGATAATGGTCAATTGAACCGTCTGAGATTGTTGTGTGGGTTTTTTGTTTGTGTTTTTTTTGTATGTGGCAATCCTTTACAATGAAGATTTTTGTTGCATCCTTTCCACAGACATCTCCACACAAGTTGCCAGTGATGCTAAATTCTAAAAAAGAGTTATAGAGACAGGCCTGGTATGAAAACCAGTTATTTCATCTAAGGAGAAATAAAAACCACAGTTCACACTCACATTTCAAAGCCATTATCAGTTCAGAAAAATAATCCTTACATTATATTGCATAAAATTTCTCCATGTGGCAACTTTCTCTTGCTTTTTAGACATCAATGTTTGCCATCAGTGGAACCTATATGACACATAACGCCCATAGCCATTTCCTCAAAATTGCGCTTAAATGCACAATTACATTCGTGGTTTCAGAAAGACGGATATTTCATTGCATGACCTGCATTTTCATGGTGAATAATGTGTCATTTTTCCTTCCAGCTGTTGCAGGGATAAAGCAGAGCTGAGGCTGTTCAGCCTGAGTCAGTGGTGAGGGGACTGTAGGATGTGCAAGTGCAAATCTGTTGCCAAACTGAAGAATAAGAAATGCATCTGGGGTGAAGCAGTTTTTAGAATAAGATACAGGTTGCAATTTTAGGGAGCACATGGAGTGACAATTTCAAGTAGCGAGGACAAGCTTGGACTGAGACCTGAACTCCTTTGAAGCCTGGGAATGGACATGTGCTTTGGGTCCAGGATCTGATCTGGGTTTTCTGAGCAAAGACCGCATAAGGGGATGTGCTTTGTGAGAGGTGGCCACCATGCCCCAGTGGCCTGGAAGGAGATGGCATCATGTCCCTCTCTCACCTCTTCTCCTTGGTTTCTGGATTTTACAGCCCTTCATTCCTGTCCTGCTGCAAACCCCGCTTCGCCCATGTTTTCCAGAGGAGAAAAGAGCACCTCTGTGCTTTTATTAATGAATTATAGATGGGGCGTAGGCAAGGGAAGAAATTGTTCTGACAACTGAGTGACTTTGAATGCGAGAAGCCGAACATGACAGGACAGGAGGGATTCAGAGAGGGCTGTGGGATCTCAACTCCCTGTCCAGGACTGTCAGGCTGAATTTCGGCTAATGGGGGCACTGCCCAGGAGCTTCACATGCTGAGCTTCGGTTACAGGGCTCCCTCGGTCTCCTGCTGCTCTCTTCTCCTTCCCACCCCTCCTGTTCCTTCAGTTATCTGCTGCTGAACTGCACAACAGATCACCCAGAGGTAGATGAACAGATCAGGTAGAGGGGATCATCCAGATGATCCCCTCTACCTCAACTCCTTGGGAAGGAGAGGGAAGAGCAGGGAAGAAGGCTGTAATTTTTAAAGGAGAATTTACAGGTCTAGTAGCAAGCCCCCAGAGAGCTGTGTTAAGCCAGAAAACGGTGAAGCACAAGATATGTGGAATCATGAACTGAGACAGGAGCTGAGAAGTATGAAACTAATGTCCTCTTGTCTACATCCAGCTGCAAATACTGTAATTCAAACAGAAAACCGGAACAGAGACCTGGGCTACAACAAACAGGCAGTGGCAGAAAGAGTCCTGCAGGTGTGAGTAACATCTGTGGATGCTGATCCTTTTTATCTTCTGTTCCACCAAACAGTGAAACAGACTTTTTCTATGAAGCTAGAGTCCTACAGGAGACCTAATGAGGTCCTGTTACTTTACTCCATCTCTCCAGAAAAGTCCCTCTGCAACTTGAGACCCAGGTCAGGCATCAGTGGGTACAGTGTATTTCCAAGTGCCCAAGGACTGAGCACGTCCCTTGTATGTAACATTCTCAGGCCACCCTAAAGAAAACACCTGAAGGAAGGTAGGTCACTACCACAACTCCTGTATGAACAAGACTTCACACCAAACCAAGTACTTGATGTAGAGAAGAGGGAGGACATGGCAGATGCATTTTGCTCAACCCAGAACCATTTCCATGTCAGAACTGTTCTCTGCACACATGGAGACACTATGCTGCTGGCAGGGAAATACTATTTATGCTCCTTGCAGGAGCTTAGGTGCGAGGCTATGGTGAACTGGGTTGAAACTCAAAGCATACTTCCTTCACCCAAAAATCCTTTCTCTAAACCTTTTGATTTTAAATTTAACTGGTTTTTGACCTCTTTCACCATGTGGCCTCACCATGCTTCAGCAGCAGAGCAGCTGGAGGCAGCTGCTGAGTTTCTCCTTTCTGTAGCTTTCCACAGCTGGTGGATTCCTGAAGCATAACCTGATATGGCATTACGCTCAAATTTTGTGACCCCATCAGGGCTGCATTTGTTCCTGTGTGGGCTAAATATCTGGGCCAAACTTTTCACAGGTATCTCTTGCTGCAAGTCCTGGTTTGGAGCCTGTGTGCAGAAGTTGGTGGGAGTTGGTGCTCTGAACATTAAGGTTATATCCATAGCAGTAAAGTAAACATGTCAGGGATAATTGTCTTGTACTACAGCCAGTTGGTACGGTGCACCCTGAGCCTACACTTTTAAACTTTCCCATTCTCCAGAGAATGGTGGCTGTATCCAAACAGTCTTCAAGGAGTGGTCCCTGACCAGAGCTAACTCCTGAGTGGTGCTTGGGATTAGTTTGGGAAAGAGCCTTTTGACTGCAGCTAAAACTATGCCTCAGGCTGTTCTAAGTTGGTAAAACCAAATCCCTTGTATCTCAGACTGAGAATGCGGTAACAGCGGGTCCTTTTGACTTCGATCTCCCTTCTGTCAGTCCTCCTCCACCACAGAACACACCCAGCTTTCTACCCACTCCACCTCCTCTCACCAGCTCCTGTCTGTCTCACAGTTCCCAGTTTTGTTTGTTGTCTGGGGCAACCACCTCTGTTATAGAAGACAAAAACTACATTAAGATATCAAAATAGCAATAAGCATGTATGAGTAACTAATAAAGTAAATACAAAGATGTTGACATTGTATCAAAATGAGAAAATTCAGATAATTGTCAGGCATTGCTACACTGAAATAGATGATGCTATGGAATTGCCTCAATACACAAACTTTATCTTTGCTTTGAATTGGTGCTAGGTGCATAAAAGCAATTGCTATTACATGCTTCTGGAGATGACACGCAAGAGGACTGCTGTCTGGACTGAGGCCCTGCTTGGCAGGATCTCTCCTAACACCACAGTGTCATCAGAATCAAGATTGTGAAGTTTCTCCAAATGCACCGTAAAACAGTTTCAAGACTGATTTATGTTATTGTTTCTGCATCTGCATTGTCTTGTTTCAGCTGCTAGCTGTTTATATGTAGATTCTGTACTGAACTATGCAACCTGAAAACCAAGATCACCTTCCTCATGCGGTACCTACTGCATTTCACTTTTGGGGTTTCTGTGCACTAGATCAGGATAAATCCTTTCCTACAACAAGTAAACGCTCTTCTGGTGCAGCTGTGTTTCGAGCTGCTTGGCTTGGCAGCACCACTTTAACAAGAACAGTTAAAGACAGACACGTCTGATTCCAAGCAGTGAAGAACTGCTGCAGAAGACCAGATGTGCACATAATTAAGGCCTGGTTCTGAAAGCCTGATGCTGGAAGGAATTACTGACATGGACTGCGCTGCTGTTGCAGACTGTCAGCCGAGCCTTGCAGAGACTGTGCGTGCCGTAGCCTTCGAAATAGCTCATGTTTCTGCTTTGTGAAGCAGCAGAATAATGAGGTTCTGATCTAATTCCCCACTGTACCTACTTTTACAGAAATCATAGTCGGCTTATCAAAGGATGTGTGTGCTCTATAATGCAAAACCAGATCTAAGACAAAACTGAGCAGTCCCAAACCACCGGTCATTTTTAACCCCTTCTAAGTCGTAACATCTCCTAAAGAAAAAACAAGCCTCTCTGAAACGATCTATCTGTGACATAGCAGAAATATTTAAAAAGGCTTTTGCAGCAGTAAATGCTGATCCATGCCACAGTCTGCATTCATACTCCAATCAACTCATTCATGCCTTGTCAGACCATGTCACCTCAAGGTCAACATATTCAAAGTTGACCTGACTTCTGCCTCCACACTTTCCCCTCTATTCCTACTAGAATTTTAGCGATTCTACATGAGCCTGCATCCATAGAATCATAGTCATCTAGTCCAACCCCCCTGCATTGCATGCTCCCTCTCCTCCTCAGAAAGACATT
The DNA here is from genome assembly GCF_037038585.1 of Patagioenas fasciata. Taxonomy (NCBI): domain Eukaryota; kingdom Metazoa; phylum Chordata; class Aves; order Columbiformes; family Columbidae; genus Patagioenas; species Patagioenas fasciata. The sequence continues at coordinate 31,302,126 of NC_092521.1, read as the reverse complement.
TGGGAAAGTCAGAAGGCTCAGGACAGTTGTACGAACAATTAAACATATGGATTCAAGAGCTTGCTTCAAGGCAGTGGCAAAGTTTCTATTAAAATGCTAGAGAATCTTAGAAAACAAGAGATGTTACTAGCAAGGTTTTCTAGTACACTGTAAAACTAGATTTTCAAAGGAAAGCGAGCATAATTGCATGTGAACATGATTATGTCCCAGCAAAATGCAGTCTGCATCCCGGGGTTAATACATGTGCATAATTATGCGCCTAACTTATCACATAACTAGGACATTTATTTCCCATATTCTCAAGGTCTTTCTGCATATAATCCATACATTCACAGATCTCTGCCAAAGGTATCTTCCAGTATAAATCAGGTCCTGAGCAAACAGGTTTTTAAACCAATAACTTGAAGCTCACAAATTCATTCCACGATGGTTAATAACGTTACTGCCGCTTCACTCCCAGTGGTACAAACCCCCCAGCACAAGCAGGGAGAAGCAGAACGCTGCGGACACAGCCTGTAAGCACAGAGCATCGGCTGGGCTGGGCCAGCTGCTGAGGAAGAAACCAATAATGAAGTGTCTGTGAAACAGCTCCCAGGAACACCACCACATATTCTCCCCAGGCTTGCAAAGCCAAATAATGACTGTCTCGAATGTGACAGCAGAAAAGCTTTATCTGACGAATGACCATGCCAAAGATTACAGCTTAATTGTAGCATATTATTCTCTTTCCCACACCCCACAATATCCCATATTGCTTTCTGGCTGCAGTGAGGTAATTAGAGCACGATTACTGCATACTTCAGAGTGCATAGAAATGAAAGCTGTCTTTGTGAAGTGTTTTCCAGCTCTGACACAACTACTCCTGATAGCCTTGCTTTTCCTGGAACTAGATGTGACTTCTTATTAAACACAGCCTGTTTATAACTGTACTTTGCTGTTTATGTAAATCTACTACGCCAAGCCCACTGTTAGTCTTTACAGTGCAACAACAATTGGAGCAGCCCTTTTGCAAACTCAGGTAATAATGCAAAAACACGCACACGCAGAGATTGCCTCTGTAGTCTGACCTAAAAGACCTCTAAAATTCATGGCAATTGTACTTGTTCTCAAATTGCTGTTTGAATCAGGCCTATGAAACGCAACGGACAGTACTTTTCCAGAGGCTACTTCCAATTCAAAGGACTCTGAAATTACAAAAATACAGAAGATCGCAAAATATGCAGCAGCAAAACACAGTACTCTGATTGTCCCCAATGAAATGATGCTGAAGAAGTGTTTTGTTTTGTTTAATTTTTTTTTAATAATAAGCAAGACTTCTATTTGGAGCAGGATTCAACTTACGTATGGCTATGTCTCTAAACATAAGCTTCTATTCACCCAGACACTATCTATGGGATCTCACCTCTGTTCTCACCACAGGAGAAAGCTAAATGACTTCCACCAAACAGATAACTTCTAGATTGCTCAAATTTTATTAATTACAGTGAGATTAACTCCATCTGAACTGAGAAATTTTAAAAATGCCTTTTATCCAACTGTCTGGATATTACAGCCTTTCAAGGTGTCTTGAGTGAGATCCCCCTAAAATGAAGCCGACCAAAATCACCCTAACTTCGAAAAACCTAAGCAAAAGAATTTTAAATCTGGAAAGCCTAGATTACTGAGTACCAACACTAGCACATAAATATGATATCGGCAGATACCATGACTGAAAGACAGGAGTGTTCCAGGGAACCTAAGTGATGGTCCTTGGAGGTACAGCACAAATTACATCAGATGGGCTTCTTCATATTTCAGATTAAATAAACTTGAAGCAAAAGGAATTAGTGACAACTGAACTGAGTAAAACAGTAACTCTCTCACAAGAAGAGAAGTATCCATCAGTCATTTAGCTTAGCAACAGATCAATTTTACGAAAACAGTGTTCACTCGATGATGTGCTTTGTAAAGGTGAAGACCTGTTTCAAACTCAAATGTTTGTTATTCACTCTAATTCATTCAGCAAAGTGATTTTAAACTTTTTAGCATTTGTATTTCTCTAGGAATGTCAGCTTTTCTTAAATATTTGGTGCATATATGCAGGGCCGCCTTCATTTCTGGAGATGGTCCCTGTCCTGAAGAGTTTATATTTTGCCTAGATAAGACCAAGGCAACACATGACAGAATCCCTGTGCTAAAACCTTCCTTTTCATGAAAAAAAAGTCCAAGGCAGAGAAGGATTCGGTGGTTTATGAATGGCTCTTTGGCAGAGATGAGAACTGATCCCCGGTACCTGGCGTCCCCAGCTAGTGCTGCATCTATGTGATCTTCCTTTTTTCCCTTGACATGGAAACAGTGGTGTGGTACTTGAGGGGAGGTGCTGCCTTAACTTCAGTCATCTGAAAATAATGTGAACTGGCTGCCTGTGTACTCTGCATGGTCATAAAGACTAACTTCTGCCTGTGGAGAGAGGACTACCATCAGAGGTGGAGACCAGGTATGACCTTCAAACCTGATCATACCCAGTCTCCTCTTATAGACCAGTGAACTTTCAGACACCTAGAATTAGAAGAAGAGATACCTACAAATCATGGACAAAAGTGGGGGAGGTTAATGTGTGGTGACCTGATGGAAAAGGTCTTCAGACACACTTGTTTGAGTTGACTTCCTTGGTTGACACATCAGAACAGAAAACGTGGCTAAGCCATTGTGCGGCGGGAGCAGCACCGACAGACCATGTCTTCTCCTGGCCTCATGTTGTTTCACTGTTTCACTGCAATTTCTCTCCAAGACCAACATAATGATGTCATTCTGTCCTTTCAGCTGGAAGCAGGGCTGGAGTAAATGAAAACACCAGGACATCCTGGTGGCTTCACCTTCCCAGTGAAGCACAGGCACTGCCCTGCTTGCCAGCTGGAGGAGCGTGGGGTAGTGAGGCAAAATAAACCAAACTGCTTCCTCGCACCAATGTACTGGCACATAGTGCATCTTACCTGCCTGCTTGCCTGCTGCAGAGTGTGACATATAAAAGTCTGGGCTTGATCCCAATGGACTGCAGCAGTAGAAGCTAATCATGGGTCGTGTAGGAATGATCTATGAGCTGGGTTCCCCCTACGCACACCCAAACCCTTCACTTCCTCATCATGACACACAGCAAATACGATTATAAGATCTAATGAACTGCAACTAATGTAATTCCGAAAGTCTTCACAGCTAATGAAAACCAGGTCTTTCCCTTCTCAATTTAATTGAGACATTTGGTTCATACTCCGTGGAAAAGAAACCCTCCATAAAGCTATGTATGAATACTGCATTTACATACCCAGCAAAAGCAGTTGCCTGTCACAGTTCTGGGCTCTTTCTCCTGACTCCAGGACATTCAATGGTAGGAAACTATCTGTGAAGGGAAATGGACTTCAGAAAATAAATACCTTCTCATGTTGTTTCAAGGGAAATCTCCAGTCTGAATGTCTACTAACGACTACTTTGCAGCCTGAACTTTGTATAAACAGAACATTTTTATCATGATCTCTAATTAAAAATATACCCCTCCTGCACCTAAGCAAGAATCAGAAGATAGAATTTGGTCTGTAGCTTGTAAATTTGAATTTGACAAATAACATATAACTAAAAAAAAGAATAAAAATTTCCCCTTCCTCCAGTCTGTTCTTTTTGCTGCCTGTTGGCAACAGTTTTTCTGCAACTTAAGCATCACTAATTCTGTGAGACTTCCCCTGCCTCTGTGCTTTCCCACGTTACTATCACGAGCACTATTTTAGCAGGAAGCGCTACAATATGGGTAGCACTGCAGAGAGAAGGATAAATACATCATGCCTGGTGCAAAAAGTTTTGCCACTACTCTGAGTTAAGAGCTGCCAAAGCATGATGACAGAGAAGCAATTGCTGGTAGGCAAGACAAGCATCTCATCACTCCGCACAATCGATAACCAGCCTGGCTTTTCTTCTTCCAGGTTTTGTGCTGACCGAAATCATTACTTTTTCTCCACAGAACGTGGTTCTTGTTAAGGTTTTGATGGAGAAGAATAAGACGGGAATTTGATGAAGACCAATACTGGATACAGGATAACTGCTCCCCAGGGACAGGAGAGACAGTCAAGGCAGAGCAGGTAAGAAGAACAACAGCCTCACACTGGTGATGTACAAGCGGAAGAGCAGACAGCATGGTCATGTATGGCTGGTCAGTACTGAGCATGTCTCTCTCACACAACAGCTGAGCAGAGTCTTTCAGCCACACAGATTTGACCACATCATGCACATGGGTCTGAGCCTATGTCCACATGCATGCACACCATGATGACAGCCACTGCCTCCACTCCTGCACGGCTGGGAAGCCTCCGCCTCTGTTGTCTTGCCTTCTTCTGGTACCTTCACCAACCCTGTGCCACGCATAGAGCCTCATTCCTCCTTCCATAGCTGCCGCCTCTTCCTTTCCAGAGGCTGTGCCGGTGTTTCCACAGCTCACTTCTGCATGATGGCTCCATGAGCTGCCATCAGTTCTCCAACCACCTCCAGGCTTGGTCCTTCTAGCAGGGCACTGCCACCCTTGCCATTAGCCGAGTATTTCCCACTCTGGGCAACATTTTTATTTTAGCACTTCTCCCCCCTGCCCCCCAATTATTTTTCTATAATAATATACCAATGAAACATACTCACACAAACTCCTCAGAAAATTACCAGTACTGATATCAACATCTATTGATTACTTTGGTTATGACCTATTAATATTAGGATGCCCAAGTGATAAGAAAAGGCAGGGTATGTAAGAAATACAAAGGGCAGATGATAAGATATACATGAAAACACTCTCTCAGAGAATGAAATGATAGGAATGAAGTAATAGGAGTGCTTACCTAAAATGTGATAAATAACATTAAGTAACACACAAGACTCAAATATATACATGATAATCAGATGTCAGCTCAAGAACATATCCAGGTACAATACACCCACTCGTCCCCCCAGTAATTTCAACAGCTAGTTAACTTTTACAATTTACCATTACATTGCTGTTACAATACCCTGTTCAGGTCTGATTTTCCTTCACCAAGCAGTCTGGGTTTAATCTGCCTTATCTTTATTCTTTGAGAAATTTGCCGTGCTCAGCCTGCTGTAATACCCTCCTGAACATGGCTCATTTTAAAGGATAACCTAACACTGTAAGGTGAACAAGCCTCTTTTTATCCTTTTCCATCGCTTAGGGAGACAGTTTTATTGTAAAGCAATCAGATTCTGCAGAAGGAAAACAATTTTCAAAGAAACCATTCATAGATCAAGAGGGTGACCATTAGTTATTGAACACTGAAACACTTACAGGTTAATTTGATGGCAGCAATACCAAATTAATTTTTCTTTTTGTTGAAAGATTTTCTTGACTGTGATGAACAGCTGGCCAACTGCCTGAAAAGCAGCGGTCACCCCGCTCTGCATTTACTTAGATGCAATATCAAATTGACATGCTACTATCAGAAAAACAACCTCACCATACTTTTAAAGAATCGTTCCAAAATTTTCAGCTGACTTGTAGCACATGACTACAGACCTCAGTTTGAGTCAGCTGCGAAACTACTTGCTCTGCTATGTATTTGCATGAGTTATTCAACTAACAGGAGAAAAGCAAGACTGAGTTTGACTGCAAGAAAGCAAAAACAACAGAAAGACTCATCACTCTCTTTACCCCAGTGTCACAAGTCTCAAAACAGCAGAAATGAGCTAACAGATATTATGTGGGCAAGAACAAGAACTCAGATTGGTAAGGGAAAATTTATTCTTAGAAAATCCCTCATTTTGGAATGATTATACACAGGCATGCACTGACCCAAATAGATCATGGCTTCTATCATTCCCTAGTGCATGCAGATAAAATGCTGACATGCACCAAAAAGGCTTGGGGCAAAAAAGCAAGCATGGAAACTGCCAAAAAAAGAAAAAGCACAGCAGCTGGTACACAACTGCTAATAGGCAAAGACAGCCCTGCTGGCAAACACAGGTAAAGGCAAGGGAAAGGCAAAATGATAATGGAAAATTCAAAGATGAACCAAAATGGATGGAGAAAAAAAAAAGCCAGTTACCATGGAGCACCTACTGGTGTCTCAGAAAGACAGTCATTTGACCCATTTCAGGAGTCCCAGTTTATTGCACTGTGCTGGTGCTGCCCAGTGGTCAAGCCTCAGGGATACTGATTTCCCTCAGTGCAGATTTCTGACCTGGCCTCATTGCCCACATTGCTGTTCTGTGGCTCTGTAGATGAGACGGGAGGATCAGGAGACCATGGATAACATCCACAGTGTGTCTCACCAGCTGGGTTACAGAGCACAACAGAGCAGTAATATGGGCAGCAACTACAGCTTTCTCTCCTTTCTTCCTGTCAGCCCTTCCGTAGTTTTCTAATTTTCTGTCAACGAAGTCCTAGGTGGCACTGCAGGCGCTCAGTGAAACGTCACATGCGTGACGTGATGGGTGGAAGTCAGCCAGCCATCATGAGATGCGTGAGATGCGCATGTGTGGCTATGTGTGAATGATGTGTCTGAGTGCTCCCAGGGGTTACCAAGCAGTGAAGGCTCACAAGGCATGCGGCTGACCAGCCCACGGGGATGCCATTTAGTTGCCTAAACACAGGCAGCCAGGACTGCCTGGGCTGGCTGAGGACATCCAAGCTATCTGGATGTCTATGCAAATATGTCTATAGAGATGAACAACTTAATGCAGGAACTGTAGAAGATTTGTGCCCTTCTGGAGTGGCAGTTGGAGGCCAAGGGGCACACACTGTGGCATTTAAAACAGTATTCAATACCCTCTCTTTAGGCAGATGAAACCTGCATCTGGATATGGTTAGCAGAAAAGGCTCAGGACCTACAGAAAACTCTGATGCTTCTTAAATAGAGATTAGAGACTATGAATAATGTCACAAGGCATCTCAGATGGCACCAGCTGCTTCTGGGTGGGCAGCTGAAGGTGGCCACTGACTCTAACATGGCCTGAAGGAGCCTTGCAGGCACTTGCCTAAATTTAGGTGTTTTCATTTGCACTTGAATCTTTTACCAGTAATTTCATGCTTACTTTTTACACAGATACAAGCACCTTCCATCTGCAATCATTTCCTACACAAGGCTGAATGCTCTTACCACTAAATCGTTCTCAGAAAGACATAAGGATTTATGCAGGGATGAAACACTTTAGTCTAACACTTTTCTCCAAGCAGAACAATGCCTGAGTATCACACTTCTTCCAGCTGGCAGGACAAAAAATAAACATCCAGATTTTCAAACATTCACTACCACAGACTCTATAATGTTTAATTATCTGATGGTGCTTAGGACTCCGGGTAGAGAAGAAAAGACGCAAATAAAACCACATGAGTCCGGCCATCATATGAATATTTAAGACCCCTCAACTGGAGCATCAATGCATGGGTTCATATCAATGTTGCATTAAACATCCCTATGCAGCTACAGAATGCAAATGTAAGTAGAAGATTAGCAAACAACTGTCAAAAGACCCATAATCAGGGGAAAAAAAGAAATTAACATTTCCCTTCATGAACATTTTTAAACAAAGTGTTCATTTCCCTCTAATTTTTCCCCATTAAAATTTTAGGTTACTGCAAAAAGACAGGTATGCAGGAAACTTTTGGCCCAATTCTGTTTCCAATGGTTCTCATAAAATAACTGCAGGCAGAATGTTGTCCCCTCTGTGGAATTACATGCAGCTCTAGGTTTCTTTTTTTTTTAATGCATTAACATACAAATCGACACACTAAAATATTAAATCTGCATTAGAGGCAACTATTTGCCAACTTCTTTACATAAAAGTAGAATAAATAATAAAGCCTTTTATTATCCAGTTAGAGAGACTAGGAATACTTATAAAGCTACAAGAAAATGCAGAGACTTTAAGAAAAATACAAAAGTATTCTTCCTGCAAGAGAAGGTTTCCAGGAATATAAAAAACTGTAAGTCAAATCATGGGCTTATTTTGTAAGCTATTCTCACTTTGTCTTTAATACTGGTGTGCCGCTATGAAAAATAGCTAAGTGTCCTGCAGTTAGTGCTAAGCATTAGTTACCATTTTGTGAAAGTAAGCTGAAACTTAATTGTCAGCCTTCAGTGTAAACCTGCTGAGATTTAGCCTCTTCCCAGAGTAAATCTATCATACTTCAGTAAATAGATGGGATATAAATAAAGTAGGAGCTCTGCAGAGTTTAAAACAGGAATTGCCACTGTATTAATGGGCTTATGGCAATGTTACTTAGACGTATTTGTTTTAAAGTCTCAGCAGGCTTGTCCTGATGCCGATTGTGTAAAACCATCTGCCAAGCAGACAGAATCGATCTCCGAGTGTGTCCTGCTCGGTTTGTAGAATTACCTACTGTGACTGAGTACATAACTCGTTATTAAAAACAGTCAGACCTGGTCTTTCCTGAGGGTAAACTAATGTTTCTCATCATCCCGAAAAAAAACAAAAAACCAAACCACACAACAAGAGATAAGGAAAAGGTAAAGAATTTAAATAAGAGACGTTATTTGAAAGGCTTACTCCTATGGCCTGAATCAACATGCAAATGTGGACTCCCAATCATCTTCACAAGATAATTATAATTCATAATTGGCACTTCTAAAGCATTTTCACAGAGCTGTGCAAATATTGACTAATTAGTCACAGCAGAATCCTGTGGGGTAGATGAGCAGGTACATTAACCCCCTTTTGTATCTGAGCAAATTGCTGGGGAGAAAAACCCCAAGATTTGCCCACCGAGGGGGCTGGGAAGGTGGGGAGGTGTCCAGCCCCATGCCCCTGCTCCCACCCCTGCTGTGTGACCTGCTCCTCTCTTCCCGAGAACAGATGAGATGAGCTCTGTTCTAGCAGAGGTCTGGAAACAGTGGCTAAAAGTCAGTTTGTTACTCAAAGTCCTGTTAAACAAAAAGTCTAGATATTCAAATGTCAAAATAAAGTCTGAGGATTTGATACAAGTACATGCAGTATTTACATGAGGATGGTAGCCTCTTCTGCTGAGGAACACTCAAACAGGGATGTACTGCACAATCGTGGCTTAATCCCAGAAACAAAACATTACACAGGTACTTCTAACTAAATAATAGAAAAAGAGCTCTACATGTATGGAGTAAGACACTCCTTTACTCAAAATTCAGAGAAATCTTATTAACCGCTGTGCACAGAGCACAATGAAGGGTGAAGAAACCATGGAAGTCCTGATAGAGGCCCTAAGAGGCTCTACCTTCATCATGTAATAAAACACGGAAGGCAAATTTAATGTCATTAGCTTAGAAGAAGGGTCTAAAAACAGAATGAAGGCCACAGCATCTAGAAAGTCAAATGCAACACTGAATATTGCCTACATTAAATCCAGCTTTCCAATTAAACTGCCCTTAGGAAAGCAATGATTAGTCATTAGTGTCTCAAGTTTTCTGGTTTAAACCAGCAAAGACTAATGATGATTTTATTCCAGAGCTTTGTTATTAATCACCACATTTAGGGTAACAAACAGGTCTTTGCTAAGTAACTGTATTATCACAAGTTTACAACATATGCAATATACACAACATGAATCATTTTTATTTGGTGTAATCCTGCTTTGTCTATTGAAGCCATTGGTTATATGTTGTGTCTAATTTCAGCTACAATCTCTTTAGGGCAAAGATTATGTCCCCGTGGTTTTGTAAAGCCTCATTCACAGTTATGATGGCATACAAATTAAATAAATAAGGAACTGCGGGAATTTATTCTCTCTTTATCAGGAACTCACAAGTGAGGATTTACATATTTTTAAATTGATTTTATTAAGATAATATCTTCCAGACATCTGGTTCACTTCTGTTGTTTGGAAATTGGGAAATGGCTTTTAATTTAACTGCCGCAACTATCTAGGTAAAAATAATAACAGGCCAAATCAAGCCAGTGTGGTGACTGGTTGAATACTAAATTTAGTGTTATTCTACTGTGAAGCTCATTCTTCATCCTGGTTCATGTACAACTGCTTCTGAGACAAGCATAGAACATTAACATGACAGTATTTTAACCACTGCATTAGTTATCTAATCTGAGCAAGGTTAGACAAAACAAATAGTAGGAATAGAGCAGAACTAGATGCTCTAGTGAGCAAAATCCAGCAAGAAACACCCAAACCCAAGGATTAGGTGACTCAGGTTACAATACAACAGAAGAACAAAAAGGGCTCTGCATTCAGGGGGTTTATATTGGTGAAAAGAATGGAGAAACAGTCCAACAAAAAATAGTAACATTTTCTACATTTGGCACTCCGGGCCACTTGTCCCCGACATGCTGGAGCAGGGGCTGGGGGATCACACTGCCAGTGGTAACACAGAAGAGTCTTAAGCCAAAGCAAGTCTATGATAAGGCTCCATATGCCGCATTTTTTTTGTGCACACATCTTCATCCTCTCCAGGAGGAAGAGAGAAAAAATAAAGTGTCACTTTATATGTAGAAATACGTTGATTAAAATATGCATTTGGTCTGTTCTGAGGCTTTGATGAGCAGCTCCAAGGGCCTCAGGTGACTGCTGGGCTTTCATACCTGGGGCTGGCAAATTAGTGAACACACAGAGCAACTTTGGTCTGTACGTATAAAGGATGAAGACTAGGGTGAGTGCCTCTTTTCAGGCACGTAAGTGTCCATCTATAGTAGGTAAAACACAGCAGTACTGGTATAATGAATCAGCTGCATTATCAGAAATGTTAATTGTCCTGGCTAGCCTTCTGCCCTTAGAGTCCTCCAATTTCACACACCTCTAAGGTGAGAGTCTGGTCCCTACAGTCAGAGTGTGCAATTACAGATGGACATTCTCCATCCTTCAAGATATCAAGTCTGAGACATCAAGCTCATAATTTTTCTTGTTTTTCTTCTTGGTTAACAAAACTACAACCTGTAAAGGGAACAGCATGTGAGGTCAACTCTGTGCACTACGTTGGAAAATGCACCCATTTGCACAGAGTTAATAACATGTCCGAAAATGGCCATTCACCCTCAAAAGACATCAGCATCTAATAGCAGCTGCTCATTTTCTGAGTGCAGACGAGTGTTGGAAAAAGGTGCTGAGAGGCTTTGTCCTAGAATTACATGTCACTGTTTTAAACGTGATGTGAGGAAATTATTCTAATTGCCCACATCAGTTTAGGACTGAAATGGTCCTATACTGGTTGCTATCTTGGTAGGAGGGGTGCAAATGTCTTTCTCTGGCCAGGGTGTTGTTTGATAAGAACATGTCCATACCTGAATGTCTAGAAAGCCTCCCTACAAAATAAAGTGAAAGAAAATTGCCCCAATAAAATAACTTTGCAAAATATCAGCTAGTAATGAGAGTTTTTGACCACAAGTCTTACACACAGCAATTCCATTTCTTGCAAGTATGAGCACTCAAAGAGCAAGAACTGCTATTTTTGAGATAAATGCTACAGTTCAAGTGTCACGAACTGTATTAGAGGCATTCACAATTGGCTCTGGGATTTAAAGAGAAAAAAAAAAAGACACTGTTGTAGGAAGGTTGGTGGTGATCACAGTGCTAATGACCATGAGAGAAATACAAGATTTTTTTTTTTAAGCATCATTATCTAGTGGCTTTGACTGCTAATCTAAACGCGGACTATAATGCCTGCTTTAATGGGGTTTGTCTCAGTAAGGCTCCTAAATGAAATAAACTACATTAAACCCAGACAAGCTACAAAGAGAGACAAATGGCAAAACAATACACTGAAAACCTAAAGATTCTTTTAATCTACTGTTAACTGAGTTACCATCCATGGCATTTGCAATTAACTGGGGCTGTGTAATCCATTTGCTGCACATCACAAGAAGGATGCCCCGGGCAGACCGAGGGCCTGGCAAGCTCCCTCACAGACCACTGCCATTCCTCGTGGCTCCAGGGCTGCAGGGACAGACGTTAACTGATCTCAGTAGGCTACAGATTGTCTTCTTAATGTTTAGGGGATAGGGCACTGAATGCCAGGAAGATTAATTCATCGCCATCATCCTCCCTCCTTGTTCCTTTGGCCTTGCTCATCTCTCCTCTGCATGTGCTGGCCCACAGCAGAGCCATGCTGAATATCTTCAGCTAAATACCTTAAAATATCAGTTACATTTGGATCCCTCAAAAGCAGTTAAATGGGCTTTCTGAGGTATTTGTTTTGCTGTATCTCTCACACAGAGATGGGAGGATCCTCAACAGCTGAGGCGGGGAATGCAGACTACAGGGTGGATGAGAGATTGGCCATGAGCCGGCAACGTGCGCTTGCAGCCCAGAAGGCAAATTGTATTTTGGGTTGCATCAAAAACAGCGTGGCCAGCAGATCGAGGGAGGTGATTTTGCCCCTCTGCTCTGTGCTGGTGAGACCCCACCTAGAGCCCTGCATCCAGCTCTGGGGTTCTCAGCACAGGAAAGACATGGACCTGCTGGAGAGGGGCCAGAGGAGGGCCACCGAGGTGATCAGAGGGCTGGAACACCTCTGCTATGAGGACAGGCTGAGAGAGTTGGGGTTGTTCAACCTGGAGAAAAGGAGGCTCCAGGGAGACTTTATTGTAGCCTTTCAGTGCCTAAAAGAAGGCATTAAGAAAGATGGGGACAGACTTTTTAGCAGGACAAGGGGTAATAGCTTCTAACTAAAAGAGGGGAGATTGAGGCTGGACATGAGGAAGAAAATTTTTATAATGAGGGTGGTGAAACACTGGCCCAGGTTGCCCAGAGAGGTGGTAGATGCCCCATCCCTGGAGACATTCAAGGCCAGGCTGGACGGTGCTCTGAGCAACCTGATCTAGTTGAAGATGTTCCTGCCCACTGCAGGGGAGTTGGACTAGATGAGCTCTGAAGGTCCCTTCCAACCCAAACTATTTGATGACTCTATGATTTTAGGCAGATACTGCAGGAAGAGGTGACAATTTACAGACAAAATGACAGCCAAAGTATAGAGGCAGTGATACTCTTATGTTCATTTAGAGGCAATAACGAAGTGTTTCCAATGGTCCAATCTTGGAAAGATGGATTAGCTCTTTGTTCATAGTGTACACAAAATGTAGGTTCGTGCACCTTATCTTGAGGAAATTTTCAATAAAGGTTTTTAAAAACTAAAGCTGTAGCTTAGGGAACATATAATTCATTCTGTAGTTAATGGGTTCTTCCCAGTATTACAGAGAAAAAATTCCTATGGTTTGTATTGCTTTTGTAAACCGGTTGCTCTCCCGCTCTCAAGGGACTGCTAAAGGTCAGTGGTGTTGAATATACATGATTTATACGGTACTCTGGGATGAGAGGTGCTGTGCAAATATAAAATATTATTACAGCATACTCTCCTTAATTGACATATACTGAAATGGAATTGGTTGGGCCACAAGAGCAGAACTAAGAAACCAATTTAACCTGATGACAGCAGATTGTCTGAGGCTACTGACAGACTACGACAGCGCAAATACAAATTCACCTCGCAGACAGATTTACCTAATGCTGGGAGTTACTGCTGTTCATCTGGAAAAGGTGGTATGTGGATATGAATCTGAAGACACTCTTACACAGAAATGACTAAACAGGCACAGTCCACAGATTACTCTGTACCATGACAAAAAAGTGGCTTCTGAAGCAACTATAGCCATGAGAGTCCCATGTAGTCCATCCACCTTCCACAGAAAAACTGTCTCACCCAAGACAGTTCTCAAATATATGCCAGAGATGCTTGGGATGCCCTGGTCTTCATGTGCTTTGCAAAGGCACCCTCAAGGCATTTTTGTACTCAAGATACGCATCCTATTTATCCCTGGCTTTGATAGAGACTTCCAAGTTCTCCTTGCAGAGTTGAACCTTGAGATTTATTCACTTACAGCTATGTCCAAAGTGGCTTCCTAAAAAACAGTCTCTTAGCAAACTGAGTGAGAATGAGCCGGACTGGACTAGTGGTCCCATCCCCTCTCAGGAAGCACAAATTATGCTTTCACTCCACTTTTTAGGATCTATTCGAATTTCTCCTTCTTCTGACAACAGTCCATACTTTAACACTGCAATAAATAATCAGTTTGAAGTAGATTTTAAAATATTTTAACAGCTAGGGCAATGACATTATTACTTCACTTTACCGTAAATGGAAACACTCCATTCCCCCTCCCAAACAAAAACTGAGATTGCAGATCATATTCTGAATTCTTTTCAAAACCTAGGTCAAAAGATCTCACCAGCACAGCCTGTTCCCCTTCACATTATTATTCCTACTCTCACAGTTTCTTTCATCTAATTCCCTTTCTCCCTGAGGTTTACAGTCATTCCAAACATTTTTCAACGACACTTCTCTTCCCTCCTCTTAAATTCCCTCTTTCTCATCAGCCATCTAAAACCCTTCTTCAAATAATGCTGTTTTCTTTTAGAAAAACGATGCTATGAATTCAGCACTACAAAGTAATCTGTTCCTACCTTTTTTCCTGGTGCTAAACCAAGCCATTTTAGATTTTTTTTTAAATTTATTTAAATAAATAAAGCAAGCACAATACAACATTTTAGCAAAAGTATATAAGCTTCCTGCTCCTAAATAGAAAAAATGAAGTTCTTACTTTTCAATGTATTCATGCTTTCCATGAAAATTGATACATCTGTCTGGGAGGTAAAGAAGATGTGGATTATCTGTATTTGTGAGAATAGTTGCATGAATTTATTGCATAAAATGACTGATTTTCTAGCAACAGAAGTTTTATTCAAGGATAATGTCAAAGGTACTCTCATCTATGCAAAACACTTCTCACTCATACAAAGAAAAAGGCTCTTAATTTCCTCCACACAGAAAATGATATTGTAGTTTTCTTTTCAGTGATAACTTAGGTATTTAGTTTCTTCTGTTTTCTTTGGATAATTTTTACTCTTAATAGATTTGCTCATTTGGCTACATCTAAATTGCTGTAGTAATGGCAGATGATGACACTCTTAGGCTACTCTATGCTGACTAATCTGTTCTCCAACTGAAAGCATTTGTCATCTGGGGGATACCCTTCCCATTTGTCTTTCCCCCATGTTTCCAGCTCTCCCTTCCTAACAAGGACAATGACAAAAATCAGTATGGGTTTCTAACCCTGGGAATGACATTTTTA
Source organism: Patagioenas fasciata (assembly GCF_037038585.1). NCBI lineage: Eukaryota > Metazoa > Chordata > Aves > Columbiformes > Columbidae > Patagioenas > Patagioenas fasciata. The sequence goes on along the minus strand of NC_092521.1, from coordinate 31,287,039 downwards.
GCTCTAAAGCCTATGTGTTAATGTAAATTTCCAGCTGTAAGAACAAAGAAATAGCAAATGTGAGGCAGATGTTAATATATTACCCATTGTTAGCAGTACAAGCAAAAATCAATTTTAAAAAGTCTTAGCTATTCCACTAATGAAAGCCTACTTGCTTGGGCATTTACATAAACCTGTATGTACAGAAATAAGATCTAAGTAGTTTCTCCCAGTCCATGGAGTTTAGACAAATCCTCTGTGTCATTTTTAACTCTTCTAATATTAACAATCTACAGGCAACATACAGCCAGTGAAATAATCTCCATATGTTTCTACTGCTTAGTAATCTGATGAATACCCAAAGACTGTTTAGGGTCTCTACTTCTCAGCATCTACTGCACGATAAAGTCAAGTGGTATCTGGAGGACTCCATATCCTATGCTATAGCACTGTTTCTTGGGACCATATTCAGCACCAAAAGTTAAACCTCATGTCTGGTTTCCATCAAGTACCACTTGACCGTAAGTCTTCAAGCACTTATGAAGCCATCGTAGGCAGCACTAATGAGCAGCTGCTCTGAGCTCTCCAGGAGCTCTGCTTTCCTTTGAATCCACCAACTGAAAAACCCACAGCATGTCCGTGAATGAAATAAAGCAGGAGTGTCAAACTCACTTCCACCGGGGGCCACATCAGCCTCGCGGTTGCCTTCCAAGGGCCGAATGCGGCCCTTGGAAGGCAACCGCGAGGCTGATGTGGCCCCCGGTGGAAGTGAGTTTGACACCCCCAAAACAAAGTGATTCTTTGTTTTATCTAGTGTCTTGTTGCTTCTACCGTCTTCTAACCCTTGGAAACTTCTGAATTAACTGTCCTGGCATGGTGACCACAAGTCATAGCCAGAGGCATGGAGGAGAATGGATATTCAGAGCACACTTAGAGTTTAGGTTCTCATCCAGGGTCTCCAGCCTCCCTCTAGTTCTTAACATCTCACATCATCTTATCTGTCATCTCACATCATCCTTCCCATGGACCTCAGATTCCAATGAATCCTGGAAGTCGTTCCCGCTAACATTAATAAAGCAGCAACTTTTGACCATCTTGTGTCAGGCACATCTGTGTTTGTGATTCCTTTCACACTAGGCAATTCATTAAGGGCTCTGTTTTGATTACCAAAATGTGTGAACATAATTTTGTGTCTCATCTATCCAGGGTCACTCTTATGTCAGCTCATTTTTGACTGTGACATTCTTTTCCCATCCTACAGGCAAAACAGTGTTTACGTTTGGTTAGTTAAAATATTTACATTGCACATTCAAATGATGCGTTTTCCCAGTGACAGGGCTCTCTGTGGTATTTCCTCCTGTACCTACTACAGAGCGGAAACAGATGATTAAGATGAATATTCCTGGTGTCTCTAAACAAGTAGATTAAGGAAATGAGCAGCCCAGATATACTATAATAACACTGCTGGACTTTGTAACATCCATGTGAGCTGTGTAATCTGCCTAATGCTGCTTGAAAGCCTGTCTTTTAGGCCCCCAAATCAGAAGAGCTACACAATTTCCAGTCATATTTCAAATACATTCTTCATTTATTGACTGTTTGTTTGTTCACTTGGTGCACCAGGTAAAGTTAAACACGAGAGAGACAGTTCCTGGGAGAAGAGGTAAGAATGATGCTGTTTGCCGACGATCAGTCTGCCTGTGGGTAAAAGCCTCGAGCCATGAGGTGCATGTTTGAAGGGCTGCAGAGACAACGGGGGCTGCAACCCACCAGGAGAACAGAGAAGTGAAGCTGAGAAGGAAAGGTGACACTAAAGCTGGCAGGGGAAGGCCATGAAGTGATGGTGTTTCTGGGAATCAGAAAACACACCAGACTCTGCTATTGTAATTTAACACTTCAGAGATTAATAAAATACTGCAAGTGATGCTGCACAGGGACCTGCTGCACCAAGAGGTACACCAGACACATAGCATGATCCTTTCCCCAAAGGCTCATGGGAGAGAAAGAGCATGTAAAACCTCACAAAACAGGGAAAGTCAACATCATGTAAGACATATTATCATCTACACAGTAAACAGTTCATTTTGCTCACTTATTTGTTACTACTGAACATATGCAAGTCCTTCTGAGAAGAAATCAGATGCAGAGTGAAGCAACTTCTCACATGGGAAGTCCGTGGCAACGTAAAATTAGGAAGAAGAACCTAAAACCCTGGCTCTCATTGGGGGTATTCCTTACCTTACAGCACCGGCCACGCGAGTCTTCATACAGCCTCGTCCAGGGAGGAAGTAAAAGCTTCTGTGCTGAAAAAAAAGATGAAGTGCTTGTTAAGAATTTACTGCAAAAGGCTCTGCCTGTACTTACGTCCATCACAAACTCTGCTGCATCTTTTTGTTTACAGAAACATATACAATAGATGAAAGTTGACTGTGTAAGCAAAAGCTAATCTATTTTAAATTGACCCTGCCCGCTTAGTGTCATATAATCTGGAGGAAATAGGTTATAAAAGTCACTGTATAAATGAGGCATGCAGCATTTAGCAAACAAACTTTAAGCAAGATAATTTAATGTGTGGGAGATGTATTTGCTCCACTTTTTTAAACTAACAGCAAATGAAACTTTGTCAGTTAAAACACAGCAGTAAAATAAAGTATCAGGCTCTACAGCAGTGTAAGTTCGTGTATTCACAATGATAAACGTCCAATTTTGATTTAACATAAAACCACATTTATCCACATATATTTTTATTTCCTGATAAGAGTGCCTATAGTAAAGCATCCACTGAAAAAATGGGTGTGAATTGCAACCCCTTTAATTACAGGGTGTTTCAAAAAGATGGACCCAATTTCAAAGCAGTATATTTCACAATGGCAACAGTACAATTACACAAAAAATTACAAATGGTTTAATGAGTTATCAAGTAATCATTTGAAACTCTGCCCTGCTCTTTCAATTGGTATGAGTTTCATTCATGGGTGGCTCATGGTTGGAGAGATATAGTGATTTCAAACTGGGTCTATCTTTTTGAAACACCCTGTATTCTGGCTCCATTTTTTTGGTTGTGTGGACAAGCTCTGATTTGGGATTTCCACACTTGCTGGTCCTTGACAAGTGCAAGAAAATCACTCTGACATACAGAATCTAATCTAGGGTCTCACTTCTCTCTCTTCTGGAGGTAATGAGTGTAAATATCTCTCATTTGTTCAATTAAAAAAAAAAAAAAAGAACAGGTCTAAATATACTTATTATTACTCTAAAATGTCCCTCTTTACTGTAGCAGGTGACGTCTACAATGTGTTTCCTTGATGAGAAAGGCATCGTTAAGATGCTTATGTCCAAATGGCCAGACCTGTGGTCCAGCATCTTCCCTCCAGCCCTGCTGCCCAGCCAGGGAGCTCTCCCTCTCCCTCTCCCTCTCCCTCTCCCTCTCCCTCTCCCTCTCTCTCTCCCTCTCCCTCTCCCTCTCCCAGCGAGGAGGGGCACAGGGACCATGCAGGGACCGAACAGGCTCCTGACCTGCCTGCCTGGTGCTGATGTGGCCCCATCACTGAGCAGCCTGGGGGTTGTGTACGGATCAGTGGGGCTGGGAGGCTCACAGGAAGGAGATGCCGCAAAACCCAGTTCAGGATGAACCCAGGCACTGCGTTTTGAGTGAGCAGTTGGCAGTCTCGTGGTTTCCCATGGATAAGCCTTATTTCTCTGGCCACCCTTGCCTGCTGTCCCGCCGTGCCAGTCCCCTCGCGGTCACACAGCCTGCAGCTCCCTGCCAGCGAGCAAAGCCCCGCCGGGTTTGGCAGAGGGACGCCCAGTGTGACGGGCAGCGGCTGCCACTGTCACTAGCAGGATGTTTTCCAGAGCTTCTCCTACAAGGCAATGTGTTTATGCTTTGAAACAGTTGCTCCCTAAAGATTAGAGCCGAACAGGAGCACAAAAGCAGCATGTGCTCCTCCGGGGCTGCTACGTGCCATCGAGCGAACGGGAGGTACAAGCTATGTTCTCCCAAATTACACGCCACGAACTGTGCTGCACTGGCAGAATGAAGTCCTTCAGCACACAAATTCCACTGTTCTCTTCTTTACCCTTCTCAGAAAAAACAGCCCCCCCACCCCATAGCTTTCAAATGCCACTTGTGACATTAAGAGCTCCAGATCTGGAGTTGTGTTGGGGGGTCCCCAGCACAGCTGAGTCCATTCACCCCAAAAGCACGTCAACATGGGCACACAAAATGAACAATCACCACAGCTCCAAGGCATGCACTTACAAGATCCTGTTCATTATCATCCTCAAATAGCAGTATGCACCCTCAAAAATATAGTTAACAATTACAGGGGACAGACTGCAATACAAACAACAAAAGACCTGGAGAAGTGCTCAGATAAAGTATATCTTTAAACTAGAAAAATAACAGTAATTTTAAAACTACCAAAAATATCATTGAAGTAGTAAGAATACAGGAGAAATATCTGCACAAAAACATAAATTCTGTTTAGCATAGTCTGCATAATCTTAGTTATTACAAAGTGGCTGAAAAAAAAAAAGCAACAATGATTATTCTTTCTGCTGAGGTGTGTGGAACAAATGTTAATTTTTTTACCACTGTACAGGATGTTTTCTACCCCAGGGAGTACCTGCAGGGGAAAGGAACTGTCTCTGGTAATAGGAAGAAGTATTTACCGTGCCTAATGGCTATATGCTAATGTATTTCTATTAGCAAAATCCATTTAATATTGCATATACACAGTAGCTTTTGGCTTAAAAAGTAAGAAAGCTGGAGAAGAGACTAAATGGTCTTTTTTTCCTCTGATGGGAACAGATACAGATTTTCTGATTATGGGTAACACGAACGAAGCCCACATACAGGGGAACAGACAAACTTCAATAACCCTCAGCTCCAGCACAATGCCACCGTGAAGCTTTATTCTCCTAAGGAGTATGGCAGACTTTACAACCTCATCTCCCAGTACTATCACCCACATTTTAATTAATAACTGAATAGCAGCAATCGCTACCATGCTACTATAAAAATAAAAATATTACCTTCAGTTAACAAGGACTCCTCATCCCGAACCCCACTTGCATTGCGCAGAAGACATCAGGACAAGCTGCCAGCGGGGTGCTGTGAAACTCCCTCCTGTCATTCAGGCAGCTCTTGGAGTTTCGGGACCCCCGTACTCGGCCGCGGGCCCATTCCGTATGCGCGGTGCAGACCCCCACCTTCCCTGGCTGCCAAGCTGGCCACAGCCGGGGAACAAAGCCGCCTCTGTTAGCCCGAGCCAGCGCTGGCACAAAGGCACGCTCACGTACTGCCCCAGACTTTTCTTTTTGCTTCTTCTTGGAGTACGGACTGATGAGAATGGCTGGGAGAAAAATGCGTATGTATTTGTGATTAGGCAAAGCTCTGGGATGTTAGGGAAGATGACGGTGTCAGTACAGGATGGGCACCCCAGCACCCAGAGAGGAGATGAGATCTGCACTGGTGAGACTGCTCCTTGCTTCGCTTCGCACATTTTTGTTTCAGATCAGTGGGTGGTTGCGTGAGCAAGCAGCCGAAACAGGGGAGGAGTTACATGAAATACAATTTATGACTTGAAGCCTTGTCTGCCTTTGAGAGCAGGATGGAGAGGTGAAACCACAGTGATGACACAACAGCATGCCCTACACAGCCCACCTGCCGCCACCTGTCCTCTGAAAGGGGCCAGGAAAGTCCCCTCCCTGCCACAGCGTTATCCCCGGCACACAGTTCCAATGCGGCAGCTGCTCTTGCCCTGCTCCAAAACCACACTCAGAGAACCTCTGAGCATGCTGGCTGTTCACTCCCTCCCCATGGCATTACCAGTTTAATTTCCAAGCAGGCACGGGGCTTCACAATCTTAACGAGCAACTGTAGGATAAGATAATGAATGACACCCTCAGCAGATGTTTACAGCTGTCACTAGGATGGGAGGAAGATGGCAACATCTTAAATCTCAGTTTTCTCCAAAGTTCCCTTTGGAAATCAGAGAGGCAAAGCAGAAAGCCCTTTAAAATCAGATGCCTGTATTTTTATTGTTTTGAAAGGACTATGGTGTGCATGTTGCAAACATTTCACATAACTTCAGGTTTGTTTTCTTTCCTATCAGAAAACGAGGAGTGATCTGGCCCAGCTCCAGAGAAGTTGGTGATGATTCCTGCTGAAACCAACTGGAATTTTACAATTTAACTCAAACATTCCCAAGCCAACTCTGCAATAGATGGCAGTTGTTTCAGATTCCTCCACATTAATTATAATTGAGATCTCAAAACACTGCAAAAACGAACAGAGCAGCAGGCAACAATAAGTATTCTTCTAGAAGCAAGCACCAAGGGACACGCAGCCCTAGGGTGCAGCACAGCCATGAACTCATTCCAGGTCCCTGATGAACCATTGCAGCGTTACAATAATTTCCCGTGCAATTAGTATTAATTGGTGACTTGTTGGCAATCCCCCAGGGGCCCTATCTCACCCATTTAGCAGGTCCTGCCAGGTCAGGCTTGAGGATTATCAGCGAGGCCAGGCAGTCATGGCTGGTGCCCCAGCTCTTGGGGCTTGTTTTTGCTGCTAAATCTTTGGGGAACTGGCAAGGGTTACCTTGAGTAAAAGACAATTACGCCACTTCCACATTAAAGCATATGAGCTTATAACATGAGAAATCAAATTAAGAGGGAGATTTCTAAAGATAATTTATACATATTTTCAGAAAAAAACTTGTTTGAAAGCATTTCACTGAGGCCAAACTCCAACATTGTTTTCAGGAGAACTGAGTAGCAAAGTCAGTGGATATTAACTGCCCAGTAAGACTCTGCATGTCAGACTCAAAATTAAGCTGAAAAAGGAAAGCTGTAAATGAGCAACCACATCTTCTAATTTTATTCTTTAATAATAGTTCTTAAGGAAACTTTTGCCTTTTATCCATTAATAAGATCAAGATATTTGTCTTAAGCATCTTGCCAAATGGATTTAAGCAGGATCAGTATTGCTTTATATCAGCAGAGCCCCATGACTCCGTGGTAATACACAAAATCAAATGTTCTTTGATATAGCATCATAAATATCTAAAACATCTTTTAAGTAGCTTCCAGGGTCAGAATCACAGCCAATGGATCTCAAACATGATCTATTTTTGCCCTGTAGAATTACATAAGTAATCTCAAAAAAACATATACTTCTATCCTTTAAAAAAAGTGCTGAGGCAGTTATTTAGAGTCAAAAAGATGCCCTAAATGAGAACTGCATAGAGATCTGCCGACATGCACCATTCAATAACTCGTAAAGGATGCAACATCTAATGGTAAAATACATTAGGAAATGCTTGTTGCTAGAGGCAAGAAGATTTACTTCAACTAAAACAGGTCAAGTATAATCAAGAGCAATGTCCTACAGGTCAGCTTTATTCCTCCTCCAGTTTCTGCTTCTCCTAAGTTCCTAGTTCACACGAACCAGTGGTCCTTGGCACTACTCTTCTCCTACCATTTCTGTCCTTTACTGTGCAAAATTTGGGAACCACAACATCACATAAATAGATTGCTTAATGCAAAATGTCTAATATGTGGCATGCTTTGGCTTGGAGGTAGTTGAGAACACTAATGACGGTTAATTCTCTTGCAAATCTTAGGTCTGGAGCAGAGGAGAGTGCTACACCCTGCCTGTGCCATCTCACTTCATCTCTAACAATGTGCACCTCTACATTTTACTTGAGGGCTCATGCTGTACTTAGTGTACACAAACTCACATGTGACAATCAAAATTTATAGTATTTGCATTGGTCACCAGATGTGTAAAGATTTCTCATTTACATACATGTGGTTTACAGGGCATAGCTTACTGATTTTTTCCTTAGAGATCCTTCTCTCTCTCTGTCTTTGTGATCGTACTTGATTTTGTTTTTTTAAAGGCCTTATTGTCTTTTATTTTTTCCATGTCTATGGCATGTAAAGATCCAGCCATTATTTTTTAGTGTCACGTGAAAAAAAAAAATGAATTCTTTCAGATAATTCTTACCATTATTTTAAAAGTACATAAAATTACTTCATTTTCATTGGTGTAACCCCACAATAATACCATTAACTTCCAGTATCTTTGGATGTATACCACCCATCCGAGATGTCCCTCACACGTATCTCACACATCTTTAGCTCTCAAAGAGTATAAAAACACAAAGATAATGCTCAAGGAACTTTAGGTCACACAAGAGTTTTTCATTAAATGGAGGGATGGATTATGGAACCACAGAATGAAAGTTTTGGAGAAGATCTTTTCCTTAAAAAGTGGAAGAGGAAGGAGCACAGTGCGTGCTCTGACAGGGATAGTAAGGAGCAGCACGTGTCTCTGGAGTTGCAGAAGGATTATTAGATTTGTTAGTGTGCTGCTACTCTGAAAAATCTGTTTTGCTCACAGGCTGTTACACCACACACACGTTCGCATTCCTACTTTACATCTACAACCAAGACACAGAGGGATGTAACATTTAGTTTTCAGAAAACACAAGACCAAGAGTTTCTTTCTCCAATGAAGAATGCCAAGACTTACTGCCGCTCTTATACCCTGATATCAAATTCAATCTCTACAAATATAACCTAGTATCTTTAAGCAAATTATGAATGTCTCTGTCCATACAGATAAAAATTACACTTGTAAATTACTTCTCTAAATAGGTGTTACATCAAATCTTCCACAAGACAAAGACGTGTTCAGGCTGCATCAGGTGATAATGAAGACTTAATGCTAGAGATCTTAGTTAAATTTGGATTAGCTGTTGATGAAAACTAATTTGATAATACTGTTTATTTTAGACTTAATTATAGTTTTTCCAGTCAAACTTGTCACTCCTTTCCCTCCTGCATTAACCTTTTAAGAGAGTTACTTACAGTGAGAGTTCTGTTTGTAGCACAGCATGGCGTTGCTACACACACCTCATCAGGTGCTTCCAACCTGTCTGCGCCCAGTGCTGGGTTGTACCAGATTCTCTCCATTTATGGGAGATCCAGGGTCTAAATACATAATTACACTTCATCAATTACAGTTAACCTTTTGCTCTGTCTGGGAGCTTGTCAGTCCTGGGAAGTACCTGCATATCTCCTATGCACGCTGAAGACATGCACAGGCTGGACTATCTCCACTGCTGAAGTATTTCCTACAGAGCTATCTATGTTACTGAAGTATTTCACTTGGACATAGACCACTTGAGTCTACACTCTGTTCCCCACTGAAGGGTCATGACTAGATGAAGACATTAGCCACACAAGTTACAGAAGACTTATCGCCGCGAGAATTTTAAGAGCAGTCAAGTCAAAGCCTTACAAAGATTTAAAGTGTAACCAACAGAATCTAAGTTTTTATATTACAAGGACATGGTGAAATGGCCTCAAGTTGCACCAGGGGAGGTTTAGACTGGATATCAGGAAAAAATTCTTCATGGAAAGGGTTGTCAGGCATGGGAACAGGCTGCCCAGGGAAGTGGTGGAGTCACCATCCCTGGAGGTGTTTAAAAGGCATAGAGATGAGGTTCTTAGGGACCCAGTTAAGTGCTAGAGTTAGGTTATGCTTGGACTTGATGATCCTGAGGGTCTCTTCCAACCAAAATGACTCTATGATTAAAGAATGCAAATAATTTTCTTAATTTTTTTTTTTTAAATGGAAGTTGTTTTGCAGCATTACAGCAATAATTAATTATTATACATTCAGGGAAGCATTTTATTAAGACCACCTGATGTTGTCTGCAAGTTTGTTTCTCCTCTTTCCACATGTCTGATTGGCACTGATAATGGAACTGAAACTTCCACCTCATCTGCTTCCAGTATTTATCAACCATGTGAGCAAGGCTCTTCAGGTTTTGTTTGCAGTAACCAGAATTTCCAACTTTTTTTTTCACCCAAATGCTTGATAGATTTGGGCTTGCTTAGTCCAGACAAGACCAAATGTATTCAATCTGCTGCAGTCAGGACTAAATACTTACATATGATTTCCTAATGCTACTCATTGGGACATGAATGGCTACAAATGTACTTCCTTCAACTTCAGCTTGCCTCTTATTCTTCCCTGCAGCTTGCTCATTTTTATTAAAAATGAACAAAGAAATCACATTATTAAGTTTTCATCTTCCACTCATCCTAATCTTCAAATATAACCCATTTACAAGGCCCAACTGTTCTATGGCAAGAGCTTTTTAGATCATTTAACAAGAGCAGTCTTGAAAGACCAGGGACTTTCTTTTCTGTTTAATCCTCTCGTGCATCCTCCCACTTTTCCCATTTTCCAATCCCTAATCAAATTTCAGGTCAAAGCTCTTTCTGACTCACGGCATTCAAATGTTTTCAGATTTGGTTTAAAAACAGTGCAAATCTGTTATCCTGTCTTGTCATAGATAACCAAGAGAAACTCTCCTCAATTATTTGGATATATGGACAAGATCTGATTACCTAAAATAAATTGCTAAACTCTAAATGCAAATGCACAAGGGATTTTTTTTTTTTTTTAATGTCAAATCTGATTAAATTGTGCTCAAAATCATTGACCAGACTGTAGGATACTAGTGGGCAGAGGTTCTGGATATGGAAGTGACACCATGTTAATTGGCAAAATAGCCAGCAGCAGACAGAAACCTATTCACAATTTGAGGATTTCATCTTGAAGTTATAAATGCAAAAGACAAAGAATTGACGTCCTCCTGTCATTGGCAGGCAAGTTGCGATAGAGCAGCTGCGAAGAATGAGACCCCTGTCACTACAGCATCACCAGCCACAACTGCTCTGCCTCCTGCCTCCTATGGCTGATTCGTGCTTCCGAGTCCTGATCCTGTCAGACCTGTCCGAACTATCTCAATTTTACTGCCAGAAGTGGTGGCATCATACTCAGCAAAAGCATAAGAGATAAAACTGCTCGTATTCAGCATTATATGAAAGGTAATTATTAAGATGTAATTTTCTCTGTCCAAGTAAGTATTTTCACAAACTAATACAAGTCCTCTTATCAGAGCTACTGCTCTGTAGAAACTGCTGGAAGCACACTTAAGTACTGAATCAGTGCTAAAGGTATCTGTAGCATTTATCTATCCAGAAAACAAGAGATAAAGAAAAAAAAAAAAAGAAAAAAACCCCACACTCTCACACTCTTAGAAACCTATTTTTTAACCACAGTGAATTGAAATAGTGTTTAACACTGCAAGATTCATTTCAGGAAAAACAGGATGGGATGCAAACTGTCAGCTAACAGCTCTTGGTCCCTTTGATTATCATCACTATAACCTTCATAATGAAAATTAGATTAAACAGCAAGAAAAACAAGATTAACAACCTTAATCTTCTTCAACATATGAAACTGATTAATAATGTCAAACATTTTTTAATGCCACCAAGACTGTTTTGTGCTGTTCTAAGCAACCACAGAGCACAGCAGAACAGAGTGCTGGGTGCCCATGCACCTGCTTCGTGTGACACTAGTCTGAAATCTAGCAATATTGCCCAAAGTTTGACCTATGTTGCAAGTATAAGAAAAACAAAAAAACAAAAAAACAAAACAACACCAACAAAACAGTCCAAAGAAGCCGCTAGCACCTCAAATTCATAAAGCTCATGGAGCAGATGAACAACAGATCAGTAAGAGAAGGTGTTTCCAGGTTCTTTCTGCTACTGTTGTCTTGGGATTTTATGCTTTTTGCCTGGACTGCACACTACCTATAAGAGATCAGACTTGGGTTTATATCTAATATATTATTCTTAAATACAGTGGTCTCCCGTGGACGTGTTCACCATGGATGGACTGGCATATATCTGGAAGCCTCACCCAAACTTGGTTCGTGAGTCTGGACTGAAAGAATTTAGAGAGTAATTAAGAAGGAAACTTAAAAGAGCAAATCTCACAAGTGTCTGATAAAGGCAGACTTATGCAAGGGTGCTGAGAAAGCGGTTCCTGCCCTGATTTTCAAGTATGCTTTCAACTCCATGGCACATCTGAAGCAAACACTTCTCAGGGTGAAGTGGCCCAGTAAGCCAAAGGTGCCTGACCACCACAGGTGCTCTCTGAAAGTTTTCTTTTTTTGTTAATTTGAGCAGCTAGATATACACTTGAACTATTCACATGAGTTTCGGTCCAGAAATGCTCATCCCCACTGCAAAAAGCCACTGAAGCAGAATACTCAACCCCTCTTCCACTTGCTTCCAGCAGCAGTAATTCATGGGGAAGTGCAAAAATTAACATAAACCAGAACTGCCAATTCCTCCCTTCTTGTATCTGTTCATAAAGGTTTTGCCCTGATCACATAGCATAGCTGTGACAAAAGGTAGGTTGGTATTGGTTTTTGTTTCAATATTTAATAACAACATAATAAAAACAATTTTGAGCATCAAGAATCAATCACTGCCAGCAAGCGGAGGCTCAGACTTCAGCATCCCTCCACTCCATCAGCCCCTGACATAAGAAAGCCAGTATCTGCAATGGAGACTTCACCCTGTAATTATTAAGTAAGCCTCAGTAGAACCATGGCTCAATAAAGCGGGTGATGCCAAATCGAAGCTGCGGAGACAGACCAGCACTGACAAGCCTCGGTCTACCATGATGCCTTCAGTGGATGAGTTTTGCAGGTACCAGCTGCCTGTGTGCCATCACCCACTGTCTTTCTCCCGATGTGCTGGAGGTAGCAGATGGAGTGGACTGACGGACAGAGAGTGCTTCGGGGAGAGTGCATCACCACCAGAACATTTGTATGTCTCTATCTTTGGGAAATAACCTTTTAAGTCACTCTGCCAGTTGGAACTGAACACGATGCTTAAGGAATTCTGCAATAACTTGTGGATGACAAGATTTTTAAAAATCTTTCAGTGTGACTTCTGTCATTTTACATAAGCTGCTGAGACATGTAGCAGGTTAGCAGAACCCTGTTCACCACCTCCAGACTCTGTGCTGGACAAAATACACTGGACAAGATAATACATAGTATTGCCTATACCAACTTATTGAACTGGGAGGAATGCTAGCATAAAACCCTAAAACATAGATCAGAAGGGGGATTTGCTTAAACGAGCAAGCTTTGCCAGAAGATGTATAATAATTGCATGCCACAGAGGATCCCATTAGGCTTCCTTAGGAAAAAGCCCCACACTTAACCAAACCCTGAAATTCTTGTTCAATATTTGCATTAAATCCATGAGAATTGTATGGGCTCCAGCATGTGTTTTCTCCCACACCAAAGCAGCCAGATGGGCAGACAGGGATGTGAGAAAAACATTTTCCATTAAGCCTGAGAGGAGATGAACAAGTAAAGAAGCCTCCACGTACATCACACCCCTTGTATTCAGAGCCTGGCTTTCACAGAACTGCCTTCCCTTCAGCACGGATACAGCAGCGGCTGGGCAGCCAGTGGGGCTGAGCTTCTGCGAGCACCTCTGCCACAGCCGGGAAGTGTCCCTGGGGTACCCCATGCCATGCTGGAGTAGGGAGCAAGCCCCCATCCAGCATGGCCCCAGGAAGAGAGGTCATCCTGTTTCTAAGCTGTCAGTTACCACAACACTGAAGGTGGCTTTGTGTAAATAGTTTTCCTTCTACTAAACTTCATCTTCCCTAGCTCGTTTCCTTCCTAACAGTTGTTATGGATTTCACTACAGTTCTTCTCCTTTTTAATGCAGACTTGCGCCTCTGCGAGGAAAGCACCAGGGCAGCTGCAGCCAGATGTGAACCTGCCCACTGCTGCCCCTGAGACATCAGTGACAGTCCTGTGATGACATGCAGCATCCTAACTTCAGACGAGATCACTTGCTGCTGCCGTGGGAGCCCGGGCAGTAAAGTGCTGCTCAATTTGCAGCCAGGGAGATGAGTGTGCCTTACACAGTGTGAGTAGGAGAAACATTTCAGCCGTAGCCAGTGGGGCAGAGGAAATAACCACACAACATGTTTAGGAAAGCCTCAACTCCTCTGAAGTGTTCCAGGAATAATGGTGATTGGACCCTCCCTTTGCTTTTACTGTCTGATGAAGGGAAAGATAAAATATTAGCTCTCTTCTCCCATTACTTTTAAAATCAGATTTTCAGGGTGGCTGTTCACAACCTCTCTGTATTACACCCCAGAAATCACAGTGAGTCAAAGCCTAAACCTTTGCTCAGACAAATCTCCAAGGAACAACAGCTTCAAAAGCATTCCCCTGGAAAACAATTCCTGTTCCCTGCCACTGGAAGCATCACAGCAAATAATCCCAAATGGCAAGAAAACTAGTGTGGGTCTCTTGGTTTTTTTTACTTAACTGATTTTACAGAGCACAGAGAAAATAAACTCAAATAAGGGCAGGCTATCTCACATGGTTAGCCTCCTCAAAAACTAAATCGCAGAAATTAAGAATATGTCATACACAGATCTTCTCCAAGAGATCCATACGACCAGGCTGGTAGATATACTTCAAAACATTACAGGTCTTGTACATGCTCTTAGAAATCTCCTTGCCTCTCTTTATTAAACTGGTTTTCTGGGTGTTGTTTTGGGTTGCTGGGTTGAGTTTGGTTTGGTTTTGTTCGTAGTTCAGAATTTCCATTAATTCAAAATCCTGATCTAAAACAAAACAAAACAAAACAACCCCCACACTAAAAACCCAAACCACAAAAATACCTCAAACTTATTTTGCTTGTGTTTCATGGGCTTATGACCAAGAGCTCCACGCAAAAAACGTGAATACCTTAGGCAGCCATTTAGTTGTTTGCTTATTTAAATAGGAGGCCATTCTTTGCTTTAATTTCATGTTGTCGGTAAGCACAGGAGGTGTCAGAAGCTTATATTGTTTCTTGCTGATACAATAATTGCCAATAGTGCCTTTTTTTAAATGTAAAACACAGTGGGTTTTTTTTGTCGTTATTGTTTTTTTTTTAAATAACAATATTTAACATGGGGGAGGACATAAATAGATAAGCAGCTGAAGTCATGCCTCTAGACAAAGTATGTATTTTCCACCCAATACAACTGCACAGACAAAACCACTGCTAACAGAAAGATCAGACCTGGTTAAGGTCCACTGTTACCTGTGAGCTACCGCCTCTGACTTCTGCTCCATGTTTCTGCTCCAGCCACCCCTTTGCTGTAGATGCGTCCCCGTCCTTCCCATCCTGCAGCAGCCCCGAGCAGCACAGCTCCCAGCACGGGATGTTGCTACTTGATTCATCACTGGATCGACACAACATAAATCCCCCAGGCATGCCTAAGCATCAGTACATTAATGCTTCAGCTATGCTGCAAGAGCATCTCTCAAAATGACTGGAAAATCATTTCAGATGATCATGGCTTTGTTCTCACTGCACTCTGGCCAGGACACAGTTAAAACAGATGGCAAAAACCACAGCAAACAATCTGAAAGATTGTATTTCCATCACATTTGCCAATTTAAATCCTATTTTTGCCTATATAAATCTTAGTGCAATGCTATCCTGTTGAAATCCTTAGAAAGGCTTTGGCTTCGTACAGGTGGACAAGCCCAGAAGCTGATCCAGCAGGCAGGAGCACCACTGCTTCACCTGCCACGGGCTTGCGGTGCCATGTCAGTCCTTTATTTATTTCTACACTCTTTCCAGACATCCACCTGCTCAGGACAAAGCTTTTGAAGGAATTGTTTTAACTACATTCTGTCACATGCAAGCATGCAGCCAAAAAAAAATTAAACCATGCTATTGACATTTTTTTTTCAATACAGATGGAGTTATAGGAACCATTTATCCTTCACAATTCACACGCTCAAGACCTTTTGTGACATCTCATTCTTATTTTGGTGCTAGCCCTACAAGAGTTACATATACAGTTGTTTTGACTGAGCATCACCTTGCTATCCTCAATTCTGCCTTAAAGTAAAAAAGGCAAAAGCCTTACCCCTCCAAATAATTTTATGTTCTTACTAATAGTGTCCAAAGGGTGGATGAATGCATGAGCACCTAACAGAGCCACACATGTGTAATGTGAAGGATTGCTATTGCTGCAGAGACCTTATCTTTTGTTTTCCTGACTCTGTGGTAAATTGGACACTCTCAAATGGCAAAAAATAGTGAAGAAGTTTGCTTTGCAAGCAATTCCTTTTAAAAAAGCCTTGCAAGGAACTATTTGGTAGTGTTAAAGTTTTTGTCTCTTACACATGCAATTCTCTACTGAAAGTGAACAACATGAAGTACCGGAAAATGAAGCAGCTTAAGATTATACACAGTCAGTTGAGCTTTCTCTAAAGAAACATTACACGGATCCTTTACAGCTTGCAGAGCTGAGTTTCTAGAAGCTGAAAGAAGAAACATAGAATAATTTAAGGCTTGGGTCAAAGGACAGCAGCAGACAGGATTTCACACAATGGGTCTGCATCGCAACTACACTAATACTCTCATCACGGGAGCGATAAATGGTAATGAATGAGATTAGTTCCTGGTGGCTTTTTGAGCTAGCAGCCATACCATCAGGGCAGCAACACCAGCCAGGGCGCTTTGCTCCCCATGGCCAGGTTGGTCCCTGCTCTGAATTGGGACCTCAACTCTGCGGCATCACAAGTGGGACACCTCACAAACACTATAGATGAGGAGGCTTTGGAGAGCTGAATGTGGAAAATACACAAGGATGCAGCACTTGTTGCTTTAGGATACTCAATTTTGGCCATTGGACCAGCCCATCATTTCTCCATCGTCAGTGTGGGAACATTTCCTGCAGGTTCACACTCCCCGTAGCACTGCAGGAGGGTCTGGCAGATGGAAAGGAGAAAGATGGATTTCCAAGCCTCTGGAAAGATAGAAGCACCTCAGGATAAGCAGGTTAGATGGGTATCTGTGCTAAAACAACAAGCAGTGAGATCAAGGCACTTGATGGCTAGGCTGGATGGCCACCTGAGATTCGCCAGGCTGGAGCTTTCTTTCAGACAGAGTTTTGGAAAAAATGCTCTGAAACAAGCTTTAGTATCTTTCCATTGAAATAAAAGTTCAGAAACCCCAAGGTAACCTTGCATGAGTTCCCTTTCTCCAGTGAAATCCCGGTTCTGTCTGGTAAATACTCAGGAGCTCCACAAGGTCAAAGCTTTCACATTCTCTTGTGGAATGTGTGTTGAGAATCTTAGAACATTCCTAGTTCAAATAATCTCATTCACGGCTTTAACTTTTGAAAAGAGTAAAAATAAAAGCAAAGAAATTACACTAGTGATGCTTGCGATCACTGCCAAAAAGTGGACTCTTCCATATGAGCTGAAAAATCTAAAACATAAAAGAAGAGTTTAAGAATGTAGGAAGAACAAGGTGAAATCAGAACAAAGATGTGTCTTAAAACTGACCTATGAGAAGAGCAGTAAATAGAACTAGCAAAAATACCAGTGCACTTCAAAAAAACACAAACAATAAAAATTATTTAAGTCATCACGTTTAAATTAAAACTACTTAGACTTGGCTACAGGTATGAAAATAAGTATACCTCTAAGGAAGATAATAAAGCAACGTGTACCTGACAAGGAATGTAATTATGATAAGATAAAGCCATATAAAATTGTGTACAGGTTGAAAAAGACATTTTGACTGGTTTTTTTTTTTTTTATAAATAGGACAGCTTCCCATCTGCTTGTGGACAGCAGATGAAACCTCCATGCTCACTCTAGTCTCCCATAACACAACCACACTAAACTTCAGCTCTCCATACATCACCACAAATGTCTCCAACTGTGGAGCTCTGCACGGAGAGCTGCTGGACCCCAGTGGAACTCACAAGTCCAATGGACGAAGTGCTCCTCAGAAGCACCAGCACCCAAAGGAAAACATCCCTTCATTTTGCCGCTAAGCTTATGAAACAGCTTAATGCAACCATTCACACTGATCCACAGAACTTAATGTTTCTCTCGGATGCAACACCCAGTGCAGTGCACAGTGGGCAGGTGGTGGTGTTGACCCAGTGCCCAGGCACCATTTCGGGAGCCAGGCCTGGGCCTGGCCACAAGGGAGGGCTGGCCAGGGGAGAACAG
The DNA here is from genome assembly GCF_037038585.1 of Patagioenas fasciata. NCBI lineage: Eukaryota > Metazoa > Chordata > Aves > Columbiformes > Columbidae > Patagioenas > Patagioenas fasciata. The sequence continues at coordinate 31,269,106 of NC_092521.1, read as the reverse complement.
CCAGGAAACACAGTGAAAATGAGACAACGGTTCCCTCTTCCATCTCTCCCCGCACAAGGATGTCGACCTTCAGCTTTTGAGCAAAATTATTGCTTTTCAATTTTTGCTCCTTTCCTCCCTGAGCACCGATACTGTGAGCCCTTCCAGGCTGAAGCAGACCACTGCCACATCAATATTCGTAGAGGAGATCCTGAAGAAAGTTCATTTATTTTTCAACATTATTACAGTTAATTGGAAACATCTGCTACAAATATCTGTATGCCAGAAGCATCCCAATCTACTAGGCAGTCTCTGCAGGAATACCCACTCCATCCTCTCTGGATAGGTTTTGCCAACGGCATCTTTATTGTCAAAGACAAGACACCATAAGACTAATCGGCCGAATGCAGAGTTTAAATTGTCTCTGCTCATTTTCACACAAAGTAGTAACATATGTTGTGCTGTCACAGCTGTGAAAGATAATTTCGTCTCCTTATTTGGCTTTTAACTGGTTTCTTGGAGGGAACCAGGTCAAAGAGTTTTGGGAACATTGCTCCCTTCTGATACTCGGTAGCATCCTAACATGCAATTAACATTTTACATTTCTATTGAGATTAATGTCAATATATTATATTAAGTACATTATTTAATGTAATGTGAATGTTAAATATTTGTGTAAGCATTTATGTGAATAATTATTTGAACGTCCAGTGGAAAAAAAGTTCCTGTGGGAAAACAGCTAACCCTACGTACAAATTCTTTGGCAAACCTAATAAAGATATTCAGTGAGACCCTCTGGAAATCCAGGCTGGAACTTACAAATACAGAACTTCTAAACAAGTTGTCAAAAATAATGAAAAATTTAACTGCAGACTGGACACTCTAAATATTATTAGCCCTCTGTCTGACTCCGCTGTAATTTTCCTTTTAATAGTCTGGAATATGAACCATGATCATTTCTAGTAGAAAAATTCTGTCAAAATTGTGAATAATGAAAGAAAAATAACAATGTCAATTTTTTTTTTTAATTAGGGGGGGGAAGATGAACAAAGACATTCATATTACGGAATAAAGTGTGGTTATATCTCTAACGAAGACAGATGAAACTCCACAATGTCTATACTACAGAGCTTGCCCACAACAACTGGAGACCTCTTGCTGGCTGTACAAGGCAGCATGATGGAAAAACTTCAAACAGATGCTCTTCCCTGAGATGCCAGACTAGGAAATTTTATTCAGGGAGAACAACAAAAAACAAAAACAAAAAAGGTAGCTGAGATTTTGAGCCAGATTTTTTTTTTTTTAATAAATTACTATGGATAAAATTTTCACACAGATGGTCACTATGAATTCTTATCTCCAACCACATTAGAAACAGATTTCCATTTTACATGAAGAGGACAAATCAATCTTCTGTAATATAATCTTTTTAGATCCTCTCCCACCCCAAGGGTAAGAAGAACCACAAATTTATATTTTAACAGTGTGGGAATGGACATTTCTTTGTTGACACCACTAGGAAGCTTCATGGTGAAGGAACTTGCACTCACTGACAGACAGAAAAAACGTACTGTGAAAAGCACAAGACCACATAATGTCTGGACACATATTTTCCTTTGGCAGAATCGTGATGCTGCTAGTAATAGAAGAAAGATAATAAGGCCTCTGACTGAAAGAGCAAGTATTCCCTTATTCCCTGTAACAGAATAGTTCCCACGCTGCATTATAACTGCAGCAACAATTAGGATGTGAACTTCTCTGCCAGTTTTCTTCATTTTATGTAATGAGTTTATGAGGACCATCATCACTTCATCTCTCATGCTTGCACAAGCTAGTTTGTACTTCTTTCTGCCTTCCTCAAGAAGCAGCAATGATAAGCAGTGATTATCACCAGTACTAAATTCAAGAGATATTAAGTGAATAAACCCATGAACCTCAGTGTTCAAGTTGAAGATCAATATCGCTTAAGTAGTATTCTTGAATCCTCACCACACTGCCGTATAAAATTAATACAACTGCTTCACAATTTTAAGGCATAATCAATCAGAAAATTGTACACTGAAGTGTGTATTTCCTAAGCATGTTCACAGGTCCTTAAACCATGAAAAATAAAATTATGCCGTTTTGCTTATTTGAACTGTGAAGCAGCTTTCTCTCAGAGAAGTAGTGGGTTTGGTGGACAGTGCCACAGCTTCCTCTGTCCCCTTGGGGAAAGCCCTGATCAAACTTTTCGGGATTCACTGCAGAAATGCAGAAGTTGTACTCATATGAAGGTGGGAGATGTGCCACTTCTCTTGGTATTAAACAGAACTAGACGGAGGAAAGAAAATCGCACATTCTTGCTTGTAGCATCGAGTCACTCTTGATTCTCACGTCTGCTGGCTTGCCATGCTGCGCGTCTGACACAAAAGACATCATCTTACTCTCAAAGCAGAATAAATCAGCAAGTAAAATTCTTGGAATGACAGCAGTGAAATGTGTCCAAGACTTTCCTAAAAATGCATATTAAACCTACTTCAGCCATGGAAACTTGATTAATGTGTTTAACATATTTGGAGGAAGTAGTCATTTATGTTAAGGGTAAACAATGTAAACATGGAAACTGGGTGAGAATAATTTGAAGAAAAAAAATGAAGCAGATGCTTCAGGATACAACCTCACTACCAATAACCATTGTTATGACTAAGGCAAAAAGCAAGCTTCGTGCACTCAAAGCCGAATAAACTGTCATCTCTGCTCCTTCCTTTTGTGGCAGTTAAGGAAACACGAGCATTAGCATATGAATCCACGAAACAAATGGCTGTTTTTCCTGTGAAATCTTCAATTCTGCTTTTTCAAGACTAGAGAGAACAGAAACGGTGACACAAACTTTCTCCTAAAATCCGCAGAGCCCTATTAACCTCGGGGGACTGCAGGCAACGAGGAAACAGGAGCAGAGAGAAGAGGTGGCACCTGCTCCAACATGAGCATCAAAAGCCTGGTCCTGGTGCAGACCTGCCCGTACAGTTGGGGCTGACCCCAATGCCCAGCAAACCACCCACTACACCCTCCTCTCATGCCTCAGCTGCCTCTTTCACACATCCAAGGTCCTCTCCCAATGGCAGTAGCTACGCAGCAGAGAAGCCATGCTTTGCTCAGAGCACGGATGACAGAAACACAGTATCTCAGGGCACTTACCTGCCTGCTGCTGGAAGGCAGCACAGCAGAGCTGGTACTTACTCCTAGTGTGCCTGGCATGGAAAGTCAGCGTGACCAAAGAGTCAGTTTAAGAGCTCCAGCCTGTCTTTGGGAAGGCAATCAGGTAAACACAGGATGTAGCATTTCCCGCACCAACTCAGGACTTGTCTCCCTCTCATCTCCTGTGTCTTGGCTACCTAAACCTCACTGCAAGCCCAAACCTTCCTGTAACTGCCTGGAATCTTCACATCTAATGCCTGTCTACATGATTTCAACCCACCTCCACAGAGAAACTTCCACAGGTAGTAGTCTCTGTCCTTGGAGATATTCTAAAGTTGCCTGGACATGGTCCTGGGCAACCAGCTCTAGGTGGCTCTGCCTGAGTAACAGATCGGACCAGATGAGCTTCAGAGATCCTTTCCCACCTCAGCCCTCCTGTGATTCTGAGAAACAGCTCAAGTTTCCTTCACAGCACAAGTAGGGAAACCTATGTGCTGTAGGAAGGGAGATTTTCTATTTCTCTGCAGGCAGGTCAATACTTCAGTTGTACTCATGAGCAGTGATCACTGATTATTAAAAAAGGAGCTGAAACTAAGCACATTCCCACAATAGTGAAGGACCTGGGATAAGTGGATGCAGCTGATGACTGTCCCTTGAGGACACAGTTTTTGCTGTCTCTTAAGTGTTCCCTTTTTCTGCTGCGTTGCAGCTGCGTGCACAAGAACACACCTCCTGTTACGCTGCCTGCAGCACACAGACACATATACACACCACCAGGGAATGCTTCAAACACACGGAAGCAGGTAGCAATTTAATTAAAACAATCACACAGCGAGGCACGTGCACATCCCATTCCTCAAGAGAAACACCTTAAATAAATATATGAGCGCATGACTGCAAGAAAACCACTGAGTCCCTTCCACCAACTGAAGAAACTCCATCCCAAATCTGCTTCTTATTTTTACCTCTGCTGCACCAGGAATAATCTGTTCATGAACATCAGAGGTAACTGAGATAACTGGGGACTGTCTTCTATTGCCTGGCCTCACTCCACCCATAGCCTGTTTACTCTCCCAATGGCCCACTCTGTCATTTAACCTAAAATTTAGCTCTTTTCACTCCCTGCTGTTTACTCTCCTCCTGTATATTTATCCTCCTGAAGAAAGGAGTATCTCAGCCTCTGGTTTATTCTCTGACCAAGCCAAGGTTTTTACAGGGCCTTCTGGTACAACACAATTTATCATCCCCCCGACTGTTCTGTCAGCCTGCTCCAGGTTAAACTCATCTTCGTGTAATGCGAATGGTACACACCGTGCTTCTTCAACAATTCAAAATACGTTGTTAATATTTTCCCTGTTAGAAATACCTCACCCACTATCCTCTTGGCATGCATTTCTCTTATTTACAGCAGCATCATACTGGTAGCTTAATGCTAGATTGGATAGTCCTGTTGCTTTACAACAGGCCATAGATCTAGGATCCTGGTCCTAGATGACCTAACACAGCTGTAAGTATTTTTTCCTGTTTTTTAGCTGATGAGTTGCCAGCTCACAGACTAAATTAAGATGATTATTCCCTTAAAACATGACCTTGCACTTTGCACAATTGCATTTCATGCCATATCTATTACTCCAACTTGGAAGAAAACCTAATCCTTCTTGTATGATGTTATGATCCTCTCCTGAAATGTCAGTGACTCTAACCTTCGAGTCATCTGTAAATTCATATATGTACTACTGCTTATTTGTGACAATGATAAGAAGATATTAAACATTTCATCTCCTTTGAGGACCTTAATTCACAGCTTCCCTTTTGCTCAACACTCCTTTTTCAAGACTAATGTTGCAACCTCCTCTTTATTCAATTCTCTACCTATTTAACATTTCTTCCACAAATCTCCTTCTTTTCTTACCATACAGATAAGTCTTCATGTGGGTACCATATTCAAATTCTTTATCAAAATTGCGATAGTTTACATCTATTGCCTTTCTTCAGCAGCAGAAATTAAGAAGGTGAAAGAGTGACCTTTGGCACAAATATTTATTAATATTTTTTTATTTTTATCCCATTTTCAGTTTGGTTCCCTGACTTCATTATCTTGTTCAAAATTTGCTCTAAAATATTACATACTCTAGAGATTGGCCTAACATGCTGTTATTTGCCCAAATCTACTTTCCCTGACTCTATGTCATAATTTGAAGTATAAATTTTGTATTTATCATTCTTATGCCCCATTGTTCAATATATTCATTAGAAACTCTGCAATCTCATATAACAATAAATGTCTTTCCAGAGAGCAGCAGAAATTGTTTTAGAAGTAAAATTTGATGCCCTCTCACTGCTAGTCTCTGGAAAAGAAGTGCTGGATATTATGTTTCTCTAACTTGTCCCTGAAACTGTATCGGTGTTCTTAATGTCACACTGTACTGTTATTGTGTTGCATGTGGTGTGTTGTTTTTTTTAATAGCTAATAGAGGGAACATGTGGTTCCTCTTTCAAGAGGCCTCCCGAATCAAACTCAAAATCAAATACCTCCCCATAACTTAATTTAAAAGGTTAAAGAGGTCAAGATTCTCTTCATCACCAAAGTACTTGTCCAATTCTCAATAAGAAATTTAATTTCTCTCATCTGGAACAAATGTGTATAATGCAAATGGAAATCAGAAACTCTACTGCACTTTGGAATTAAACCCAGTTTTTGCAGCTGCAGAGTTTAGAAATGAAACAAAGCCTTGTCTCATTGACATATTCCTGTATTAATATTAACTTCAACAAATGAGCTGAAGTGGTTTTGGCCACCAACTGTGGAACTCTGCTGTATATTCCATTGTACACTAGCCCGCAACCTAATTAGCAGCACTGCAAATATTCTAGATAACTACTGATATTATGCACAAACAGTTAATTAGAAGTGTGTGTGTGTATGCAGATACATTTGAAAAGAGAGAACAAACATACGGCTCCAACTGATATCTTTATTAACTCATTCTCAGTGGCAGTATCATATACCGGGTTAGTGTGAGGTTGATGTATACCCCACACTGTGACCTTTCTAGACTGAATTTAATTGCATCCCCACCAAGGATACAGAAAAATGATAAAAGGTGCATGCTGACTGATTTTCTTCCTTGCAGACCACAAGAGCTCATTTCAACAAAACCTTGCCATAAAATTTACAGCACAACTGAAAGTTAGTTTCAAATTATATACACTCTAACCTGATTTTTGAAACAGTTATATCAAAGACTATCTATCATAAGCTGCAAAATCCCAATCTACTTCTGTAAGCCCTATACACTGCATATAGCATTATCCTTCAATTGGTAGTATCCTTAAAATGTGTGTAGAACACTGTCAGAGCCTTGCTGTCAAGCATTTAAGAGCACTTCTAGGCATTCTGCCTGTGTTATCTTTGGGGACTTCAATAACTACAAGTCAAAGAAAAAAGAAAGACAGGTCATCATGAATCTAAATGCACTGTAATCTCACGATAGATGTTTCTACTACACATGCACAACACATTTAGGTTCTAAAAGAATTTTACTGTCCTCACTTTAGTAAAGCTAGGATGAGTACCTTTGTGAACCTACCAGCGTACAGCAAACTACCTGAATTGGGAAATTTTGTCAGAATATTTTACACTGTGATTGATGTATAAAATATGATATGCCTCATTATAAGGGTTTTATTCTAAGTTTTAGTTTCTATTCTATGATACCAAGTTAGAGTTTTTATTAATTTTTCATTATTCCTTTAAATAAATTTTTGGTGATATTTTCAGATATTCAATAGTAAGACTATATTCTGCACTAAAAATGCCCATGGGGAACTTTGCAATATGGGTTTGTTTAAAACAGTTTCTCCTTGCAGTGGATGAAAGTAACAGCCAACCACACTGGGGTTTCAGTGTTTTTAAAGGAGGTGATGGCAGACACATTTTGTTATTAATGTGTAAGGGTTTAGCTATCGCACTCATCATCGTGGTCAGAATGACCTGTCTACATTAAAATACTGAAGAGCACTGTGCATTTAGAGGAACAGAAACTTGGATAAGCCCCAAATTATGGCAGACCTAACATCTCATTTGCCAGCAAATCATTTGTATCAGAAATGACTTTAAATGACAATACTAAAATTAAATTTGTCCCATGTTTAACATGCCCATTAAAAAGAAATCCTTCAATGCTATTCACCGAGGCACAGATGCGGGTAGCCAAAATGACCATGTGGCTGGCCACAGCCCACCCTCAGCAATATCCCTGACTTAGGCAATTTGTAAATGCTGTGGAGTCGAGGATGAACTTACCCACTCAAAAATCCACCTTTATAGCTACTCTGTTTCCATGAGTCTCTGATGCACGAAGGTTCTGGGAGGACCACCAGGAGCCTCAGAAACCAAAACTTTGGGTAGATTAGTAGAGTCTGACCTGCATGAGTTTTTGTTGCTTTACCAAGACTCGATTTTAATTTCACAGCAAGGCTGTAGGCAAAGCAGTGCTGGAGTCTCCTGAAGCCTCCAATCAACCGCAGCTTCCATCAGATGACCCTCCAGAAACAGAGCCCCGTGGCAGCAGCAGGCTTGGGGGTACATGGGGCTAGGGGAGTTTCAACAGAGCTCTGAGCAAGAAGTCAGTCCTATAATAAAGCCATCTCCTAAGAGCCCACTGTGAACCAAAATTCATAATTTCTCATTTAATTCATCAGAATGGAAGCTCAGTGTGAAGAACTCTATTAAGGCAAAGACGGAATTAGCCTCATCACACACGTGGCAGCATATGCCTCTTTCAACGTGCACTGCAAAACAGATACCAAATAGAAAACGGATGATTTTTAACTTCCTATTCTGTCTGCTGGTAAAGAAACATTCTCAAAACCCTGCATATCTTCATGTAAATTATCCTATTGCAAAGATAAATATCAAAGTTATGTGAGATGCTAGGTAAGTAGGACAAAAAGGCTTAAAAGAACAAGGAAGGAATAAAAACACCTACAAAATCTTCAAAGACAAAAGATAAACAACAGTTTATTTGTGTTCCCAGGAAAGCCTAAAGCCAAACATTACCATTTTCTTTTGGAGGCAACTTTCTGCATATTGAGAACCAGCTTAAATAAACGTCTGGCTTTTCTTTTTAGAATATTTGGGCAGTCTGCAATTTTTTTTCTCCTTTGAGAAAATAAACATGCACACCAACACAGGAAGAACTCCACACAGGAGTAGCGCAGAAGAAATTCAAATGCCTTGTTATAATTATGAATGAGATCTTGGACTGGCAGAAATGCAAATGAGATGCTGTCAGGTGGGAGTGTTTGCCAGGCATCCTTCAGGAGCAACAATCACAGAAATCCACCCTTGTCATCTTTTTGGTGATATCCTTTCCCTACCCTTCATGAATTTTATATGGCTTTTCATTTTTATTCCTATACTTCTCTCTTAATCTTGCCGTAGTCCACCCCCTGCTAGATCCCAGGGCTCTTGTTCTCTATTCCTAAAACCTCAGTTGAGGATTTGCTGTTACCTAACACGAGAGGTTCAGGGGCTCCACTCAGCTTTAGGATGCAGTCATTTTTCTCTAGTTAGTAAAGCCTGGAGGAAAAATACTTTTCCTTCCTTGCTAGATAGTAAACAATCCTCTTCCATGGGGCAAACAAATTATCTTCTGTTATTTGTAGAGACACTCAAGTAATATTCTTGTTTACCTTCATAAGTGTCTTTGTGCTATCCCTAGCTTAGCTCAGGGAACTGTGCTGAAGATGTTGCAGCTAATAACAACATTTGGGGAACAGGAGAAAGAGTCTGAACACTGGAGAGCAGCACCCAGAGAGATTGTGGGCAGGAAAATACAGAAACAATCACTCTGAAATCTGAGTTGGTGCTAAGATAGCAGGAGCAAAATGGATCACAAGGCTATAAGTATCTTCGGTGAGCTACTTCATTTTACTCATCAACTCAGCAGAAACATAGTTTTCTGTCTCCAGGGAAGGGTGCAATATGTACTCATCAATGACTGTTTATACAGATCAACGCTACTACTGTATTAATCCTTCCCCCGCCTTACATGAGTTATTTCATGATCAAAGTATTGAAATCAGCACTGCCAAAGCAACATTACTTGAGCAGTCAAGTTAAGCACATGCACATCTGAAGGATCAGATCTTAATGAGGTTTTCTGGTTGTTTTTTGGCACGAATACAACAAACACTTCAACACAAATATAACTCTGCCCATGCAAAGTGAAGGGCTCTGTTCATGTAATTAGCATCTACAAGCACAAGTATTTGCTTATAAGAATCAAACAAATCATTAAATATTTACTAGATTATTTCATAAATAGACTAATTAGTTCTGAAATAGCTGTTTTCTTAAACTAAATGACCAATACATCATATGTTACCCTTCATTTATCAGTTTTCATTGAAATGAATCCTGCAAATCTGACACAACCTCATTAAAACCAACAGATTTTTGGTCAAATCTCTATAGATGGTACCTGAAACTCAATGCATCCAAATAAAAACCAATGTACTGCTATTCCAGCCAATAAGGCTGTAGACAAACCCAAATCTTTAACTTGGGTATCACAACCTCAACTCTTTGATGTGCATCAGCATAGACACCTTAGAGAACATAAAGCCTGTTAACTGATAGGGTCCTTCTGAAAATGAGAATACATCCACTGTTCACCCAGGTTAGTTTAAATTACCAAAGCTGGCTCTAAATGTATCAAGTTTAGAAGGTGACTAAAATGTTTCACAGCAATAAGTCACTTCCTAAGAAAGCTGATGTTTGAAATATTTCTCAGACATGGGTTAAAATTTCGAGATGAATAGAGGGAGCAGGAGAAAGCAGGAGCTACGTGTCTCTGTCCAAAAGCTGCTGACTGTATTCAGCAGCATTAGTTCAGGACGTGTCACATGAGAGATCTGAGGCTGGGTTCTTGGTGCTACAGCAAAGTGCCTGGCCAAAATACACTTGGTTGCTTTGGGATGAATTGTTCTCCATATTGCTTGATTAATGTTTCCAAAAGACCCAGTTTTGCTTCTGTATTAAAAATAAAAAAAAAAAAGAGCAAGTTTCAAATCTAGCATTTTGCACCAAAATAAATTTGACACAAGCAATCAGGCTTCCAGTGCCAATCCTGAACTACCAATGCATAACAGAAGCTTAATATAAACTCTTAATAACATTCAATATAAAAGCTTACCTAAGCATCTCTTTCAAAGTCCTATTAGTATTTTCCATATCTCAGATTACCTTTTTCTTTTTCTGTGCATTTTCCACATTCAAAACCATTCTAAACTTACTTATGGCATCAATAAGTTACATGAGGAAAAAGGCAACTGACATAGCAAAACCAAATCTAACACAAAAGGTCTCTAATACATACTGTAATGTTGTCAGAAATGGACAATAACTAAAGAAACATCACGGAAATAATACAGGCAATAAATTGAAGCTATGTGAATACTTATTTTTATTTTCAAGACAGCTCCTGAAATTATGAGATCAATTTGGCTTTGTTTTCCTCTCATCACTTTTCCATCTTGTCAGAAGGTAGTGCAAAATCACTGCAATCAATACTCTCTTGCTAGTCTGGATTAACAGACTGATGTTAATTGCAGCCACCTACAGAAAAATACTCCATAGTATTCTTCCATAGGACTTTTACTGAGGATGAAGTTCTGAACACACGTATAAAGTAAAAATAAATGATTTTTTTATGAGAAAACTTACCTTGTGGGCACACTTTCAGCAGATGTCATGAAGAGGTCTGACTGCTCCCAATGGCTTTGATCTTGCTACCATGCAGCCATTCCTGACTGAAACACGTGACCTCAGGGGGACTGGGCGGGAATGGGGATCGCTCAGCTCAGAAAGGGTCTCCTCACATCAGACATGCTTTTTTCCAACTTCATTTATTTTCAGGCTGGACTGTATGAAATATCAAATCTCTGCGGCTCCAGCTAATGGAATGGGAGTTATGAGCTCCTCAAAGCTTCATTCCTCTTGGCTGCAGACAGGACAGCAGGATACCTACTCCCACCAAGACCCTGCTGATTCTCGTAGGGGATGTCTGACTTCACCTTGGTTCTGTCAGGAACATCCAACAGCAAAATTACAGAAAAGCAACTACCCAGTGTACAACTTCCAGCTTCCAGAGGGGAAGAAAGCTAGGAGAAGAAAAAGCCTTAGCCAATGTTCTGTTTTGTAGCATTTACCATTTCTTTCAACAGCATGAACTAAGCCTCAGTAAGCATCAAGTGATGAATGAGTTGCTTGTCCTGGCTAAATGCTGAGCTTAGATCATGGGACAGAAACTAACAAGAAAAATAATTGAAAATGCAACACCTGTTGACATTTTTCAATACGCACTGACCTTTCCAGTACCCTTACATTTGGCTTTGCAGCACAATCAAATCGTTTCAGCTATACATATCAATAGGATCCTCGTTATCTGAATCCTATCAAAATCTTTAAACTTCTAGCAAGAGCAGAGAAAAAGACATAACTGAAAAACAACTGCCTGAAAGAAGTGTCAGTGACTTCTGGTGACAGTGACAGTAGTAGGTAGCTAAAGAGCAATCAATGCAATATTCAAGGACAGAGTATAGAAAATGAAATCTTGTAAACACAAGCACACCTGCAAAACAGAAATCCTTTCATGATATGTGAAAAGAGTTCAAGATAATTTATCATGCAGAACACAAAACTCCCTATTCTCCCTTGTTTAATTCACCTTATGAGGTTATTATGATTCGTTTTATTTCTAGAAAATGTACGAATTTGGTTTCCTTCACTTCCCTTCCTCCATTTACGTTTGCTTAATATGCAAAGGTAACACATTTTATTGAAGAAATAAGGAAGACCTACATTAAGTCACGTTTGCTTTAGAACTCAGTTGACTCCCCACCAGATGGAACCTATTATTTGATTAAAAATGCTGTTGTGCCAGCTGCCATGCAGCACGTTTCACTCCCCTGATTCCTGGTGGAATTAAATCCATACCAAAAATGTAGTCTAGCACGAATCAGCCTCTTCTCAATATTAATGCATACCTGGAAAACAAAAGCATTAAAAAAAGAACCAACCCTCCTAGACCTGGCTGCCCAATCTCTAATGCGGGAGGTGTTCAGTGAGGAAAAACTTCGTATTTCACATATTATAAGGCAGTAATTTCATAAGGCAATTTCCTACTTCTACACTCAGGTTTTGTTTTTAAGAGTGATCTCTATTACCAGAAAACCAAAACAAACTCTCCTCTTCCAACAGAACCAGTCCTGAAATAAAAGATGGTTGCTGAGTTTAAAGAATTAAAAGCTCTTGTATTTCACTGATACAGTGAAATATTTACTAGTGGAGGGCAATTATGAGGGAATGTGCCCAGAGCAAAAAAATTATTTAAAGCTAAATCTGTTACTGATAATTTAGTTAGAATGAGAGACTGTGTCAGGCAAAAAGCCCATTTAATTCAAGGGGGATTTCTGCCTGATGTGGACTGCAGGAATATATGCCAAGAGTATATGCTATGAATAAGCACTGAAAATATTGCTCAGCTACTTCCAATGCAATAACATTAAAAGCTTTACAGCAATCATTTGCAAAGGCATGCTGAAAAGGCCTCTAAATAGAAACAGCGTATAATATATTGATAGGACTGATTCTTCCCATTTTATTTTTCAGTTACCTCGAAGTGAGTTTCAGACTACAGCTTCACTAGCTCTGAAAAAAGAAGTCCATCGGTGGTTCTGAATAAAGTTTATATACAATGAGAAGTTTGCAATTCTCTTTGTTCAGTGGATGGCCACGAAATATATTAAAACATCCTGCCAGCTTCAGACAAGGTATAGTCTCTTAATATGCGACCATAAGAACATCCAGAGGTAAGGCTGAAAGCTGAAGCCCACATCCATTCCTGGTGGTGTCAAGGCAGAGTTCTAAATACTTTCTTGAGAAAAGCTAGAGAATTAATATGTGGATATTTCACTAATTAACAATAGTCAATCTAAATTTCCAAGTAGCTGTTAAGTTATGGCATGTATAAAATACTTGGAAGAGAACTTCGTAGGTTTTAGTCGCAGTACTGAACATAATTGCTGGTCAAGCCCCTATTGGGCCAAGTTGCTACGATGTGATGGTTGCTTGACCTGAACGGATGATCTGAGCATGGCTGGGAGAAGCTCAGCACCCACACTACAGCAAGTGCCATTGTCATGGGCAGCTTTGCTGACAGTGTCTGCAGGGAGGAGAACCCTGCAGCTGGAGTCCCACATGTACTGAACTCCTCTTCTGCCCTGACCATGGATTTCCAGGTCAGACTCTCTGGAGAAACAAAAAGAAACTAACTTTGCTGCAGCTTAGAGATCTCCCTTTCAAATACATTTTACCTCAGTTTGGAAAAGTTTGACCTAAATACTTCTGATTCTGTGGTTTTGTTTTATCTCTGTTTTCAGAGCCATTGCATAACTTCCTCAATAAGCAAGAAATGTATTATATCACATATTTTTAGAGACTGAGCTTTGGGTATTTTAACTTGTCACTCTAACGCCTTTCCCACCAGTAAAAAGTGTTGTAGCGTAGCCTCAACTATGTTTGTTCAAGCAACAATTAGAAATGCATTACACATGCACATACTGACAAACATCCCACAAATACAGAAGACATGCACATGATGTTTATGTACTTCACCTATTCACTAACTTTTCTCGCAGCATATGTCAGCAACCCCAACTCACCATCATCAACTGAGTCAACTTGTGATGGATACATTCCTCTTGTCTGTCATGTGAAATGGAGACATTCTCCACGCCAAAGACACAGGGTACCTGGACCTTCAACCTACTTTACTGAAACAGAGCAACAGCCCATCTAAAGATAACACAAAGAGGATTTACACCACTGAAAAGGCAGTTTAGTTTCTCCTTGGTACATACTACTTGTTCTCAAATGTGTCACAGACAGTGACATTTAAAATCACAATGTTCCTATACACTAAAAAAAGCCATACATTGAGATTTAGCGTGATTTCAGGAAGGGAACACCATCAAAATGTGTATAATAGGAGTCCAGCATCGAGATTTGCTAACAGAGACATAAAAAAAATAGATTCCATGGCAGTTACAATATTCCTATCCCAAATGGTAGCTAAACTTTATCCCACCTTATACTGGCATATATTGTGTGTAGGTCCTACTTTTCAATAAAAAGGAGCAAATGCTTTTAACAGCACACTGGAATGTTTTCATGAGATATGCAATCTACAGGAAGACTACTGTCCCTCAGTAAATATTTGTTCACTAAATGTCCTACTCCAATTTGCATAACTCTTTTTGAAATGATGAAAGACACTGAAGTTTAACTTAAATGGTAAGAAAACTACTGAGTAGTAACAGCAATCAAACAACAACAAAAAATCTTTAATATTTATATTTATTATAATACTTATATTCCAATAGTACTGGTGTAAAAATACTCCACACGCGTGGCAGGTGTGGAGGAACCTTTTGTGATCCGAGTGCAAAGCCACCCACACCTGCCCAGGCTCTTAAGAAAAAAGACACTCTGTATTTCAGCTCAGTTATTAAAAATTCATAGTAATATTTTAAGAACATTCCTTATTAAAGACATACGCCTTCATTTTTCACCATTGCCATAATAACAACATTCATTTTCCTCACATGGTGCTGTGAAGAAGCCTATGAAAGTTGCGGAGCACTGATCCATCACAGCTATTTTCTCTTCCTTGCATCACGGTAGCACCTAGGAGCCCCAGGTCAGGATACAGGCACATTGGAGGTTATGCTCAAAGAGAACAAAAATGATGGGTCTTGCCTCTGAGAGTCACAATTAAACATAAAATAAAGGCCAGTAAGCGGATAGGGATGGTTGACAAGGAAGGAGGAGGAAACAAAGAAACAGCGTCAGTCAACACAGGAGGCAGTGGCTGTAACACATCACTAACCTACTTTTTTTTTTTTTTTTTTTCAGGGATTATGGCAGAGGTGATTTTAAGAAGGGATTTAAAAGGAGAAAATGAGGTTAAGTATGTTGATGTCTGCCCACAGCTTATCCTTAACCTCGGCAGTAGCAGCGAGTAAAGCCCACAGATGCTGGTTTGGATACACGGCGGGTCAGTGATGAAGCAAATACGCAGACGAACTGGAGGGATGTGTGAACGGATGGGCCAGAAGGGCTTTGGATGTGAAATCAGGCTGCTTCTCACTACCATTATTATGAGAGATAGATGAGTATTATAGAAATGCTCACAAGAAAACAGGTTTCTTTTTACAGCAGGTTTGAACGAGGTAAAAGCTAGACAAGCTATACGTGGACCGTGCTTGACAGAGCACTGAGGGGTGGCATTGCTTCATGATCACAGGCATCCCTAGGTCTGGCTCCTAAATACCTCTTGGCCCACAGACATCTCTGGAGGAAGAAGAATGTCTTATTCAATATCCTTCACAGTTGATTTTTTTTATCCCAGGACACTGTTAGCTAAGTTGGTTGTTTTCATGAATTATTATCTTCTAATGACTCCTAAAATAGCTGTACACAACAGCTGGAAACTCCTGTGTTCAACGACTAATTTGGTCTTTTATAAATTGATTCACATATGTACTTGCTGTTTAATTTTGTTAGAAATATTTCAGATAATGTTTTTTTCTGTCATCTCCTTTGCTCAGCCATTTTACAAAGTTAAGAGAGCAAAGGCATTTGGGTTCCATTTGAGCTCAGTAATGAACCTTGGTCTTAAAACACATTTGCCTTTCAGTAGATGACAGTCTTGACAGCAGTGCTGCCTTTTATTCAACTGACCCATGACATGGACTAACATCTGCCAACCTCTTACTAAGCCTCTGAAAATATCTGCTTGTTTGATGGGGCAAGGTGTTCATCCAAGACATGTTGACCTTAGGTAAACTATTGTTTAGGGGGAAAAAAGGTACAAATAGAAAAAGGCAGATGTTTTCTTCCCATACACTACCTTTTTAACGGTGATTTCCACATCAACCACTTCTCATCAAAAGCTCCAGCAAAGCATGAGAAGAAAGCAATTTTAGGAACACAACATCATGAAATTAAGGAAACTCTTTTTGCAGTACTGTCTTGAGATAAACCTTAACAATGAAATGCCTTTTAAAAATATGCTTACCTTTCATTTTTTTGCTTAGTGCTCTTCACTACATCTTTTAAAAGCTATTAAGAATTGATACCCAAAGGACATCTCCACTGACACGAAGGGAGATGCTGTGCTCACACGTGGACCCAGATGCTCAAAAGTAACTCAACATGCTTGTCTCATCCTGAAGCTGAATTCCACCCCACAACCGGGTACCTACAATCCCTTCGGACTACAGCATCCTGTAAGGCTCCTATAAGATGCAACTTACCATATAATAAAATAAGCCTCCAAAATATGTTAAATGGACCATGTCCTAAAAGTAGCTGCTTCTCTCCCCTAACTAGTGGGAGACCTTGGGTGACATCCTCTGTCTGAGTGTCCTGAAGAGCACTCCAGGTTGGTGAAGGAGAAAATGCCTGTATTCATGTTTTAGTGCTTTATCTAGGGGTAGGTATTCTTCTGCTGTCAAAAGCAAGAGAGTTATGTTCCTGACAACAGTAATGACAGAACTAAATTAAGAAAATAGAGTTCAGAGAGGCAGAGTGATGCAGTTGAGCTTTGGATGAACAAACTCCATTAACTGACTGGCTACCAGCTACCTAAATAGATTAAAATAATTATTATTACAGTTGTTGTTTAACCGTTTGGAAAGTGACATTTAAAGCCACTAAACATTCAGACATGCTTAACTCTATGCAGTAAATTTGTTATTTAAAATCTACTTGTAAATACATCGGAACTCTTGAGAGTTAACAGCAGCATTCAAAAGTATTGGCAAGAGCAAATCAAAATGCATCCATTTTTTAGAAAAGAAGTATTTTCTTGACTTCATATTCTTATCAGATAGCAACTGTAAAAAATGTGCCCATTGCAACATGTACAGTAGCCCACAAAAATGTCATTTTTGCTACCCTTTCTTCAGATCAAGTCAAGTGAAATTGGATTTTCAAATCCATGAAAGGCAGATGGAAACACTGTAGTGCTCTGCCAATGCCATCGTCTTCATATGTCAGCACACTAAATGTGAAAGTTCATACATTTGATTTTCTACAAGATACCAACAAGGTATCACATTTTTCCCTTATTTTTAAAACCATACCACTTCCTGCGGAAAAAATATAAATGTGTGCATGCTTCAGGCACTCTTCCTTTTTCTGGATGGACGCAGATTATGCTGTCCCAGTTGAGTGATTTAAAATTGCATTTATTGTGATGTCTAATGACTGCAGAGGTCAAAGCCTTCCCTGCGGAAAACAGCTATAAGGTGTTCGGCAGAACAATTTAAGGAATATGCATTAACTTTGTAGCTTCGTGAGGTTACTTTGTGTCTTGGTTTCACTGTAAATAACATGACCTTTTCATTAACCAAGAGAAAGACAGGAACTTTCATGTCTATAGAGTAGACATTAATTATTTTCCTATATTTCCCATCCCCTCTCAAAATATGCAAAGCAAATTTTTAAATTTCCAACTCTATATATCAAAGAACATTCAGGTTCAAAGTCAAGTACTAGAAAGTCAAGAAATGCCAGAGCAAATTCAGTTCAGCTCTCTTGTGTTTATACATTAAGATGGAATATTTAATTACTTTTTTTTTTTTTGTACTGCATTATTTGTGTTTTAAATAACAAGAAACTAATTCCACAGTGGTCTGATTTGACAAGATATTCAGATGTCTATCTCATTTCAAATATAATACTCAATAACTCAAGTTATTTATTTGGCTGAGAGAAACGTAAGTTCAGATAAAAATTTTCCTAAGATTACCCACAAGTTTGATTTTTTTTTCAACAGACATTTTTGGAAATACAATATATCTGCAACCAGCAAATACTGCTTGATAGTATGCTGTGATCTAATTTTGAATGAACAAAACCAGAACGAATCTCCTTTTGCCTTATTTTTTTCAAACAAGTCTATCACAATGACTAGCTTATCAAAATATTTCAACTCACATTCTAAAAATATCAGCTGTTTATTATTTTAATCTGCTATATAGACATCAGTCTAACACTCAATTAGAGTAAGTGGTTATGAATCATGCACATTTTAGGAATATCTGGCTCTCTGAACAAAGTTCAAGTTTCAAATCTTTATTGATAAAAATATCCAATAGAAATCTACATACAAATGTGCAAATCAGGACTAGAGCAGCAAGGCTGCTTTAAGGCAGAGAGGTGCCTGGGCTTGGCCAGCTGCCTTCAGCTCCTCCTTCCACCTTGGCTCGGATAATTGGAATAAAGATGAATGAAAATTTAGGCCTACAGTTTTAATAGTAACTATTTGTTATTTAAATTCCCTTTTCCACACTGAATGATTGCAAGAATGTGTGCTCAGAATTAAAAGGCTGCTCTTTAGCATCAGCACATTGATTTCTTGGGGTCCTTGCAGAGCTTTTCACATTGTTTCAGGGCTACAGCTCTACACCCCTCTAACTGCCTGTCAGACATCATTTCTGCTTTATGAATAAATAATATGATGCCCACGGGAAACGTTGGGCTAAGACAAAAAAAATCAATATGTGTCTAGCACGTGTTAGGCAGTTGTTAGCTGAAGTCTGTCTCAAATATGTGGAGTAATTTTAATAACAAAACAAATGCTTTCTAAATTGAGCTTAATGGAGGGTTATTAAGAAAGCACTAGCACTATGTCACTCTGTATCTTATTTGAAGAATAATAATATTATCCTCCTAAAATGTGAATAGATACTCTGATTGCAAAGTATTTGGTGATTACTTATCTACGAATTTCAAATACTCTTGTTATAGAGATACAGTAGCAACCGACTTTTTACTCTGCTCCTCTTGCAGTAGTTTTGGTGCATAACTGTGTAGTTAAGCTGTTACTAAAACTGATTTATTTTTTATTTCAAAAATGTCTTCTTCCAAAATTGCCATTTTTTTTCTTTTTCCCAGAGGGCCTGGAATTGAAAGTGAAACAAAAGCAGCATAAATTAATCATTCGTGCATCTCAGTAACAACCTTAGTTGTTCCTGCAATCTAAGCCTATTTTTGCAGTCAGCGCAGTTCGTGGACCCACCACTGTAGCCCCACAGATGCAAATCCACCACAGGAATATTTGAATCCCGCCACTTCTATAGGACAGGTCTAAATAAAACAACTCCTGTTGCAAGGCAGCTCTTTAATTCCTTTACGTTATGTCCGAGAAGGATGGTTTATAAATATCTCAAGGATGGGTGTCAAGAGGATGGGACCAGGCTCTTCTCAGTGGTGCCCAACAATAGGATGGGGGGCAACAGGCACAGACCGAAGCACAGGAGGTTTCATCTGAATATGAGGAAAAACTTTAGGGGTGGCAGAGCACTGAAACAGGTTGCCCAGAGAGGTTGTGGAGTCTCCTTCTCTGGAGACATTCAAAACCCGCCTGGACACATTCCTGTGCAACCTGCTCTAGGTGAACCTGCTTTAGGAGGTGGGTTGGACTAGATGATCTTTCAAGGTCTCTTCCAACCCCAACCATTCTGTGGGTTATGTTAAACACACCATATAGCAAGCAGCATCGTAGGAATCGCTGCTCACTTGCTTTCCCACATCTAACCGAAGATGGACCTGCACAAGTTTGACTCCTGCACCTCCTTCCTTCCACCTACGTGTCCTCCAGCACCAGGAAACCTGGGGCTGTGCCAGGCGTCAGCGCTCAGCCCCTGACGATGGTGCTTCGCCTCCCTTCCCAGCTCACTGCCAGTGAGGCCATAGTCTCACGGATCCTCACCTCCTCCCACCATGTTCCTTGCTCCTCAACCTGACACTGGAGACCCATAAGGAGGTGGATGGATTATTCTGGGATGGCAGCAAGCTGCCAGTGGTCACGGTCAGCAGCCTTCACAACAGCCGCAAGCACCCAGGCTCAGCAGTATGGTCACGCAAACACCAAAGAAGGAAGAAAACAAAGAGGTAAAGACAAGCTGTAGACAGCAAGCTGTAGTCAGACCCATGAATGACCTCTGAGATCACTGACTCCAAGCCACCTACACCCTGCCCAGGGACATTACTCTCAAAAGGGTTTTTTCATCCTCTACCCCGTGCTGTTATGCAGACATTTTAGTGCAGATCCTCCCCTTGGGAGCATGTGGACATGGCAACTCCTCCTGTTACATCCACTGTAATGAAAAGCACAAACTTCATGTATTTATGACTCTTTCAGAGTGAAGAGCTGCAATGAGTGCCTTTGCCTGGGGGTGCTTCCTCCTGCAGGAGAGCTGGCCATCTGGAAGGGCAGTATACAGAAAGCAGAGGGAAAACCTGACGTCCTGGGGAAGGAAACCTGCAGACATGCAGAAGCTGCCACTGACGGCAGTGGAGATAAGAGATATCTTGAGGTCCACCCTAGCCAACATGGCCACCATTACCACAGATAGAAAACACTTTTACCAACTCAAAGAAAGCAAAATGCTAAAGACAAGGAGAGGAGGTTTTACAGGGAAATCAACGAACCAAACACAAAAAAACCCCAAATCATCCAACAAAAAAATCCCCCACAAACAAATACATCACTCCCCTCAAAAAAAAAAAATAAACCCAACACAAGCAAAGAGGAAAAGGCTCAGGCTGAAGCTTGTACGGCTTTTTATTTATGCTGAATATATGCAAACCCCAACCCCTGGGCGCGGCAGTGGACTGTTTGCATGTGAATGTTATTAGGGAAACAGGATGGAAACCACAAGCAAAAGCAGTTATTCCTGAATTACTTTCAACACAGGCAAACCATAAATTTCAAGCACCAAACCACACATCCCATGCATAGAAGCCACTCTGGAAGAAGCACATCTTCATCCCTTCTCACTGCCTTTCCAGCAGCTGGCATGGCCCAGCATGGCTGGGCCCCTGATGGTGCTCCTCCAGCACCAGAGCTCAGATGTCAGTAAGCCCTCTCCTTCCAGCACCTGACCACCAGCTCGCACCCTTTCCTTCAAGTCCATGCCTCGTGCCTCTGCCATGACAGTGCCAGGCCAGACAACCCAAAGCAGAGACACAGGAACATGGCAGACCACTGCAAAGCCCAGCAATGGCCATCATGTACATCAAAGCAGGCCTGTGCAACTTATGCAAGATGTAGGTTTGCAGGGGTGGCCTGCAGACACCTCAGCTGTCCAGCTACAGAGACCTACTCAAAAGAGCCCTGCCCTGCTCTTCACCTCTCAGACATCCCCCACCCCACAATACCTATTCACAGGAAACCACTGTTCCTCCACTTCTAACAAAATGACCACAAAACATATATTTCTGCCAGTCCCTCGGATGATAGGACCACTTGACCAACAACCACTTGGCTTGCACTCTTTTATGCTTCTTACGCTATTTAAATGAATAATTATGCTTCCCAAAGCTGACACTGGCTGTAACCTCTCAAGCTCAACATGGCAGAGCCATACCAACCTTGGGGGAGGAAGCCCTCAGTGAAATATCCAGATCCATCTGCGCATGTAGCACCTGGAGATGTGGTTCTGTCCTGAGAGACCCTTCGCAGCCTCACTGGCTCAAAGAAGTCCTCAGTCCACCCATCTCCTTTATCACTGGTCACACTTGCCTTCCCTACCTCCATCTGAAGGTTCTTCCTTTGGTCACTCTCTAAACCATACCTGCCAAGTGACCCATGGAGGAGTTGTTTGTTTTTTTTACACAGTCAAAAACCCCATGCTGCCAGGCTAAAGTTTAATACTATTTCTCCACCAACACAGCTGGTTGAAAGGGTCCTGTCTTCACCTTTCAGCCTCATTCAAGGCCAAACAGCTGTTTCTGGGCTGTACTATAAAGGGGACCAGAGAAGTGCATCCAGATTTTTAAAAGACCCTAGAACCCAAATAAAATAATCTTATTTTTTCAGCTCTGAGACTGCCAGCTTTTTTGAACTAGAAAGATAATTCATTGGACCCACAGCTGTGCTCATATAGTACTGTGCCACTGTCTAACATTGACAGAGAATTACACGGTGTGATAGTCTGTTCACAATTTCTGATTTCCTGTGCAAGATTTCAGGTTATCCAGGTCCTTTAGAATAATCAACACATTTTTATTGCAAACAGAATTTCCAAAATGATAAGCTATTCAACAGGAAAGAGACAGGAAAAAACCCTTACCTTTCAGAGATGTTTCATTTCTAGATCTGAGTATCTTTTACAGAGAATGAGAGTTCAAAACTAAAATGCATCATCTTTGACACATTTGAAGACAACTATCACAATCCTCTGGCTTCTACAAGGTAAGACTCCAGAAGCATGAGTGGTATTAAATTAATTTTACATTCATTTTATCTCTAAGGTAAACCATCTCCATGGGGTGAGTTCATGGATTTGTATGTTCATTTTAAATCCAAATGCTACCAAGAAGCAATGACTGACATATGATTAATAGAAACATATTTATGCATTTCTCATGAGCTCTGGATTTGGGATCAAAGCATCTCTGTACTGTGTACAGATAACAAAAAGAGACAGAGAGAGACTCGGAGCACATCCACACAAACTCATACAACCAGTCACTGTGGTTCAGGAGGCACCTGGTCAGACAAGTTGTGGTAACCAAGTATGCTACCAGAGGTGTGCACTCCGCTTCTTCAAAGTTAAACCGGTAAGCTTGTCTCAGCTTCAGGAAAAGCCAGGAACATGCACCAGGTCAGTTAACGCGATGTGGTTACCTTGAAAGTTTTCTGCTTGTGGTCTTAACAATATGCCCTAAGCAGAGACCACATGCTTGGTATGCAGTAACAAACACTGGTAGCCTGGAGAGTTTAAAGGCTATCACTGCACTAAGAAAACAACTTGAAATCTTCCCAGTATTTGTCAATTCAGCCACAAATTGTGTGCGTTACATACAACCAAATCCAGTCCGGTACCATATCATCATTTATGAGAAACAGCTACCCAGCAAGGGCCAGGATATGTGGAATACAAAATAACTGCATTTTTTGAAAATTCACCATCTGCCAGATGTTGGGAGATGTTAATTATTAAAGTGGCAACCCAATATAAATATGATGTTGCTCAAATCTCATCAGACCTCCAGTAACGAATGCAAGCAACACCAGTCTGGACATTGAAGACTGGATCTCACTGGTCTCCATGCAAAGGCACCAGGTATGTTTTCGAGGCTGCACACCCAGACTAACTTCCTAGCCACAGTATTCTGTTCTGTACACTCTTTGGTGGGATAGCTTTGTAATTAGAACATGAAATATGAACCCCCAGTTGTCTATTTTGTTATCTAGCTATGCTACGCTATTAGCTATGCTTTCAAAACAGGCTTTGAAACAAGCCAATGCAATGTATAGATCTGTGGCATCTACAGCAAATACAACAGAACCAGCTTTTAAGAACTTGGCAGAGTGATCAAAGATAGTAATTTCTGAAGAGACAGTCATCGCTCTGCTTGACCAAAGCAGATCCACCGCCCAAAACCTGGGGCAGGAAAGGCTGTGCCAGCACCGCAGAGCACCCAGTGCCTCCCGCACAGCTCCAGGAAGACAACCAGCTAGAACACTGAGGTGTTAAGGGGTAAGGAAAGGCTTTCTGAATGGCCATATACAAACCCATACCCAGCTGATTGATTTTACCTTTCAGCTGGACTGATACTGCTGCTTTTTAAGACATGAAAACAACAGCTCTGTTTTCAAAATGTATCACATCTTTATTTTATACACGCACACTGGGATCTCACATGGCACCTCATGGATCATGAAGCTGTAAGCAACAGCTTCTGAAAAAGCTTCTTGTAACATTGCTGCTACCCAGTTGAATTTCTTAGCGCTGGCATCTTCATAAATTACAGGGTCTTCACAAAACTGAGCTCAAGCCAAGCCAACCACCACAGGAAACAAAAAGCAGTTGCATAAATAATTACCTTGGAGCCTCTGTAAAGCTTGATGTTCAAGTGATATACAGTATTGACAAGCGTTTTCTCCTAGGCAAGAAAAATAACAACTTCACAATTCTGAATTCAGTTATGCCACACTATCAGAATATGACAGACAATATACATCATCTCTTGTTTCTTCAAATTTAAAATCATACCCAGAGAAAAGTACTTCAGAAAAAGGTTTTCTTTGTGTATTTAAAATACCAGAGAATACAGTTTTTAAACTCCTTTTTATTATTTTTGTCTGTTTACTATCTTCTTTACCAGATTTTTGAAAGTCAGAAGTTAGGCTTAGAATTATGACATTTTTTTGCTCTCACCTATGTAATGTTGCCAATAATATGGATTTCATAGACCAAATCAGAATTAAAGGCTCTTATATCTAAAGTTAGGATGGTTTATACAGATGCAGTCACAGTATCTTCAGAGAGATTTCTGCAACTGCTTGCGTTTTATAAGCAGAAACTCATTGTTTCTTAGAAATCGCATGGATTCGGCATCTAAAGAACACCCAAGTCAGAGATGAGAAATTTACTAGGAACAGAGAGAGGTAGAAAAGTTGCCAATTTTCCCTTAGCACCAGCCTTGCAACACATACTTGTAGTTATGGGATAACGGAGTTGCCATATGGTTGCAATCAATCCTTCAATGCCTACGTAATAAAAATGTTGAACATCTCAGACTGATTTTCTTTCCATTGCCTAAGTGAAAAATTAAACTAACTTGGTTTGTAAATTGATTTAGCTAGAAGAGAGCACCTTCCTTTCAATGGATGTTTATTTCAGATTGAAAAGGTCTTACACCATTTGTAGTGAACTGGCTTGCTATAGTATTGTAAGACTAGTTTAAACAAAAGTTAGAGTATGTCTACAGCAAGTGTTTGCAAGAACTTATTTAAAGGACTTTCCAAATTAATTTAAACTGCTGTCCAACTTTTCAAATAAATTAGGTTGTACAGTACTAACCAGCAAGATTAGAAAACCTAATTACCACCGAAATAAGCAGAAACAGATATAAACCAGAACATTTCTGAAGGAATATGCCATTTCTTCTACATCATTAATTTTCAGAAGATCCTCAATTCTCTAAGAAGTTAGAGATACTGTCAGACTCTCTGCTTGGTCAGACCACAGAAGGATATACTGATTCAATTACCTTCTTTTGACATAAACTCAAATTAAAGTTGGTATAAGGGTATATTACAATTCAAACTTTTTGCACAAAGAAATAATTTCTTTTTGGTAAGTATTAACCAGTTGCTTTGCTCGTTCAGTCCCCCCCGCTGCCCTTACTGGTGCAGTCTACTAAAAATAAAGCAGTGCAAGCTCCCGGAGAACTGTTGCTTAGTTACATTCTCAATTATCACAATGCTGGCCTTACTTATTCAGTGTCAAGGTCAAAGCAATTGTTTCTTTACTTTAATGATGAAGTATCCTATTTATAAAAATCTTATCTGTTTCCTACTTGGTAAAATATTGCACATTTCAGTCAATCATTGCTGGCTAGTCCTCCAGAGAGACAAAGTGTGAGAACATAACTGGTAGCGTTAATTTTTGCCCTTAACGGAGAGCTTTTTTCCCAACTCCACCCAGAACGCCAACTGCCTCACACTGGCACAGAGGCTGCCAACTGTACCAACATTTCTTTCCTTCTTCACTGTAGCCAGGCAAGTATGGCAGAAACGCAGCAGTTGTATATTTACTCCTATTCTTCTCCCCCTCCAATGAAAAGCATAAGCGTCACTTTTTAATTACCATGCACCTCTAAGTCAGCACTGTGGGGAAGCACAGAAGAAATTTCCCCGTCAGTTTTAAACACGAGAAGTTTTTGGTTCGTCTTTGCCTTTGGTTTGGCTGCAAAAACTGCAATTCTCCCCAGGCTGGTCGTTGCTGTTGAATATTTCATAGCCCCTAAGAAACACAGCTGTAATCAACTTGCAAATAATGAAATGGGCAGTGATAATAGAGCAGAGGTAAAGTGTGCCATTAGAAAGCATCAGTGCTTTGGCTGCTGCTGCATTAGTTTTGCTGTAACAATTTATCACGTTATTTGATAAAATAATAAATACTATCAACTACAAAATCAAAATTAATGTTATGCCAAAAAAAAAAAAAAAGAAAAAAGAAAGTGTCTCAGGTGGCCAATGTGAATAGCAAAGAGAAAAAAAAAATCAGAAAGAGTGCCAAAGCAATCACATTGAAGATCAAAACTCCATTAAATATCTATTACACACAGCCATGCTAGGGTATTAACAGATAAGTAGATTTACAAAAGTTAGTTAAGGCAGGAAAAGTTTTATAAATATTACTGTAAAACAAAGAAAATATTTAAGAAGCAGTAAACACATTCATTTTAATCAAAGCTTGTAGAGTAACTCAGCTGCTGCCCTAACAGGATCTTGAGGTTTGATATTTGGAATCTCAAATGTTTACAGTGTCCTCTCTGTATTAAGCACCAAAAGACAACAAAAGACCAACAGTAAGATTACTATAATGGCACTTCCTGAAGATATGATATGAGCTATGACTAAGAATTTAATGTTGAAAACCAAAATTGAGCAAGAGGTGACATGAAACAGGCAGTGATCGGGCAGATAACAAGATGTATCTGTGAATTATGCAAGGAAGCTCCACAGAAGGTAATTCTTCATCTCACCCCCAAAACCTGACTGTTCTTCATCTGCCTTGGGTTTCTGAGGAACAAAGAACTGACTGCTTGTACAAACATAAGTTATTGTCACGGATGAGGCTATAATAGCTATGTGGTAAAAGAGACAAAGTTCATACATAATATGACCGATATGGATAAACAGTGAGATACCCTACATGAGTATTTCCTACCAACAAAGATGACCTCTACACATCTTTATCACTTTGGATGGAGGTGTGACTCAGACCACTAACTTTCTATCCTGATCTACAATGACTAGCATGGGTAAGTCAGGAAATACCATCTGCATGTAGGAAAAGGTCCCCTCACAAGACTTTCTCCTCCAGCATCAGGGGAGTGGTGACTGAGGCACATATGCTCTCACAGCCATGGCTTTTAACCTCATAGTCTGCTATGTACCATTATCACGGGTGACTTCCACTGCATAGTCAGTGTCCAGACCTAAAACATTAGAATAGAACAGACTATTTCAGTTGGAAGGAAACTACAATGATCACCTAGTCCAATTGCCTGTCAACTTCAGGGCTGCCCAAAAGTTAAAGTATATTACTAAGGGTAATGTCCAAACACCTCTTCAACACTGACAGGCTTGAGGCATCAATCACCTCTCTAGGAAGCCTGTTGCAGTGTTTGATCATCCTCTCAGTAAAGAAACGCCACTGCTAATGTCAAGTCTGAACCTTCCCTGACAGTTGCAGCTGTTAACCATTCCCACATGTCCTGGAACTGGACCCCAGGGAGCAGAGACCAGCACCTCTCTCCCCACATCCCCTCCTCAGGAAACTGTAGAGAACAATGAGGTCACCCCTCAGCCTCCTTTTTTCCAGACTAGATTAACCCAGAGTCCTCCATTGCTCCTCATTGCACATTCCTTCCAGCCCTTTCACCAGCAAACAGCTGATGAAAACAAACTTATTTCTATGTGATGTGCAACTGTGAGGAAAACCAGATAAGAAACAAGCACAGGCTGAAAAATAAACAGTGCTCCAACCTTGCTTGCTGGAAACACAGCCATGCCCCAAAAGTGCCATGTGGACTCTCCTCCTATGGACCAGAACATACTCCGGTGCAGAAAAAGATACAGACTGTCTTCCCCAGTCCACATTTCCCCAGGACCCAGAGGAAATCCAGCTGAACCACGACTCCCACGGCTGCAGTCCTTTCCTGTTCTCCCTCTGAGCACGGACTGACACGTGTAGCTGCTTTCTGACAATTACGTGCAAGTCACATGCCAAAGCGGTAGGCAATTCACAGAAGGCTGATGTTGGCTCCATTACTTCTCATACTTGTAAGAACAAGCTGAATCTTACTCTTAGAAATTAAAGGAAGATCTGCATGCAGGAGTGCTGGTAGGTTCACCTGCAGCATTGCGTTTTGCAAAGAGAAGTCTTGACAGAAGTGTAAGGTTGCTCAATGGGATACTGCAAACACATGCAAGCACAAAGCCAACAGCAGTGGGAAATAAAAAACGCTACACCCTTTGAGAAAGAACCTCTACATTCAGAAAAGACTTCAACTAATGTCAGCTTAATCATATTTTACATGTTTCAAAAAGTAGTTCAGAAAAACTCCAAGAATCCAAGCAGACTGTAAAACAAATATTAATAACGTTGATAAACACATCCTTTTCCTTCAGTCCCTTTGTACTTGCTATGTTCTCTACATGGATAGTCTATATTTTCATTTCTTTCCTCACCAGCAACAGGTACAGAAAGTAGATAGCTTTAATATCACTGAAGAAAATCTGGCGTACACACATTCAGTGCAGCAGGGGTAAATCAGCTCTAACATCCTAGAAACATCACCTGTCACTCTGAAAGAAGATCGTGTCTCAGGGTGATACTGCACTGAAGTAATTCCCATGCTTTGATAATCAAAGGACTCCTCCTAGCGTTATCTACCATCTGCCAGATAAGAGATCACACAGATAGACCTTCCAGCCAGATGGAGTCACCAAAAAATTCTCTTCATCTATCAGGAAGCTCAGACATAACTGAGATACACTCATTCATATTCTCCTGCTCACCCTCCTGCAAATATCCAAAGATAAATTACTCAGACAAACTCAGATTTAGTCTCTAAATGTCACAGACAAATCTTATGTAGCTCATTTTTCCTTTCACTTTTTCCCCCAGCATGAAAGAATTATTCTTATTAAGTCACTGGGGATCATGTCTTCCTTTTACTATCTGGGGAAAAGTACAACACAACAGACAGATCTTGTACAATAGAAGTCTGGCAGAACTGCTCTCTGAGTTTACCCATTAAAATCCAAAAATCTATTTCTACAGTTGTACATTTTCTGCAGTATCGCCAACTGTCTTCTGGGTGTCAGCTTCCCAGTCTGACCCTTCTATAAAACATAAAGGCTATGGTGATATAAGACACCTCACCAATTGCAGGAGCCTGTTTTTTTGATTTACATATATAGAACTAGCCTTGGAGCACAGATGATTAGGAGATATATATTTTATATATATATGCACACACACACACAGTCCTACCATCAAGGGACTCCCAAACAACGTCCAGCTCCAAAGTGGGGCTCTCACTCCTCAACTAACTCTCACAAGCCAGCAACGCAGGCAGCAATTCACTGCTCATGCATCTCGTTCTCCTTGGACAACTGACTCTACCAGGAGCCTTGTAAAATTTGCAGCATCGTTACTGAATCTTCCCAAGACTACATATTTGTCACCATGTTGAGAAAAAGGAATTGGAAGACTGTAATGGCATTTCCTGATGATGAATATCAGAGATGAAGCTGGCAGCAGAGTTGCTTCTCACAGCTGTTGGGCAATTCCCCTTGCTCAGAGCCAGTTTCAATGGTTAAAAAATGCAGTCTCACACTAAATATGATTTTGGGTATCTCCATTAAAACGATGCACATGTATCTGAAAATAAAGCCAAAGTACTTTTCATTGCCCAAGTTAGAAGGTCTTGGCATCCTTTTTCTTTGAGAAGCTCAAGTATCTCTACTCTTTGAAGCAGGGAGTTGACAGGACCTAGGAAAAAGCTTTATGTCAGAGATGCTTTTTACTGCCTTCTGAAACGGCAAAGGCATAATCCTGTGAAGAGAGGAACAAGAGTAAGGAAATAAGAGAAGAGGAAGGAAAAGAGGGGAAAACTGGGACTGAGAGATATGTGGGGAAAATTATGGATAAGCATAGGCAGAATAGGCAAAAAAAATTTGGTTGGGGAGCCAGACAGATCTGAGAGTTGCCTGGGTGGCTGGCAACAATGGGGAGTTAAGTGAAAGACAGGACAGTAATGCAAGTCCATTTGGGCAAAAAGAGAAAATGGACAGATTGCTAAGATAGGAAGAGTGGCTGCAGAGGGAAATACACCTAGGAGAGTGGTAAAAGTGAGGCAAAGAAGAAAGAATAAGGCTTAGGAAAAGACAAACAACCTATGAGAAAAAGAAACAGGTCTAGTCAAAAGGAGAAAGTCAGAAAAGACCAGAGCCAAGTCCATGAAGGAGCACAGGTATGTAGCCACAGTAAAATATACACTCTGGGGACAAGTGGGTTAGAACGTACCTTTTGCTTCACCTAATTTCTCAGCTCTGCTGGCACCAATAGCACAGAACAGTAATAAAATAGACTGATATTACAGTATAGCTTGTTCAAAATATGAAACTATAATGTTCTGTGCCTGTGTTAAGGATGCAATACCAATCTACACAAGCTATGGATTTTGTTAAAACTGTCTGTCTTAGACATACCAACAGCTCAAGGGTCTGCCACAGGGAGTCCAGACCTGTAGTCTCTCCCACCCAGCATCTGCTGGACACCGTGAAGAGCCAGCTACAGCTCTGCAGGGCATTGATATCCCCCATCCTTGCACTGCCTCCCGCACAGATACTGTTCCCCACATACAACCATGAGGGTGGAATAAATGACCCTCAGTTTGTGCTGGACAAGACAGGGACAACGCTGGCAGACTGCACAAGAGGCGAGCAAGACGGGTAGCCAGATCTTTTTGGTGCTTGTGACTGATGGACAAAAACCACTCACTGAAGTAAACACAGGTTTCAAAACCTGCCAGAAATACTCAGGTGCAGAAACCACGCTGCAGGGAGGAAGAGAGACAAGAAGAGGGGGGACACCTGCCCCAGGCTCACCCTGATGGGTCACACTTATAGTATCCCCAGATCTGAGGGCTCCTGGGTCCACTAATTTAAGTATGCTCTTAATTATTTCCATGGTAACTGGTAGGTACACAACCACCCTCCCTTCGTGCTGCATTCTCTTTGTGCATTTTAATTCAGGGAACTGGAGTGCAGAGCCCAGGAAAAAATGACTGTGAGATTTATGTCTTTATTGAAAAAGCTGCAGAAGTGGTGCTGCTGATGGCTGCTCCTAGAGTTATAGATGCATCAGGGTAAAATACTGCACTGAAAACCTTTCCCATGACCCAGTACGGAAGTAGTTTTTAAAGCAACTCAGCAATACACTTAGATGTCAACAGCAGCCTCTTAGCTACTGGAACAAAAGTGCATACAGGACACTTCATTGCTGCTTGATGCAGTCATTCTAATGAAGTTCAATTTCACATAATCAGTTAGAGCAAGTTTAAGGGAAAATCCAAGGTGGGGGAGAGGAGATAGGAAAGGCAAGAGAATATGCAACTGTCACCCAAAAACATAAAAGCCAATTTCCTGGTATTACACATTCCCATGAACTGGGGGTTCTGAGCCCAAACCACCCTTAAACCATCGGGCAACATATATTTCAGTCCTCACCTTAGCTAGAAAAGTTCAGCTATCACAGAAACTTACAATACAAAAAAGTATCCAGCAAGAGTTTACTATATACAGCTAGAAAGAAACACGGGGGAATCTGAGCCTCATCTCCTAACACCGATCAGTATAAAACATACACTATTAATAGCAGTCCCTAATTTATGGATTTTCAGAATAAACCAAACAGAATAAGTTTATAAATGTTTTCTCCCAGAACTTCCCCATGCCCTGCAGAGAAGACCAACAACATGTGATCTGGTTCAAAGCTCTTGAGGCAAACAAAGAAGTGAGGTTCCTGTCTTGTATCTCCAGGGACCTTTCAGCAGTAATATCCCAGTAAATTCACATCACCCTTTGCCCTGGGGATACATCACTTATTTCTGAAGCAAAGAAACCAATTTCAAAGGGTTAGGTAATTTTAGGAGTGTTTTATATTAACTAGGGATTAGATGATAGCCTGCAGATTGAGGAACATCGTTGCTACCGCTTCTACCACTTTTTGCTTTTTTTATTCTTCATCCAAAGGCTGACATGGTACCTCAGACTAGTCCTTTGCCTACAGAGTCCCAAGAAGATGGTAGTAAGTATGAAAGACTGAAGGTTTCCATGTACCTCTGTCGAAACCTCCCATACCAACCACATTTTAGAAGAAAATTGATACTGGAAAAAACTCTCTTCGTCACAGAGGGATATGTGGGCTGAAAATTATTCCTTTACAAGTGAATTACAGTAAGATACAACTAATAAAATTGCTACTGGCCCAACGGCCAAAATGCTCTGTCTCCCCATTAGTCTAGATCCAACTGCAAGGCACCAAGGGTATCTGACATATTTAAAAATACTATGCAAACACAGTTCTCTTTACCTTCCTTCTAACGGCCCAGCACAGACCAGCGCTAATTTGCCCGCAGAACACAGAGCACAGCAGATGATCGTTGCACGCTACAATCTTAGCAGACTTGACTTTAATCAGGCAGCACAGTTCAGAGCCAGTTCAAAAAAAGGCATCTTGCTAAGAAAACACCTTGCATCTCAGCCACAGAGAGCTTGCTTCAGGAAATCTGCAGACAAAGCTGAAAAATGTAACAATTTAAAAGGAGTAAAATTGGACAGTAAGAGCATTTACCTTTTATCTGAAAATGATTCATGAGACACCTCTACAAAGTGTCAGACAACAGCAAAGCAGTTCATCTACTATTGATAACCCAGCATTCTCAAGCCATCAATAGCTGTTTGAGTATTCCTAAAGTAAATTTAGCTTCATCTTCTTTATTTTCTGTATTGAAAGGCCAGGGACAAATTCATAGATGTTTATGCAATGGCAAGAGAGCACAGTATTGTAAGTTTTATTACACTACCAAAGCAGAATCTCGTTCAGACACAGCTAGTGTATAATTTCTGTCTCTCTAAAAGCTGTAAGGCAATCATTAGCATGTTGGATCTGGCAAGTTCATATTATCTATCTGATAATTACAGAAAGATGGAGAAGCCTTCAAAAAAAAAATACCCTCCAACTTCTGCACTTACTACACACCTGATCAAAATACTATCACCATTACCTGAATTAGAACATCTTTCCCATAAACCATTATTCAGAACACACTAACATTAGTATAAAAACATTAAATAATTATTAGTGGCCGTACTGACTACATTTTCTTTGCCTTTCCAACTTCAAAAATATAAAACTATACAACGACAATCTGAATGCAGGAAAACATTTTATTGACAGCGATTACAAGCTAAGCTATGCAGTAATTTGTTGGGCATCACCAGCCCAAATGAACACTATAATACAGCTCTAGTTTTTCAAAATATGTATAATATTAGTCAATGCCATTCATACTGCAGCAGCATCAATGTGCCAAATACACACCAAAAGATAATCCCATCCTCCAGAGACTGCTGTAGGAAAGGACAGAAAAATGAGAGACAAGGGAGTAGGTTAGAGCATACATATGCATACATATACAAAGTAATTGAGATGACTGCTCTGTGTCTCATTATCTCATTTATTCATGCTTCAGGTAAAGGGGAGACAAGGAGGTGCCATGCAG
This sequence comes from Patagioenas fasciata, assembly GCF_037038585.1. NCBI lineage: Eukaryota > Metazoa > Chordata > Aves > Columbiformes > Columbidae > Patagioenas > Patagioenas fasciata. The sequence goes on along the minus strand of NC_092521.1, from coordinate 31,235,490 downwards.
ATGGCAGAAGCTGGGACAAGATGGCTACAAAAGGAGCTGGAAAGAGAAATCAAGCAGAGCAAGGAAAGTGAGGCCAGGGAGAAGAGATCATGAATGAATGAGTTCTTTACCCTCAGTGTTTTTGGCTGAAAAAATACAAATGCAAGGCTGAGACCACTGGGAGTAGAGGGGTGCAGGAGCGGTCTGTGAGGTGCTTTGATTGCTCCATTCTCAGGCAGGAGCTCCACACGCTCCGGCACCTCACACACCCCTGGCAGGCCCCATGTCATGGCCCAAACAACACCAACTGAAATGGCAGAGCTCCTTATCTCTCTGGCTTATGCATCATTTTAATTACACTGGTTGTGCTGGCCCTGGGTGGGTTGTCCCCACGGGGCTGGCTGCCCAGCCCAGGGCCAGTGAAGATAACTGGGGTGTCCCTGGGGAGCCCCTTCAGCCCCTGCCTGAGCTGCAGCACTGCTGACCCCCATCCTGACCCCCACCCGCTGTTGTTGTTTTTTTTTCAAAGAACCCCAAGGATAAGGTGAGGCTACGAAGGCTGCAGCAAAAGCACATCAGCACATGCATCTGCTCCCCGCTAATTCCCGAAACTACAGCAACAAACAGATTCAATTACCGAGGTAGACGCTAGCCCAATTCAAGGGGATTGGTACATGTGTTATAACAAGATGCTGGAGCCACAGCCTGATCGCATTTACATGAAGAAATCATTTTATGCAAATCTCTTATCCACGAGTGAAGGCCATACAGGAGAGGAGAAACAGGGCTGTAAGGAGATTCACGATGCATGGCAGATGGGCAATTTAAAGTAAATCATACAGTTCAGTTATACAAGACATATAACCTGGGGAGAAAGTCTGTAGCTTTGAAGTCATAAATTATTTATAAATAATACAGCCTTCTCATGAAATATCAAAAAGGCCAAGCACCCATTTTTCCCATTATTTTTCTCTGCTTTCACAAATCAGAGAGAAGCTGAAGATTCGTATCTTATCGAGAATTAGCTAGTTTTGGGCGAGGATGGGCTTAGATGGTGGAGTTAGTTACAAGTGCGTGGGCAGGAGAGCAGGAACTAAAGGCAGGAAGACCACTGTGCCCAATCACCTGAGAGCAAAGCAGCAGAAGTCAAAGAGAAGGAGCTGGAGTGGGCTGAGGAGAGAAAATGTCCCCCTGGGAGCTCACACCCTCCCAGGACTGTCCCCGTCAGCCTGTTCAAAATCACCACTCACTTTCAGCCAAAACTGTTGCGGGTTTTTTTAAGTGAAATCCAGTGCACAGGTTCACAAATCACAGCTGCGGCATCCACGCATATGGCATGTTTTCTATCAGTGGTGCTGCCTCTTCAGAGTCCTGGCTGTGCTCTGTACAACAAATGGCGACATCTCTGTATTCAGTTCCAACTTCTTTCAGCACTTCTGTTGCGATACGTTGGCAGTCTGACACCTTCTCATCTTCATTACCATATGCAGAACCTGCCCAAATTCCCCTGCAACTACCAGTTCAACTAGCTTCTCATTTTTCTGATGTCCTGCCTGGTGATCCTGCATTCCCACCAGGGCTCTTACAGGTATCCACCTTTTTATAGATATAGACATAGTTCATAATTTACTCTTATGTTACAGACTCTTTGCTCTTCAAAGTCCTTTTCAGACCTTCATGCTCAGTTTGCATTCAATTCAACACAGTGTGGCTGGGCTTTGTTTTTTTGGGGTTTTTGTTTATTTGTTTTGGGGTCTTTGGTTGTTTGTTTGTTTGTTTTTTGTTGGAGTCATTAGAGGCAGATGCTTGAGGATATCTTTGTAGCCTGAGTAACTACTAACATTTGTGCTTTCAGCAACCACTGTTTCTGCTTGCTCATATACAGATGCAGATGCCTTATGTGACTTTTACAATGTGTTTAAGCAGCCTCCCATGAAGAGTCTGAGGATATTATTATCCCTCCTGACTTTCTCCTGTTTTCAGCTAGTCTGCTGTTATTCAAGTGTGGGAAAGGTATTTCAGTAACTAAAAAGCCCTAAAAGTTAAAAGATGAGATATGTACACACATAATTCAGACCTTTTCTGAAATTCTTTGAAGTCTTGGTGTGTGCTTTCTTTGTATTACAAATGGTAAATTTGCCTAAGCTCAAGAGAAGTATAATTCTTGAGTTCACTGCTCATGCCACAAGCACAGTATAAGGCAAATAAAATATGCAACAGGAAAAAAATACCAGAGTATTTCTTCTCAGTTTTAGTGTCACATTTTTTACATGAGCAAAACTAAACCAAAACATACTTCTTGTATAATAAAGAGCAAATGTAGCACCAAGTGTCACTTCATCCATGCATTCACCTCTCTGCAGTAGGAGTTTGCCTGTATAATTCCTCTGAAGCCACAACAGGGTGTGAACATGCCTATTTCAAAGCGATAAGAAACCTACATTTTCAGTTATCATGGAAATCTTCTCAATAGCTATCATTCATGTACAGTTTTGCCTGTCAACTTTTGCTACCTTTTTATTACCAGAGAGGTTTGTTTCTGAACCTTCCTAAACATTTTAAAATTAATTAAAATGATGTATGAACTCATATTCTCCTAAGCATTTTTCTTCATCCAACACACACTTTAAGTACCAAAACTACAGAACAAAATCTCTTTTCTATAGGAAGGAATATTTCTCTTGGTTAAACCTTTTCCTACCTTGCTTTACATCTGCTTCCCAGGTCAGGTTTTAGAGGAAGAAATTTTCACCCATTTTACAGCTCACTGAGGTCTTAGCCACTGTATCACACATGCAGCTGTTTCCCTTTTGAAGGCTCTGGTATTGCAAACATATTCAAAATTAAATGGTACCTAAACCCTCATGTATGCCTTTATTTGGGGAAGACCTGTGTAAATGCTTGGATTTCACCTTCTCATAAAACGGGAATGCTCCTTCTCTCTTGGGAAAAATCAAACAACTTACATTAAGACTTTTCTTCTTGCGCCTCAAAAAACTTTATCCCTGACATGGAAAGCCCCCTGTGGTCTCCAAGGACTGCACTAGAGCAATAGTATTTACACTGAGAAGGCAGCACCAGTATTTCTAAGATCAGGCTCTTTGTGAATTTCAAAAATCCTGAATACAAAATACATTTATATGAACACTCTTTCATCTTTATTTTGCAAACAGAGAGTCAGGGGATAAATACAAATTGGACATCAATAGTCATACGATAACTCCACTGTTGCTTCCCCATTGACAAAGATTAAAGCTACACCTTTAATTAATACAAAATTAGCTTGCAAGCCAAAATGAGAAGGCTAAGGTCACCAATAACAGTTCCACTGCTCCCGTGGGCACAACATGCAGCACGTTTGGTGGGGTTTGTTTCCAGGCAGCTGTTAACTCGCCAGGAGGAGGAAAAACGCCGTGGCACACCGTGCTGCTGTGGTTTACAACAAAAGCCCTCTCTGTAGGCTTATGTTGATTGAAGTTTCCTGCCTTGAGTCTTGGCTATGATACCGCTTAAGGCCTATTAGTACGCCAGCAAAGCTCAGCACCTCGTCTGCCATTCCATGGAGGCACATGGGACACAACGATAGCAACAAATGGCTCAGAAACACAGCTAGTAAGAACCAGGCTTTAAAGGAAAGGAAATATTTAGAAATAGCAAGACAAGAGGCTTGCACAATAAGCACTATTTTTCCAACATTTGCAGGTTCAAGTCACTGCAAAGAATGAGCCTGTTCGTTATAGTTCACATCTGTGGTCAGAACAGAGATGAACTAACTCCTCTTTTGCACACATTCTGCAGGAACAGGAGACAAAGACAGATAGTGCATCCCTGCTTTACAATCCAGGAAGAATATAAGAGATTTTCAGTTCTAAAAACTGAAGGTCAAAAAGTGGGAGTGAACTGAGAAGCAAACATAAAGTACCAAGAATATATTGCTATCCTTTTTTCTTCAGTGAGAATGGAGAATCTTTTTCAAATTTTTAAAGAACAAGCTAGAGAACTGTTCTTTCAGAACAAGCTCTCTAAAAAAACAGACTGTCTGCAAAGAGGGTTGCACAGAGGTGGTTCTACCACCCATCCAGCACAGCTGCTTAACAGCATAGTTGGTGCTAACACAGAATCACAGAACGGTTGAGGTTGGAAGGGACCTCTGGAGGTCAACTTGTCCAGCCCCTGCTCAAGCAGGGACACCGAGAGCAGGCTACCCAGGACCATGTCCGGATGGCTTTTGAGTATGTCCAAGGACACAACCTCCCTGGGCAACCTGTGCCAGTGCTCAGTCACCCTCACAGTGAAAAAGTGTTTCCCCATGTTCACAGAGAACCTCTCACGTTTCAGTTTTCAGTCATTGCCTCTTGTTCCATCACTGGGCACCACTGGAAAGAGCTTGGCTCTGTCTTCTTTGTGCCTTCCCTTCAGATATTTTTTATGAGATCACCCCTGAGGCTTCTCCAGGCTGAACAGTTCCACCTTTCTCAGCCTCTCCTCTTATGAGAGATGCTCCAGTCCCTTGATCCTCTTCATAGCCCTCTATGGGACTCTCTCCAGTATGCCCATGTCTCTCCTGTACTGGGGAAGCCAGAACTGGACCCTGCATGCCAGGTATGGCCTCACCACTACTGAATAAAGGATCACTGCCCTCCACCTGCTAGCAATGCTAATCCAACCCAGGACACCATTCACCACCTCTGCCTCGACAGCACATTGCTGGCTCAACTTCATCTTGGTGTCCAACAGGATTCCCAGGTCCATTTCTGCCAAGCTGTTTTCCAGCCAGTCAGCCCCCAGCACACAGTGGTGCCTGGGGCTGTTCCTCCCCAGGGGCAGGACTCCGCATTTCTCCTTGCTCCTGGCACCTGCTGCTCACAAATTCAAATTCTGGATGAGGGATAACTCCTAGCTACCCTCCGTATCAGAGCCAACAGTGACAGCCCCTGGACACAGCGCTGATCAGCTGGGCCAGACACAGGCACAGCTGCCCCACCAGAAGCCAGGCTCCTGTCAGCATGCAAATGTCCTATGGTCCTCAGTCCTACTCTGGCCACATCCTCCCGCAAGCTCCACTTTACAAATCTGCCCTGTATCAGCATCCCCTAATTTAAACCTACATAGGC